>NC_087344.1:198772920-199075950 GCF_030014295.1 Loxodonta africana | reverse complement strand
CCTTGTCATTCCATATAATGAGAAGCCAGAGAAACCAGCCAAGACCCAGAAGTGAGTCATGCATATGGATTCCACTTATTTTCCTCAAACAGATGGTTATTTTTCAATTGTAAAGCACCATTCCTCATCTGTAGAGCTCCCTCCTTCCATTACTGGCTGAGGACCATAAGGACCCTCAGCGAGTGGGTTTGTAGATAAGCATTTTTTGAATGCTTCATGTTTGGAGCATAAGACTGGATACTGACTGACTGGACACAAACAATAAATGATAAGGCTCTGCCTTGGGACCTAGCTGGAGAGACAGCGCCTTATTAACGGCACCAGCACTTCATCAGCTATTAGCTAACCTGCTCCTTTGCCGCCCTTGGGTCAGGTAACCATCCCTGATCCAGTTAACTCTGATCATTGGATGTCACCTGCTAAGGGACTATGCAAGGCTATTTCCTCAGCAGGGAGATCAAGTGGGAACATTTTCCTCGGGAAGATGCTGAGGACATCACAGGCATTTCAAACCTAACAGTTTCTTTCCTAAGATGTTGACCCTCCAAGGTCCGGTAGAGGATAGGAAGACTACTACCTGAAATAGGAATGAATACTAGTGCCTTAGTGGTCTAGTGCTGCTATAACAGAAATACCACAAGTGGATGGCTTTAACAAAGAGAAGTTTATTCTCTCACAGTCTAGTAGGCTAGAAGTCCGAATTCAGGGCACTGGCTCCAGGGGAAGGCTTTCTTTCTCTGATGGCTCTGGAGGAGTGTCTTTGTCATCAGTATTCCCTTGGTCTAGGAGCACCTCAGCACAGGAACCGCAGGTTCAAAGGTTGCACTCTGCTCCCAGTGCTGCTTTCTTGGTGGTATGAGGTCCCCCTGTCTCTCTGCTCACTTCTCTCTTTTATATCTCAAAAGAGATTGGCTTAAGACACTGTCTAATCTTTTAGACCTCATCAGTGTAATTGCCGCTAATCCTTCTTATTATATCATAGTATGGGATTTACAACACATAGGGAAATCACATCAGAAGATAAAATGGTAGACAATCATACAATCATACAAGGGAATCATAACCTAGCCAAGTTGACGCAAATCTGGGGGGGACACAATTCAATCCATGACAGTTACCCTAGGGGTACTTTGTCTTTTGCTTCATGCCTGTTATTTTCTTTTATCAAAATCTCCAATTATGGAAAAAGAAGCCACCCCATGGTACTGGCTTTATAAACATCGTCACCTCCATACTGAGCAAATGTTGTGGCACTTGATCTCCCAGTGCTTTTCCTTCCACCTGCACCTAATCCCAGTTACCACAGGGCAAACGTCAGTAATTATGCTGCCCCTACACGCCAGGGGTTTGATCACTTCACTTACCACCTGTAATGGAGTTTCTATAGCCTTAAGACAAGAGGAAGATCTATTCTAGATCCAGTTTTGGGACTCTGATTTCTAGGGTCATTCCTGGTACCGCTTGTCTTTGTTCAGACTCCTTGGGTCATAACCAAGCCAAGTTGACAGATATTTTGGGGGGAAACAATTCAATCTGTGACAACTAGCTATTTCTTTTTAATGCACAACAAGCATTTCCTCCCCAATAGTTAACTTCATATTCCTGAGTGACTGGATTTCTGAGGTCCTCCTCCTTACCCCCTACCCCTGACATACAGTTTCTCCCATCAATTTCGGCATGGTGGGAAACAATAATGCTGAAGAATGAAGATGTCGTCACAGTTAATCTAGATTTCACAGTTTGCACTGGCCCTCCTTGAAACTTAATAATATTGCTCATTGTATCGCCATTGTGTGCTGTGGTTCCATGAGCTCCGTAGCCTACCATTGCCTGAAGAAACACACCCCATCATCCCTTTAAAACTGATAGTCATGAACGTAAAGAAACGGGAGAGGAAGAAGAAAAGCCAAATGTGTTCGAACTCCTTTACCCTACTTATTCCCTAAAAGCTTTGAGGAATCACAGAATCGTGGTGAAAGGACAGGAATTCCATTTAACCTCCATTTCTCTTTTTCAGTTTAACATTTGTCTAAACTGGTCAACCCTTCCTTTGGCCAAATGACCTTCAACTTAATATAGATTGAATTGGTTGGGAGATAGATATATGTGCTATTATTTTTTAATCTTCTTCCATCAAAATAAGTGGGTATTTCCATCCTCCTCCTTTTATTACTTCAAAGTGATCCCAAACCAGAAGTAAGGCATAATTATGTTTTCTGCACTTAAAAAGGGAATGCTAATTCAATGTGGAGCAGCAGACACCAAGCTCTAAGAACCACATTTTACAGCAACAACAGATCAAAAGTCTATTTTGAAGTAAACAATGTGGTAGTTATTGATCTGTTGGAATTATCTTTAAAAAAATAAACATAGTACCACATTTCCTGCTTTGATTCTCTGCTTCTAATATCCCACAAAGGCTCTTGAACTTTTTGGCTTAACAGGTTTTGGAAGAAAACCTGGGGCTAATATTTACTGGATTTACTTCTCATTTCTCCCATCCCCTTTCTTCTTCCAGAAGTTATTGAATTGTTTTAGAAAATCCTTCTTATCCCTAGATAATATTTGCGTGTCTGTATTGCATAACAGAGCCCTGGTGGTGCAGTGGTTAAGTGTTTGGCTGCCAACAAAAAGGTCAGCAGTTCAAATCCACCAGCCATTCCTTGAAAACCCTATGGGGCAGTTCTACTCTGTTCTGTAGGATAGCTATGAGTCAGAATCTAGTCAAGGGCAATTTTTTTGGGGGGGGAGGCTACTGCGTTTTTAGCCGTGACCACTACAAACCTTTCCTCACCCTCTTCTGATTACTCAAACCCCATCCCACCTCCTCACGTTGGACAAATTTCTGTGCCTTTTACCTGATTAAGAAAGATTAAGTTCTTTCCAGCATTTATCTGTATATTCTACCCATGTTTTTCCTCCCAGAGAAGAAAATAAACCTTAGAAGAGAAGATAAACTTCCTGAATGAAGATATTTTTAGCCTTTCTTATCTTCTTTGGGTCACTGACAGCAATAGGCTTTTATAAATGCTTTTTCTTTTTTAATGCATTTTCCATTTTTAATACACTTTATCCTTCTCATCAGAAAAAAAAAAAAAAAAGAGAGAGAGAATCAAATGAGAAACATAGAAAAAAAAAGAGAAAAAATCTGCTAACATGCAAACGGTTAAACAGACTGTGGCTGCTAACCTAAAGGCTGGAGGTTTGAACCCACCCAGAGGAGTTCTGGAAGAAAGGCTTGGTGACCTTCTGAAAGAAAAAAAAAACAGCCACTGAAAACGCTATGGAGCCCAGTTCTACTCTGACACACATGAGGTCACTATGAGTCAGAAACAACTCGACAGCAACCACCATCACCACCACCACCAACCTCTCTAAACTGAAAGGCTTCTTCCTTGCCCTGTCTGTAATGTCTGACTGCACAACTTTCTTTCTTAAAAGCCTCTTCCCTGACTTCTTACACTCTATCCCTCCACCTCCCCACTTCTCTTCTCTCTAAATGCCCCTACTTTTGCCTACCCTCTATATACGGGAGTATCCGTATGGGTGTGAAACAACAAATAAACCGATAAGCCACCTAAATTTAATTTTTGAAAACTGCTAACATGGATTATAATCAAATTCAAAATGTTCAGGAACTGATACAGATATTTTTGTAGTCTATTTTATTTTGCAGATGTTCCATTTCACCCTGCCTGACTAGCCACTTTTTACCTCCTTCTCATTATGTCTTTACCACTTTATAACCCCTTGATAACTCTAACACCCACACCTAACTCGCTCACGACCTGTGAACAGTGCAGAACAGCTGCAAGTAAGTTTTCGCACGCGTGTTCTTACTTGGTTATCTGCAAAGTGAGTGTTGTTTTGAGAGCATTAAGATGTATATACGCAGACCCCACTTTAAGCAGCGGTCACCTGCCGCTCTTATTTGGGCTGAACTCCCCCCAAACCAGCCGTTACTGACTTACCACTAATACTTAGAGCGACTACAAATTATTCTGGTGCTGTTTGTCTCTAGGAGATATTTGCTAGTCATTTTTAAAACCGGAGTATCCGCATGGGATGTGTGTCACATGTGAAAGTCATGCATGTGTCAGGGTGAGAAAAATTTTAGGCAGTGGTTCAGGGGTGGGAGGGAGGAAAAAAAGGGGAGACATTGCTTAGATAGTGCTAAGTTCCTGTTTATGGTGATGGAAATTGGCCATGGATATTGGGGATGGTTGTAAAATATGATTAATATAATGGATGTCATTAAATTGTACATGTGAAAATTTTAAATTGGCAAATATATATATTCGTGGCTTTCGTCAACCAAGCTAACTCTGGATAAACAAACCCATCATTCATTTGCTCTTTGATTTGACGTGCATTTATTGCAGGGTAGATCAGTGCTGTGGGGAATTCTCCACAGAGTAGACTAGGAAAAGCTCTTCATGAATGACAAGCTATAACCTTAGGCAGTGAGCACATCACTGCCATGTCAGAAATTCTGGGAATAAATGTGATAAGACTATAGCAAAGGGAGAGAGTGCTTCCAGCTGGGAAGTTCACTTCCTGGACAAGGTGGCATTTACAGGGGGCATTATAAAACCTGTAGTTAATCATCTCTCTAAGCATTTATTTTGCCTTTCATTTGAACTGACTTTCCCCCTTCCCCCGCACACCTACACACACAGATTCCGTGTCCACCCTTTATGGCCAGTTTTGACCTTTCAAACCACGGTACTTATTGGTCATTTAGATTTGCATCTATCCTGTTGCCAAAGAAATCAGGCTTAATGAGGGCTGGCAAATTCTGAGAATTGGACAGCATGAAGCTGTGTTACCTCCTTGGCTGGTAATCAGAACACTGGGCTTCATGCTGGGGCAATGTGTCCTGCTTAACCTTGTCCTTGAATCAGTTTAACCCCCAAGTGAGCTCTGCACATGTCCTTTGCGGGACTTTCATCTTGGCTGTGATGTGCTGTTGAGATTGATCATTAGTCTGCTTCTAGCAAGACCATTTTGGACAAGTTGCACCTGGTAACATGCTTAAGCTTGGTGCACCTGCTCATGTCATTTCTTCTTCCTGTCTTCCTTTATACTAAGGAGGGGGAAAGGTGAGGGAGAAGGAAGGCAGATTCATTTCATGAGAATATCTGTAAACTCAGAAAGAGACTCAGCGAAGCCCCCCTCCCCATTGCTCTAAGCCAGTTTTGTTGTTGTTGTTATTATTGTTCAATAATGTCCTGTCAACAATAATAGAGACTTCATGGGTGTCTCCCTTGAGCAAAACTTTGAACCCAGTGTTGTGAAGAATTTAAAAAATGTAAGTACAAAGTAATACATACATAAGAAAAGATCTCAATATGAGGTCACACAGAAGAGCCCAAAAAAGCTGTTGACCTCTAGAAAACAGGTCCTTTCTGGTTAGGAATAATATGAACATAGGGACATACTTGTAATCCCCTGATCATGTCATTTCTCCTTTCTGTGCTCCTTTATACAAACTAGAAAGAAAAGCAAAAGAGAGACAGTTGTTCACTTTTTGGAAAAAAGGGTTCCTGGGTGGTGCAAATGGTTAACACAGTTGGTTGCTAACCGAAAGGTTACAGTTTTGAGACTACCTAGAGGCACCTCAGAAGAAAGTTCGGGTGATCTACTTCTGAAAAATCAGCCCCTGAAAACCCTATTGAGCACAATTCTTCTCTGATACACACAGGTTCACCCTGAGTCAGAATTGACGCGAAAGCAACTTTTTTTTTTTTTAGAAATATATTTCCAAAGAATCTATGATTGAAAAATGAAAAACTCACCTAAGATTATTTCACTAGGTTTGTTGATTGCTTTTTTGCCCTGTTTAACCTTCAAACAGGGAAAATATAAAACTGTGAAAATCATACGATTAGGACTCCCAATCTCCGTGGGCCCTACAAGGAGGAGCAGAGAAGTGAGGGAGTTATTCACAATACTGTAGCCTAAAAACATACCACTGTCTTAAACTCCTTACATAAATAAAATGAGGCTGAATCTGAGCCTGGGGCAGCAAAATGAAAAGTAGAATTAGCAATTGTCTTATCAACCTTAATTGCTAATCTGAATAATTAACACCCCAAGAGAGTGATTTTTCACAACCAGAAGCAGCAACTTCCCTGGGCTGTCTGGGCAGTTGTATAAACAAAAGCTAGGGAAATTCCAGGTAAAAATAATCTCCACTGGCCTCAATATTGAAATAAATGCCTTATTAGTCTGTTTTGATATAATAGTGAAGAATTCACATCCTAATGCAAGAGTTTGAGCCAGGTGAGCCTGATAGAGCACAGTCAGCCATTTTTCCCAGACAAGACCAGCTGGACCTGACACAATCCTGCTGTGACAGAAACATTGGTACTTACAAAGAAATAGCTGCAGGGTTCCTGCATACATAGATGTTACAATAAAGACAGCCTAAGGGGAATTACATGTTGGCTATTTGCTTCTCCTTTTGAGTCAACATCTAACAGAGCATTTGTGCACGACATTCCTATTTGCAATGTATTCCACTTCTCAGAAAGAGTAAATCTTTTTAAACATATTTTCCTGTCCTAATTAGGTAGGCACAAATTCACCCAGATTTTTTTCAAGTGTAGATTTGCCAAGAGCACATTCCCAGCATGAGTCAGCAGTGCTACTCTTACTGCCTTCCGCTAGCCTTAATGAGATGGCCTTGAGATGTGGATGAGAAATCCAACGTCCTTCACTGATTTCATCAGGTGTTTGGAGTGCAGCACGGGTGAGGCAGAGAACATGAGTTCAATCCCTGTGATGGGCTCACCGGAATTTGCTAAGTTACATGTGGAAAAAGACCACAATGAGAAATGAGAGAATTTCAAAACACATGTCTCATGCCAGTACAATGTCCTTTTGAAGGGACAGGCTCAAGCCAAATTGTTCCAAAAGAGATGAAGATATGCAATATAGACATATGAAAGAAAACCCAGCTCATTACACCCAACTGCTTGAAAGTACACAACTCAAAGTCCTTTGGCCTGAGGATGGGTCACCATTTTTATCATTTCCACCTAAAAAAACAGGGCCAGGTAATTGTTGGTACATGTGTTTAACTTCCTACTTATGGCTTTCACCTTTTTCTTTCTTAATTCCTGATTTAGACCCTTGCTGAACGAGGCCCTGCAGTGGCGTGATTCCCTGGACAAGCTCCTGCAGAACAACTGTGAGTTCACACTACCTTTTTTTATTGTACTTTAGATGAAGGTTTACAGAGCAAACTAGTTTCTCATTAAACAGTTAGTACACAAGCTGCTCTGCAGGCATTGGTGAAAAACAAGGCTCCAGGAATTGATGGAATATCAACTGAGATGTTTCAACAAACAGATGCATCACTGGAGGAGCTCACTCATCTATGCCAAGAAATATGGAAGACAGCTTCCTGGCCAACTGATTGGAAGAGATCCATATTTACTCCTATTCCCAAGAAAGATGATCCAACCGAATGTGGAAATTATAGAACAATATCATTAATATCACACGCAAGCAAAATTTTGCTGAAGATCATTCAAAAACAGCTGCAGCAGTATATCGACAGGAAACTGCCAGAAATTCAGGCAAGTTTCAGAAAAGGACATGGACCCAGGGATATCATTGCTTGATGTCAGATGGATCCTGGCTGAAGGCAGAGAATACCAGAAGGATGTTTACCTGTGTTTTATTGACTATGCAAAGGCATTCGACTGTGTGGATCATAACAAGCTATGGGTAGCATTGCAAAAAATGGGAATTCCAGAACACATAATTGTGCTCATGAGAAACCTGTACATAGATTAAGAAGAAGTTGTTCAGACAGAACAAGGGGATACTGACTGGTTTAAAGTCAGGAAAGGTGTGTGTCAGGGTTGTATTCTTTCACCATACCTATTTAATCTGTATGCTGAACAAATAATCCGAGAAGCTGGACTTTATGAAGAAGAACGGGGCATCAGGATTGGAGGAAGACTCATTAACAACCTGCTTTATGCAGATGACACAGCCTTGCTTGCTGAAAGTGAAGAGGACTTGAAGCACTTACTAATGAAGATCAAAGACCACAGCCTTCAGTATGGATTACACCTCAACATAAAGAAAACAAAAATCCTCACAAATGGACCAGTGAGCAACATCATGATAAACGGAGAAAAGACTGAAGTTGTCAAGGGTTTCATTTTACTTGGATCCACAATCAACAGCCATGGAAGCATCAGTCAAGAAATCAAAAGATGCATTGCATTGGGTAAATCTGCTGTAAAGGACCTCTTCAAAGTGTTGAAGAGCAAAGATGTCACCCTGAAGACTAAGGTGTGTCTGACCCAAGCCATGGTATTTTTAATCGCATCATATTCATGTGAAAGCTGGACAATGAATAAGGAAGACCGAAGAAGAATTGACACCTTTGAACTGTGGTGTTGGCGAAGAATATTGACTATACCATGGACTGCCAAAAGAACGAACAAGTCTGTCTTGGACGAAGTGCAGCCGGAATGCTCCTTAGAAGCAAGGATGGTGAGACTGCATCTTACATACTTTGGACATGTTGTTGGGAGGGATCAGTCCCTGGAGAAGGACATCATACTTGGCACAGTACAGGGTCAGTGGAAAAGAGGAAGACCCTCAACAAGGTGGGCTGACACAGTGGCTGCAACAATGGGCTCAAGCATAACAACGATTTTGATGATGGCGCTGGACTGGGCAGTGTTTTGTTCTGTTGTGCGTAGGGTTGCTATGAGTGGGAACCAACTCAATGGCACCTAACAACAACAACAACACATATTGTTTTATGTCGTTGGTTAACAACCCCACAACATGTCAACACTCTCCCTTCTCGACCTTGAGTTCCCTATTACCAGCTTTCCTGTCCCCTCCTACTTTCTAGTCCTTACCCCTGAGCTGGTGTGCCCTTTAGTCTCATTTTGTTTTATAGGGCTGTCCACTCTTTGGTTGAAGGATGAACCTCAGGAGTGACTTCATAACTGAGCTAAAAGGGTGCCCGGGGGCCATAGTCTCAGGGTTTCTCCAGTCTCTGTTAGGCCAGCAAGTCTGGTCTTTCTTTTTGAATTAGAATTTTGTTTCTAGATTTTTCTCCAGCTCTGTCTGGGACCCTCTATTATGATCCCTGACACAGTAGTCAGTGGTGGTAGCCGGGCACCACCTAGTTGTACTGGACTCAGTCTGGTGGAGACTGTGGTAAATGTGGTCCATTAGTCCTTCTGACTAAACTTCCCTTGTGTCTTTAGTTTTCTCCATTCTTCCTTGCTCCCGAAGGAGTGAGACCAGTGGAGTATCCTAGATGGCCACTCACAGGGTTTTAAGACCCCAGACACTATTCACCAAAGTAGAGTCACATTGCCTTTTATAGGGAGGTAGAGGTTACCATACCTCTCCATATACCATAAGGAGCCCTGGTGGCAAAACAATTAAGTGCTTGGCTGCTTACCAAAAGGTTGGCAGTTCAAACTCACCAAGCCACTCCATGGAAGACAGATCTGGCAATCTGGGTCTGTGTCAAAGGAGTTCGCTGTGAGTCAAAAATTGACTCAATGGCACCCAACAACAACAGGCGTGTGTGAATCAGAATTAACTCTAAGACAATGGGTAGGGACGAACAGAGACAAAAAACACCCTTTCTCGCCCAAGTGTCCTTCTTCCCCAACTTTGACACTGTTCCAAATTTTCAAAACCTTCCAAACAAACCCTGATTAGCTCAGGGTGTCAAGAAAGTATGAGGATTCAATTCGCGAGAAGAGGAAGTTCCACTGTACTGTTCGAGAATGTGAAAATAAGGTGCCCTAACAACTTGCAATTGCAGGTTGTGTTTTCATCTGTCCTGCTTTCTTGTGTGAGCCAGGGCACATAGCTTCATCTACGTGCTTCTTCATATTCTCATCAGTAAAACAGGGATACTGGTTTTCCAGCTTAGCCTTATAATGGATTGATAAAGATTGGGCGTGGTAATGGAAAAAGCAGTGGAGTATGAGTTGTAGTCCTAGTTCAAACTGCTATTAATTTCTCTTCTGACCTGACATGGGCAGCTATGGACCCCCTGCCTCAGTTTCCTCTCCTAGCAGCATACCTTTTACATCTTCATTCAAGATACTACATATGTGCTGGCCCGCACAGAACTCCAGTCCAAGCTAATACCAATATACCAGTGAGCACTACTTGCCTTTCACCTAATCCGAGGACCTACAGAATAAAGTTCAGATTTCTAATGTTTAAGATTCTCCAATGTAACTTATAGGGTACGGGTCTGCAGTCAAATGGAACAGTTCTCTGTTCTGTATAGGATTTCTACATGTAATCCCTTTGCCCTGAATATCTTGCATTCATATATATCTACCTGTTGAAATTCTCATTCTCCTGTGAAAGCTAACCTAAATGCTGAATGTCTAGAGTTCCTTGACTGTCCAGAAAGGTTTATCTTCCCTCTGAATTTCCAGCCACTTATCTGCACATCTTTTATGTCACTTAATACTTTCTACCTTGTATTCTTCTCCAAATCATTTCCCTTCTACTATAGGTCTTTAAACTCTTTAACAGAGGGACTTAGTCTTTTTCAGCTGGATAATCCCTCAACAGGTTGTGCACAGTATGGGGAAAACAAGTATTTGTTGAATAATTCACTCTAAAAGTATCATTCATCTTAATATATCCAACCCATGTTTATTCACATTAACTACAAGAATGGAATATGAAACTTCGTTAGATGTTTTGCAAAAATAAGCATTGAAAAATGTTTATCACAGAACCAGTGTAATTAGTGGGCCCAGAGTAGAAAACAAAGAGTATATGTTCAATTGAGCATGAACGCTCCTTGCATTTTGTTATTGTGTGATATATTTGGTAAGTTTCTGCTTATGTGTGATAGAATCATCTCTCCTTTTATTTGTGACAGAACACCAAAACCTCTAATTCGGAACTTTCTCATTTTTTATTACCTTCTCATTTCTTGTGCTTGTTTAATCTGTTTGACTACCCTGTCTTGACACATACCAGGTGTTCTATAAATATTTAGCCAATGAATGAGTGAATGAATTAATTCATTTTGCTTCTTGGATCCAGAAATTTCATGAGGTCAATTTTGAAAAAAAAAAGAAAAAACTTTTTTTTTTTTTTTAATCATTTGCCTTATTTATTCTTATTCACTGGTTTTGGGACAATAGCAGTCTGAGAGATGACACTAATAAATTATGAATGCTAAAGACCTTGTTGTTGTTGTTAGGTGCTGTGGAGTCCATTCCAGTTCATAGCGTGACCCCATGTACAACAGAACGATACACTGCCCAGGCCTGCATCATCCTCACAATCATTGTTATGCTTGAGCCCATTGTTGCAACCACTGTATCAATCCATCTGGTTGAAGATCTCCCTCTTTTCTGCTGACCCTCTACAAGGACCCTAAAAAAAAAAAAAAAATCCTGCTGCCCTGGAGTCAATTCCGACTCACAGTGACCCCTACAGGACAGAGTAGAACTGCCTGGTAGGGTTTCCAAGGAGCAGTTGGTGGATTTAAACTGCCGACCTTTTGGTTAGCAGCCAAGCTCTTAACCACTTCTCCACCAGGGCTCCTAGGTACAGGTATTTATTGCTATTGTCAAGACACCTAAGTGTTACCAGAACTATTTCCATGTTTCCAAACCATTAAGGAGGGTAATATTTATGTAACCATATACAATCCTTTTAAGTCACACTAGTCCTTAGAGCATTATGTTCATATTTTTTTTTTTTCATGGATAGAGTTGTTGAGATAAGAAAGCTAGAAGTATGAACCAAAGGCAGCTAGTGTAAAATCTTAGGATTTGTTTAGGGACTGGAGTCTTTCAGCTTGAAAACAGATGATTAACATAGTATAAACTTGAGGCCTGAGCTTCTTATGGTAATATTTTCTATTTTTTAGAGGAAAAAAATATATGTATGAGTGAATATATGCATATGTATATAATCTTAAAAAAATTTTTTTTTTTTTTTTATATAATCTTAGGAAACCCTGGTGGTGTAGTGGTTAAGTGCTACAGCTACTAACCAAAGGGTCAGCAGTTCTAATCCGCCAGGTGCTCCTTGGAAACTATGGGGCAGCTCTACTCTGTCCTATCAGGTCGCTATGAGTCGGAATCGACTCGATGGCACTGGGTTGGGTATAATCTTAAGTTAAATTCCACATAATTATCCACTTAAGTAATTAAAATTCTCAAGACTTTTGCAATTAATTTTTCCAAACTAATAAATGGAAAACCTTTCATAACTATTCTAGTCACAATTCTTTCCTTGAAGGGGACATCTATCCATTCAAACTAGGGCAAGCGAAAAAGAATGCTTATGGTAAAGATATTGAAATCCGCAGAAACAGAAGAACCATGCACTGTGGGAGCTGAAGCTGGCTCTCAGAAGCCACCAGTGAGACAGCTTCTCCCTCTCCGTCCCTATTTCTCTGGTCTTATCTGTCTCTGTCTCTATTTCTCTGTTCTTCCCTGTCTCTTATCTCTTTCTTCCTCTTTATATTTCTACCCCCATCTCTCTGTCTATGCTTCTCTTTGACTTTCCTTCCTACTCTCTGTCTCTCTCTTGCCACTTTGTCACTGATCTCTTCATTTCTATGTCTATTCCTAGAGAAGGCCTTGTGGAATGACAGGCTAGCCCAAATAATTCTACTCTATCACCACTGACCTGAAGAAACACTATTTGACCTATTCCTCTAAATACCAGCCACTGTGCATCATGAATTACTTTTGAAAACCATGTGGAGCTCTGGTGCCGCAGTGGTTAAGAGTTTGGCTGCTGACCAAAAGGTCGGCAGTTCGAATCCACCAGCTGCTTGTTGGAAACCCTATGGGGCAGTTCTACTATATCCTATAGAGCCACTATGAGTCAGAATCAACTCGACGGTGATGAGTTTTGACGGAGCACAGTTCTACTCTGAAACACATGGATTGCCATCAGTTGGAATCGACAGCAACTTCCTTTTTATACCCTAGTTAAGTTGACATGTAAAATCACATACGTTTTGCCTTCAATTCTGTAGTCAGCACAAACTGTTTTCCTTTGGTAGGTCCATGGGGCATATAACCAACCTTTTTTCTATAAACACAAAAATAGATTGCCTATGAGAGTTTAAGTAAGAGAGTGATGTGAAATCATTCCCCACGTGATGGTCTTTCAGACCAAAGGAAAAATGAGACAAAGTCCAGCAGCAGCAAAATTTCCATTTGGTCCCCTTTTGCCAGGAGGTCCAAAAGGTCAGGACACTATCTTGAGACATCCTTGAGATTTGGACTCTGCTTTGGGGAGCTAAGTAGACTAGCTGTGGGCTTGCCTCTTTGTTTCTATCTTTTCATTCTCCTTTTGCTTCTTTCTCTTTGGTGTCTGATTTTCTTCCTTTACTGGCTCATCTTACCCACTAGCAAGTGCGATTTTCTTTAAAACAACAATAACTCGTTGTTGTTGTTGTTAGGTGCTATTGAGTCAGCTCTAACACGTAGCGACCCGATGCATAACACAACAAAACTTTACCTGGAACTGTGCCATCCTCCCAGTCATTGCTGTTTGAGCTCATTGTTGCAGCCACTATGTCAATCCACCTCTTCGAGGGTCTCCCTTTTTTTCGCTGACTCTCTACTTTACCAAGCATGATGTCCTTCTCCAGGGACTGGTCCCTCCTCATACCATGTCCAAAGTATCTGAGATGTGGTCTTGCCATCCTTGCTCCTAAGGAACATTTTGGTTGTACTTCTTCCAAGACAGATTTGTTCATTCTTCTGGCAGTCCATGGTATATTCAATATTCTCCACCAATGCCACAGTTCAAAAGCATAAATTCTTCTTTGGTCTTCCTCATTCACTGTTCAGCT
Source organism: Loxodonta africana (assembly GCF_030014295.1). Classification (NCBI taxonomy): domain Eukaryota; kingdom Metazoa; phylum Chordata; class Mammalia; order Proboscidea; family Elephantidae; genus Loxodonta; species Loxodonta africana. Next base: position 199,062,095 of record NC_087344.1, on the reverse strand, counting down.
TTTGCGTGCACATGAGGCCATTGAAAACACCATGGGATCGGTCAGGTGCACCTTAGTCTTTTGCAGCAGATTTGCCCAATGCAATGAGCTGCTTGATTTCTTGACTGTTGCTTCCATGGGCGTTGATTGTGGATCTGAGTAAACTGAAATCCTTGACAATATCAAACTTTTCGCCATTAATTATGATGTTGCTTATTGGTACAGTTGTGAAGATTTTTGCTTTTTTTTATGTGGAGGTGCGATCTACACTGAAGGCTGTAGTCTTTGATCTTCATCAGTCAGTGCTTCAAGCCCTCTTCACTTTCAGCAAGCAAGGTTGTATCATCTGCATATCACAGGTTGTTAATGAGTCTTCCTCCAATCTTGATGCCACATTCTTCTGCATATATTCCAGCTTCTTGGATTATTTGCTCAACATACAGATTGAATAAGTATGGTGAAAGGATATAACCCTGACACACACCTTTCCTGACTTTAAACCAAGCAGTATCCCCTTGTTCTGTTTGAAAAACTGCCTCTTGGTCTATGTACATGTTCCTCATGAGCATAATTAAGTGTTCTGGAATTCCCATTCTTCACAATGTTATCCATAATTTGTTATGCTTCACGCAGTCAAATGCCTTTGCATAGTCAATAAAACACAGGTAAACATCATTCTGGTATTCTCTGCTTTCAGCCAGGATCCATTTGACATCAGCAATGGTATCTCTGGTTCCATGCCTTCTTCTGAATCTGGCTTGAATTTCTGGCAGTTCCTGTTGATGAATTGTTGCTGCCGGTTTTGAATAATCTTCAGCAAAATTTTACTTGTGTGTGATATAATTTCTACATCCAGTTGGATCACTTTTCTTTGGAATAGGCACAAGTATGGATCTCTTGCAGTTGGTTGGCCAGGTAACTGTCTTCCAGATTTCTTGGGATAGACCAGTGAGCACTTTCAGCACTGCATCCATTTGTGGAAACATCTCAATTTGTATTCTGTCAATTTCTGGAAGGTTTTTTTTTAACCGTTCTTTGGATGAAGATTTACAGAGCAAACTAGTTTCTCCTTAAACAGTTAGTACACATATTGTTTTATGACAGTGGTTAACAACCCCACAACATGTCAATACTCTCCCTTCTCAACCTTGGGTTCCCTATTACCAGCTTTCCTGTCCCCTCCTACTTTCTAGTCCTTGCCCCAGGGCTGGTGTGCCCCTTTAGTCTCGTTTTGTTTTATGGGCCCATCCAAAGTTTGGCTGAAGGATGAACCTCAGAAGTGTCTTCATTACTGAGCTGACAATGTTTCCGGGGACCATACTCTTAGGGTTTCTCCAGTCTCTGTCAGGCCAGCAAGTCAGGTCTTTCTTTTTGAGTTAGAATTTTGTTCTAGATTTTTCTCCAGCTCTGTCCGGGGCCCTCTATTGTGATCCCTGTGAGAGCAGTCGGTGGTGGTAGCCAGGCACCATCTAGTAGTACTAAACTCAGTCTGGTGGAGGCCGTGGTAAATGCGGTCCATTAGTCCTTTGGACTAATCTTTCTCTTGTATCTTTAGTTTTCTTCATTATTCGTTGCTCCTGAAGGGGCGAGACCAGTGGAGTATCCTCGATGGCCGCTCACAGGCCTTTAAGACTCCAGACACTACTCACCAAAGTAGAATGTGGAACATTTTCTTTATAAACTATGTTATGCCAATTGAGCTAGATGTTCCCTGAGGCCATGGTCCTTTCAGCCCTCAGCCCAGCAATTCGGTCCCTCAGGGAGTTTGGATATATCTATGGAGATTCCATGACCTTGCCTTGTACAGGTTGTGCTGGCTTCCCCAGTATAATGTACTGTCCTACCCTTCATCAAAGTTACCATTTATCTATTGTCTATTTAGTGCTTTTCCATCCCCACCTCTCTACTCCCGCATAACCATCAAAGATTTCTTCTTTTGCTGTGTAAACCTTTTATGAGGTTTTACAGTAGTTGTCTCATACAATATTTGTCCTTTTGTGATTGACTTATTTCACTCAGCATAATGCCCTCCAGGTTTATCCATGTCATGAGATGCTTCACAGATCCGTTGTTGTTCTTTATCATTGTATAATATTCCATTGTGTGTACGTACCACAGTTTGTTTATCCATTCATCTGTTGATGGGCACCTAGGTTGTTTCTATCTTTATGCTATCGTGAACAATGCTGCAGTGAACATGGGTGTGCATATGCCTAGTCATGTGAAGACTATTATTTCTCTAGGATGTATTCCTAGGAGTGGGATTGCTGAATCGTATGGTATTTCTATTTCGAGATTTCCAAGGAAGCACCATATCATTTTCCAAAATGGTTGTATCATTTTGCATTCCCACCAGCAGTGTATAAGAGTTCAGATTTCCCTGCAGCCTCTCCAACATTTGTTATTTCCTGTTTTTTTGATTTGTGCCAGTAATGCTGGGGTCAGATGGTATCTCATTGTGGCTTTGATTTGCATCTCTCTAGTGGCAAGTGATTGCAAGCATTTCCTCACATGTCTTTTGACCACTTGAAAGTCTTCTTTGGTGAAGTATCTGTTCATTTCCTTTGCCTATTTTTAAATTGGATTATTTGTCTTTTTTTTGTAGAGGTGTTGGATTTTCTTATAGATTTTAGAGATTAGAACTTTATCTTATTTGTAATAGCCAATTTTTTTTTCTGGAACCTTGTTTTTTGACAATGCTTTCCGTGCATCTTGGACTTCATCCTTCAATACTATCGGTTCCTGATCATATGCTACCCCCTCAAATTGTTGAACATCAACCAATTGTTTTGGGTATAGTGATGCTGTGTATTCCTTCCATCTTCTTTTAATGCTTCCTGCATTGTTCAGTAGTTCCCTCATAGAATCCTTCACTATTGCAACTGGAGACTTGAATTTTTTCTTCAGTTCTTTCAGCTTGAGATGTGAAGTGTGTTCTTCCCTTTTGGTTTTCTAACTCCAGGTCTTTGCAGATGTCATTATAACACTTTACTTTGTCCTCTTGAGCCACCCTTTGAAATCTTTGGTTCAGCTCTTTTACTTAATTATTTCTTCCATTTGCTTTAGCTACTCTACCTTCAAAAGCAAGTTTCAGAATCTCTTCTGACATCTATTTTTGGTCTTTTCTTTCGTTCCTGTCTTTTTAATGACCTTTTGTTTTCTTTATGTATGATGTCCTTGATGTCATTCCACAACTTGTCTGGCTTTGGTCATTAGTGTTCAAAGTATCAAATCTATTTCTGAGATGGTCTCTAAATTCAGGTGGGATATACTCAAGGTCATACTTTAGCTTTCATGGACTTGTTCTAATTTTCTTCAACTTCAAAGTGGATATAAGCAATTGATGTTCTGACTGATGATATTGAGCTTTTCCATCATCTCTTCCCACTGATGTTGTCAATGTGATTCCTGGGTATTCCATTTGGTGAAGTCCAAATAGTATGGTATGAATCTAGGAAAACTGGAAGTTGTCAAAAATGAAATGGAACACATAAAGATTGATACCCTAGGCATTAGTGAGCTGAAATGGGTTAGCATTGGCCATTTTGACAGAAATCATAGTCTACTATGCTGGGAATGACAAATTGAAGAGGAATGAAATCATGTTCATCATCAAAAAGAACACTTCAAAATTGATCCTGAAGTACAAGGCTGTCAGTGATAGGATAATATCCATACTTCTACAAGGAAGACCAGTTAATATGACTATTATTCAAGTTTGCATACCAACCACTAATGCCAAAGATGAGAAAAGTGAGGATTTTACCAACTTCCGCAGTCTGAAATTGATCAAACTTGCAATCAAGGTGCATTGATAATTACTGGTGATTGGAATGTGAAAGTTGAACAAAGGAGAAGCATCAGTTTTTGGAAAATATGGCCTTGGTGATGGAAACAACATTGGAGATAGCATGACAGAATTTGCGCTACCAACAATTTCTTATTTCAAATACCTTTTTTCAATAACAAAAGACGACTATACAAGCGGACCTCACCATATGGAAAACACAGGTATCAAATTGACTACGTCTGTGGGAAGAGACGATGGAAGAGCTCAATATCATCAATCAGAACAAGGCCAGGGACAGACTGTGGAACAGACCATCATTTACTCATGCAAATTCAAGTTGAATCTAAAGAAAATCAGAATAAGTTCACAAGAGCCAAAGTATGACCTTGAGTATATCCACCTGAATTTAGAGACCATCTCAAGAACAGATTTGATGAATCGAACACTAATGACCAAAGACCAGATAAGTTGTGGAATGACATCAAGGACATCACACATGAAGAAAGCAAGAGGTCAATAAAAAGGCAGGAAAGAAAAAAAGACCAAAATGGATGTCAGAAGAGACTCTGAAACTTACTCTTGAATTTAGTGTAGCTAAAGTAAAAGGAAGAAATTTTGTACTAGATTAGCACAAATCTCCTCTCCTATATATATCTCTCCTAGGAGAGAACAAAAAAGTGAAATGTTATTGATAGTAGATAAGTACAAGTCGGAATCGACTCGACAGCACTGGGTTTTTTGAAGTACCATTAGTTAGCTTATTGGTTCAAAGCATGGGCTCTAGAGTGAAGATTGCCTGGGTGTGAAAATTTGGGCAAGTTATAGAGCCATTGCCTCATCCGTTCAATGGAATAATAATGATTAAATAATTCATGTAAAACTCTTATCATGGTACTGAACATAACAGTAGCTCAGTAAATACTGGCTTTCATCATCATTATAACAAATTTAAAAGTAAATTGAAGGCCCAATTCAAACGCCACCTCATATGAGGTGATCTATAGCTACTAACATCCAACATAATGAGAGAAGAGATCTCTTTCTGTTCTTTTGCTGGGGTTGTTTGTTTACATATCTGTCTTCCTCAGTAGACTGTTAATTCTTTGAGTTCAAAGTTTGAGTTTCACTTATCTTTTCTCCTCTTTTACATTCACTTCCTAGCCTGAATCTATGCACCTAACATGCATTTAATAGTTCACGTTGACCTAAATATGACACAAGAAGGAAAGAATTTTCTCCTGCATCACAAAACTGAAGAACACAAACTTTAAAGAAAAAAAATGAATTCATTGATGTTGCTATTGCTGTGGCATCTTATTTATGGGCAAGTTACCTAACTTCTCTATGCCTCAGTTTTCTTATCTGAAAAATAGGGGTTGTTATTTTACCTTCTTCATAAAATTATTACTATCATCAAAGAAGCTAATATATGCAAAGTTCTTGTGATAGTACCTGGCACAGGGTGAATAACAAATGTTAGCTACCACTGTTATCCTCCACGTGTCTGCCAGGTTGTCACACCGTGGGGGCTTGGGTGTTGCTGTGATGTTGAACGCTATGCAACTGGTATTTCAAATATCAGCAGGGCCACCCATGAGGGACAGGTTTCAGCTGAACTTCCAGGCTAAGACAGAGTAGGAAGAAGGGCCTGGTGGTATACCTCTGAAAAGAGTCAGCCAGTGAAAACCTTATGAGTAGCAGCCGAACATTATCTTATATAGTGCCGGAAGACAAGCTCCTCAGGTTGAAAGGCACTCAAAAGACAACTGGGGATGAGCTGCCTCCTCACAGTACAGTCAACCTCAATGATGGAGATGAAGTCGTGCTTTCAGGACTTTCAGTTACTGAGTTGAGACCATGACTCAAAATGGGAAGAAACTGCTGTAAACATCTATTAATAATCAGAACATGGAATGTATGAAGCATGAATCTAGGAAAACTGGGAGTTGTAAAAAATGAGATGGAATGCATAAAGATTGATATCCTTGACATTAGTGAGCTGAAATGGACTGGTATTGGCCGTTTTGAATTGGACAATCATATGATCTACTATGCCAGGGATGTCAAAAAGAACATATCAAGGTCTATCCTGAAGTATATGTCAGTGATATGATAATATCCATACCCCTATCAGGAAAACCAGTTAATAAGGCTATTATTTGAATTTACACACCAACCACTAAGGCCAAAGACAAAGAAACTGATAGTTTTTACCAACTTCTAGTCTTTGAAATTGATCTGACATGATATCAGGTTGCATTGAGAATTACTGGTGATTGGAAGGTGTAAGTTGGCAATAAAGAAGAAGGATCAGTAGTTGGAAAATATGTCCTTGGTGATAGAAATGATGCCAGAGATCTCATGATAGAATTTTGCAAGACCAATGACTTCTTCATTGCGAATACCTTTTTTCAACAACATAAATGACTATTCTTGGGGACCTCACCAAATGGAATACACAGGAATCAAATTGACTACATCTGTGGAAGGAGATGACAAAAAAAGCTCAATATCCTCAGTCAGGAGAGGGCCATGGGCCGACTGTGGAACAGATCAGCAATTGCACATATGTAAGTTCAAGATGCAGCTGAAAAAATTAGAACAAGTCCATGAGAGCCAAAGCATGACCTTGAGTATATCCCACCTGAATTTAGAGACCATCTCAAGAATTGATTTGATGCTTTGAACACTAAAGACCAAAGATCAAATGAGTTGTGGAATGACATCAAGGACATCATACATGAAGACAGCAAGAAACCAAGAGGTCATCAAAAAGGCAAGAAGGAAAGAAAAGACCAAAATTGGTGTCAGAAGAGACTCTGAAACTTGTTTTTTAAGGTAGACTAGCTAAATCAAATGGAAGAAATAATGAAGTAAAAGAGCTTAAGAGAAGATTTCAAAGGGCAGCTCGAGAAGACAAAGTATTATAATGACATGTGCAAAGCCTGGAGTTAGAAAACCAAAATGGAAGAACACACTTAGCATTTCTCAAGCTGAAAGAACCAGAGAAAAAAATCAAGCCTCGAGGTGCAATATTGAAGAATTCAACAGGGAAAATATTAAATGATGCAGAAAGCATTAAAAGAAAATGGAAGGAATACACAGAGTCACTATACCAAAAAGTACCGATCAACGTTTAACATTTCAGGAGGAAGGATATGACCAGGAACAATGGTACTGAAGGAAGAAGCCCAAGCTGCACTGAAGGCATTGACAGAACACAAATTGAGATGTTTCAACAAAGGATGCAACACTGGGAGTGCTCACTCCTGTATGCCAAGAAATTTGGACGACAGCTACCTGGCCAACAGACTGGGAGAGATCCATATTTGTCCCCATTCCAAAAAGTGTGATCCAAGGGAGTGCATAAATTATAGAACACTGTCATAAATATCACACAAGTAAAATTTTGCTGATGATCGTTCAAAAGTGGTTGCAACAGTTTATCACCAGGAAACCACCAGAAATTCAAGCTAGATATAGAAGACAATGTGGAAGGATGTCTATCATTGCTGATGTCAGATGGATCTTGGCTGAAAGAAGAGAATACCAGAAAGACGCTGTGTTTTATTGACCATGCAAAGGCATTCTACTCTGTGGATCATAACGAGTTATGGATGACATTGCAAAGAAGGGGAATTCCAGAACACTTAATCGTGCTGGTGAAAAACCTGTACATAGGCTAAGAGGCAGTCATTTGAACAGAACGTGGGGATACAGCATGGTTTAAAGTCAGGAAAGGTGTGTGTCAGGGTTATATTCTTTCACCATATTTATTCAATCTATATGCTGAGCAAATAATCTGAGAAGTTGCACTATATGAAGAACAGAGCATCAGGATTGGAGGAAGACTCATTAACAACCTATGACATGCAGATGATACAACCTAGCTTGCTGAAAGTGAGGAGGACTTGAAGCACTTACTGATGAAGATTAAAGACTACAGCCTTCTTTATGGATTACACCTCAACATAAAGACAACAAAAATCCTCACGACTGGACCAGTAAGCAACATCATGATAAATGGAGAAAAGATTGAAGATGTCAAGGATTTCATTTTACTTGGCTCCAGAATCTACACCCACGGAAGCAGCAGTCAAGAAATCAAACGATGGATTTCATAGGGCACATCTGCTGCAAAAGACCTCTTTAAAGTGTTGAAAAGCAAAGATGTTACTTTAAGGAATAAGGTGCACCTGACCCAAAGCGTGGTGTTTTCATTTACCTGATATGCATGTGAAAGCTGGACAATGAGTAAGGAAGATGGAAGAAGAATTCATGCCTTTGAATTATAGCGTTGGTGAAGAATATTGAACCATGGACTGCCAGGAGAATGATTAAACCTGTCTTGGAAGAATTACAGCCAGAATACTCCTTAGAAACAAGGATTGGGAGACTTCATCTTAAGTACTTTGGACATGTTATCAGGAGGGATCAGTCCCTGGAGGAGGACATCATGCTTGGTAAATTAGAGCACCATCAAAAAAAGAAAGACCCTCAATGAGATAAATTGACACAATGGCTGTAACAACGGGCTCAAGCATCACAATGTTTGTGAGGATGGTGCAGGATTGCACAGTGGTTTCGTTCTGTTGTTCATAGGGACCCACTTGAGTGGGAATTGGCCCAATGCACCTAACAACAACGATAGCAGTATACAATGTTTTTCCTTTGTGCTACAACTGACTAGGATTTGTCTAACACTCATTTTATGTTCAAAGTGATCTTACAGGTGGTTTTATTTTGTCCTTTGGTAGGAGTGCGAACTCTATTTTACATGGATGTCAAAAGCAACATTGCTCATTAGGGCCAACTCCAGGATTTAATACAGGTCACAGCTCAGATTGTTTTGCTAAGACCAGAGAGTCAGGGGGTTTGCAACTGCTTCTTAGTGGATTCCTGAAGGGCTGTGTGGAGGGATATCCTGGGGCTCTGTGCAGGCTCAGCAGGGAGAAATAGGATGGTTCATCAGGGATGTGTGCCAGGAACTCTACAGGGGTGTGGAGTGGGCAGAGGGAATGGTGGTAGGGCAAGAAGAACATGTGTGTGCCTTGCAGAATAGAGACGTTTGGCCTGGAGTCTCTTTGACCCAGGAGGACTTCCTTAGGGGTGATGGGAATTCAACAGAGAGTCTCTGAGGAGTAAACCAATAGACAACCAGAGGCTAAGTGGGTAGTGGATGTTCGGAAGTCCTAGCAAGGGAGCCTCCAGAGAATCCCCCAAAGCCAGATGAGTGTCAAATGAGCTTTAAATATCTCCCACACCAACAGAGCATGAAGCCATTATATGAAGTTGAGTCTGGGTTTAAAGTCTGTAAACTGACAAAAAGCTTTGAAATTATCTTGTGGATGCCAATCAGAGTGATGCAAGCAGTACCCAGGAAACAGACTCATTGCACTGGGAAGTTATCTTGCAAGCTCCTTCCTTGGATATGTAGTAAATGTTAACATTGTTGGAAGTCCTGGAGTGTGCCTTCACGTCCTGAATGGCAGTGTTTGGGAGGATTGGGATTTTATCTCTACATTTCAAAGATAAAGATGCAGATGGGCAACTCAGAGCACCTGATCACTGTGGGGACCTGAGGCTAACGAGAATGAAGTTATTCAGCCTTATTTTGTGAAACTGTTTTTTCCTCCACAGCCTTAAACCCAATTGTCTGGGAGCTCATAAGACTTCATTCCTGCTGTCATTTCCTGACAGCTGGAAAGTGCCTGGGAATTTTTCCTTTTGACAAAGACTTTCTGACACCTTTTTGTCTAAGAAACAATGAAAGCTTTAACCATGACAGAGAGAGAATTAGGCCTTATTTCTACTTTTGACATATCCATAGTCTCCTGTGTCACTAAATTATGACAAGCAGTGCTGGATATATAATAGGAAATAAGGCCAGAGAGAGCAAAAATACAACTGATTTTATCCAGGTACAAGTTATCAAATGGGTTTAGAGTCATTCCTCTAGCCAAGTTTCTAGAGAAAATTGTTTATTCTACCTACCATGGCTGCCATGTGCATTTTTAGGTGTCAAAAAATAGGAAATATTTTTAGGGCAAGTACTGGGGGAGGAGATTGAAATGTGAAGTGCCTTGTTTTGGATTCTGAATTCTCTCGTGGCTCTAAACCATGGTAATGATCACACGAACCATTTGGTTTCTTTAGCATCATTGAATGGGGTTGAGGAGACCGTGAAGGGCATGGCGACAGTAAAAATGTATATAAGGTAAATTGGAAAAAGGACAACCTTGTATCTCCAGTTCCATCATCAGGAAAATTGTGTGCTCGTGTGTAAAATCAGCTTATTAGGCAGTGAAGAGTGAGCCCATCGAATGGAAATTTAGAGTCTATAAAGAGAACTGGGGAGAAATATTTAAGGGAAAGGAAATGGACGGGAATTAGGTCAAAGGAAATGAATTTGAAACACGAATACGTTCCCCTAAGCAGAACTAATGGATTTCAGAAATGTCTCTTGGAGGGGGCAAATTAGAAGAAAACTGGACTCAAGTGCTGTGAGAGTCAGTCCTGCCCTCTGCCCAGGGAGGCAAAGTGACAAATTCCTAAGGGTCAGCTGGTAATTTTGACACAGCCTGTGGAAAACCAGAATTTTTCTCTTTCCCTTCAGAAATCTTTACTTCTCCTAGTTAGTATATGGACATGGGTTCTCTCCCAATAGATACACATTTGTTAGAACTTTGGCTTAAAAATTCATGTATCTATATATATAGGTAATCTAACTCTAAATCTCTAGAATATATAAAGTCGGAGCTTAAAGAGGAGGAAAGTAAATATTAGAGGCTCAGAATGATTTTTTCATTATTCTTCTCCAATGCCTTCCTAAATCCTCAGAATGCCTTTTACTCACGTACCGTTTGGATGTTGGAGCTGGGAGGGTAAGAAAGATAAAGAAAACAAAAGGTTAAGTCCTAAGAATCTTGTAATATTTATATAGATGTATATGTGTATATGTATTTGTAATAGATACATATACACTTTAAGTTATAAGCTGAAGTCTATTCTATAGTGTTCACAAGCAATGGAACACTGAAAACAGAATTACCACAGTTATATTACATTTAATATTTAAATTTATAATTGATTATGTTAATCAAACTAATGATTTAATATGTTTCAAAAACAAATGTGTCATTGATAACTGGATGCCTCCTCCCACTCATCCTTCAGGCCTACGTTGAATGTCACTTCTTCATGGAGGCCTTCTCTAACCCTAAACTGAAGTTAGCACCCTCCTGACACTATCTTTCGTATGCTTCCTTCATTGTGTAAATGCATCTTTCACATCTTTATTTTCTTTCTGCTTCCTCCAGAATCTATAAGCTTTGTTAGGGCAGGAACCATGTGTATTTTACTCCCCATAGTGCCTGGAACATACTACTTGCTCAAAAATCATCTGTAGAAACCCAAAAGAATAAAATAAGATTATAAGCTGTGTATATAAAAAATACCATGGTCAATATTATACCATGGTCAATATTAACATTACTTAAACAACCAAACCAAGGTTTTAATTTACTCTTTTCTCTTTGGGAATGGATTACTGTGCAGAATAGCATTAGTGTTACTGTTTGATGCCATATCTTGTTTAACATTTATCACCCAAATATACAATGCGCTCAATTTTTTTTACAAGATAATGTGGTAAATTCCTATGTCGTGTTCCCTGTGACTCCCCATGATGGCGTAGGGCTCAAGCATCATGTTCTCTCCCATCTCCCTACATCTCTGTCCTGTCCCTCTTCCATCCCAGTGAAGGTATATAGAAAGGCAGATGTGAAATAACTAAACCTTGTGCATAGAGTACCATTGGTAAACCCTCTTCTATTCTCTCCCTGATATGACATTTGTTCTGACCTTATATTTTTCTCAGTCCAAGTGTGGTAGAAAGCAGGCGGCCATTATTGGACAGTTCCTGCTCCAGGAAGTTGAATCATTCAGTTATTGAGAAATAGTTTAGAATAATGGATAAGTGCAGAGACTCTCAAGTCAGATGGCCTAAATTTGAATCCTGACTCTGCCACTTACCAGCTGGTTAACAGTAGATAAGTCACTTACCCTCTGGCCTCAGTTGTGATGGTTATAGTGTCTGCCTCTTACATATATGAAGTGGATTCAGAGAGTTGACATCTGCAAGATTCTTACGCAAACCACTGAAATATATAGTGAATAAGCTTAAATGGGCTTTTCCATAATGGAATACCCAAAAACCAAAAAACCCATCGCTGTTGAGTTGATTCCGACTTACAGAGACCTTTATAAGGATAGAGTAGAACTGCCCTCATAAGGTTTCCAAGGAGTGGCTAGTGGATTTGAACTGCTGAACTTTTGGTTAGCAGCTAAGCTCTTAATCACTGAGCCATCAGGGCTCCATAATGCAATACAGTGTTTGATAAATAAATATGTACATACATACATACATTTTCCCCAATTGATTTTGTTTGTTTCTTGATAGATGGACTTGCCAGCTTCAAAAATTTCCTGAAGTCTGAGTTCAGTGAGGAAAACCTTGAGTTCTGGATTGCCTGTGAGGATTACAAGAAGATCAAGTCCCCTGAGAAGATGGCTGAGAAGGCAAAAGAAATTTATGAAGAATTCATCCAAACTGAAGCTCCTAAAGAGGTTGGTCCTGAGGCGTAGGTGGATGAGCAAGGGCAGTGAGAGTCAGGCCAACAACTACCTGGAGAGGATGTACATCTGAGATATAGGCCTATGAGTTTAGAGCCTAGAGGTTAGGTCACCTTTATTAAGCACCTACTGAGGGCAAGGGTGAGCAATATGGTCAAGCAGATGTAAACTTGAATCCTATTGAGACCGATTCCAGCTATATGAACCTTACTTGAGTAGTAAGTAATCTCGAATGATAATAATACCTCTTGTGTGATCTTGGATGAACTACTGAATCTCCCTTTCTTTTTTTTTATTATAATGTTTTATTATTGTGTTTTTGGTGAAGTTTACACAGCAAATTAGGTTTCCATTTAACAATTTCTGTACATTTGTTTGGAGCCCTGGTGGCACAGTGGTTAAGAGCTCAGCTGTTAACCAAAAGGTTGGCAGTTCAATTCCACCTGCCCTCCTGGAATACTCTATGGAGCAGTTCTACTCTGTCCTCTAGGGTTGCTATGAGTTAGAATGGACTCAATGGCAATGGGTATGATATAGATGTGTTCACTGACGTTGGTTACATTTTTCATGGTGCAGTGGTTAAAGCAATTGACTACTAACTGAAAGTTCAGCAGTTTGAAACCACCAGCAGCTCCACGGGAGAAAGATGTGGCATTTATAGCCCCAGAAACCCTATGGGGTCGCTATGAGCTATGAGTCAGAATGGACTCAACAGCAGTGGGTTAACATTTTTATTACAGTCATGCGTTACTTAACGTCCACAATACATTCTGTGAAATAGGACATTATGTGATTTGGACATTGTGCGAACACCATATCATGTACAGGCAGTCCCCGGGTTACGAATGACTACTTACATACAACCTGTAGTTACGAATCAACCCCCATAAAGTCTATTATATTGAAACCTAATGGGGGCCTGCTTTTGGTCGTCGTTGTTATGGCTGCTGCCACAACAGTGACTCAGAGGGAGTGGACTGAGATGAAGCAAGCGAGGAGGGAGCAAAGCGCCCCCACCTTCCCCACCCCCACCCCCTGCTGAGGAGCAGGAACAGCCCCAGTCCTGCAGCTCCTATGCCACTGCTGTCTGGCTGCCTGCCTTCCCCCCTGGACAAAGCCCAAGAGCCTGCGTCCAGAGCCATGTCCTCTGCCTCTTTGTCTGTATTCCACCCATGGTCCACTGCTGCAAGAGTCTAGATTTGGAGCCTTTAAAACCATTAGGGGGAAATAATGGCCAAAAGGGAAGCTGATTTCCCTTAAAAAAAAAAATGGATCATCAAACTATATGTGGTCAGATGTTACCTGAACAGACGTTATGTGACGCATGACTCTATTTCTGTTCTGGTTGTTCCGTTTCCATTAATCTAGCTTCCTTGCCCCCTCCCTTACATTCTCATCTTTGCTTTAGGGTAAATGTTGACTGTTTGGTCTCATGTAGATTATATTTTAAAGAAGCACAGTACTCATGGGGGATATAGTTTATTTTATGAGCCAATCTGTTACTTAACTGAAAGGTGACCTCTATGTTTCAGTACAAACTTTGAAGGGTATCTCAGGGCACTAGTCTTGAGGTTTCCTCCAATCTCTATTGGTCCAGTAAGTCTGGCCGTTTTTTAGCAATGTGAATTTTGATCTACATTTTTTTCCCATTCCATCCAGGAATTTCTGTTTTATCCCTGGTCAGAACAGTCAGTAGAGGTAGACAGGCACCATCTAGTTCTTCAGGTCTCAGGATAAATGAGGCTGTGGTTCATGTAAGCTATTAGTCCTGTAGACTACTTTATGTTTTGAGTCTTTGGTTTCCTTCTTTCTCTTTTGCTCCAGATGAATAGAGACCAATAGTTATATCTTAGATGGCTGCTTTCAAGCTTCTAAGACTCCAGATTCTCCTCTCCAAACTAGGGTGTAGAACATAAAGTTTATGAACTACGTTATACCAATTGACCAAGTTGTCCCATGAGACTATTGTCCTAAACCTTCAAATCGAGTAAACCAATCCAGCAAAGTGAGTGCTTATGTCTAGAAAGAATCTGTAACTGTGACTCCTATATGCCTTATTACATATACGTGTGTATATATGGAGCCCTGGTGGTGCAGTGTGTAAGAGCTTGGCTGCTAACCAAAAGATTGGCAGTTCGAATCCATCAGCTGCTCTTTGAAAAACCTATGGGGCAGTTCTACTCTGTCCTATAGGGTGCTATGAGTTGGAGCCAACTCAATGGCAATGGGCTATGTATGTACAGCACACACATATGTGTATATACATATGCCTACAGATACGACTATACGTGCACCCATGTATACACACATATACCTTCCTATGCACATATATGCATACATATCTACCTATGTAACCACACTGATAATTTTGGTTGTTATTGCTGTTGTTGCAACATTTATATGTTATCGCGTTTATCAAATATATCTCTTATTCTTGATACACAAGTGTCATCATTTACCCTGGTCAAACTATATACACTTTAGCAACATTTGAGATTGCCTTTCCCGTCCCCCAAAATAACAAGGGTCTGCTGTCTAGAAACCGACTCCCCTGATAAGCACCAATGAACACTGATTTCTGTATGCATACCTCTACTTGTCTTTTTATAAGATTGTGATCATACAATATTTGTCCTCTCGTGATTGACTTATTTCACTTAGCATAATGTCCTCCAAATTCTTCAACTTTATAAAATATTTTGAGAACTCATCATTATTCATTATAGCTGTGTAGTATTCCACTGTATATATGTTTCACATTTTGTTTATCCATTCTTCCACAATGGACACTTAAGTGGTTCCCATCTTTTTTCTATTGTGAATAATGCTGCAAAGGTATCCATAGGTCTACTTGTGTCACTACAATTAGATCTCTAGGTTATATACCTTGGAGTAGGATTACTGGATCATAAAGTATCCCCACACTTGTCTGTTAGTTTGTTGTACAATACATGCTGCTGTGATGCTAGAAGCTATGCCACCAGTATTTCAAATACCAGTAGGGTCACCCATGGTGGACAGGTTTTAGTGGAGCTTCCAGACTAAGACAGACTAGAAAGAAGCACCTGGCAGTCTACTTCTGAAAAAATTAGCCAGTGAAGACCTTATGAATACGAGCAGAACACTGTCTGATATAGTGCTGGAAGATGAGCCCCTCAGGTTGGAAGGCACTCCAAATAAAACTGGGGAAGGGCTGCCTCTTCAAAGTAGTGTCAACCTTAATGATGTGGGTGAGGTTAAGCTATCACGACCTTCATTTGCTGATGTGGCATGACTCAAAATGAGAAGAAACAGCTGCAAACATCCATTAATAATCAGAACATAGAGTGTACAAAGTATGAACCTAGGAAAATTGAAAGTGGTCAAAAATGAAATGGAACACATAAAAATTGATATCTTAGGCAATTGTGAATTGAAATGGACTGACATTGGCCATTTTGAATTGGACAATCATATGGTCTGCTATGCTGGGAATGACAAATTGAAGAGAAATGGCATCATATTCATCATCAAAAAGAACGTTTCAAGATCTATCCTGAAGTATCATGCTGTCAGTGATAGGATAATATCCATACACATACAAAGAAGATCAGTTAAAAAAAGACTATTATTCTAACTTACCCACCAACCACAAAGCAAAAGATGAGGAGATTGAAGACCTTTAACATATTCTGCAGCTAGAAATTGATGAAATATGCAATCAAGATGCAGTGATAATTACTGGTGATTGAAATGTGAAAGTTGGAAACAAAGAACGATCAGTGGTTGGAAAATATGGCCTTGGTGATAGAAATGATATCAGAGATTTCATGACAGAATTTTGCAAGAGGAATGACTTCATTACAAATACCTTTTTTTTTTTTAACAACTTAAATGGTGATTATACAAGTGGACCTCGCCACGCAGAATACACAGGCATCAAATCAACTACATCTGGAAGATGATGGAGAAGCTCAATATCATCAGTCTGAACAAGGCCAGGAGCTGACTGTAGAACAGACCATCAATTGCTCATATACAAGTTCAAGTTGGAGCTGAAGAATATGACAGCAAGTCCACAAGTGCCAAAATATGATCTTGGATATATCCTACCTGAATTTAGAGACCACCTCAACAACAGATTTGATGCATTGAACACTAACAACCAAAGATCAGACGAGTTGTGGAAAGACATCAAGGACATCATACATGAAGAAAGCAAGAGGTTATTAAAAAGGAAGGAAAGAAAGAAAAGACCAAAATGAATGTCATAAGAGACTCTGAAACTTGCTCTTGAACTTTAAGAGCTATGGCAAACGGAAGAAATGATGAAGTAAAAGACCTGAACAGAAGATTACACAAGGCAGCTCTGAGACAAAGTAAATTATTATAATGAAATGTGCAAAGACCTGGAGTTAGAAAACCAAAAGGGAAGAACACACTCAGCGTTTCTCAAGCTGAAAGAACTAAAGAAAAATTCAAGCCTTAAGTTGCGATATCAAAGGATTCTACGGGGAAAATATTGAATCCAGGAAGCATCAAAGAATATGGAATAGACAGAGTCACTGTATCAAAAAGAATTGGTTGACATTCAGCCATTTTGGGAGGTGGCATATGATAAAGAACTGATGGTACTGAAGGACGAGGTCCAAGCTTCACTGAAGGCATTAGCAAAAAACAAGCTTCCAGGAATTTACAGAGTACCATTTGAGATGTTTCAACAAACAGATGCAGTGACAGAGGTGCTCACCTATCTTTTTTTTTTTTTTCAATTGTGCTTTAGGTGAAAGTTTACAAATCAAGTAAGTCTCATACAAAAAGTCATGCACACCCCACCGTATACTTCCGGCTGCTCTCCCCTTAAAGAGACAGCACATTCCCCCTCTCCATCCTGTATTCCCCACGTCCATTCAACCAGCTCCTGTCCCCCTCTTCCTTCTCATCTCGCCACCAGACAGGAGTAGCCCACATAGTCTCCTGTGTCTACTTGAGCCATGAAGTTCACTCCTCACTAGCATCATTGTCTATCTTATAGTCCAGGCCAATCCCTGTCTGTAGAGTTGGTTTTGGGAATGGTTCCAATCTTGGGCTATCAAAGGTTCTGGGGACCATGACCACCAGGCTCCCTCAGGTCTCAGTCAGACCATTAAGCCTGGTCTTTTTAACGAGAATTTGAGATCTGTAGCCCACTATTCTGCTCCATCAGGGATTCTCTGTTGTATTCCCTCTCAGGGCAGTGATTGGTGACAGCTGGGCACCATCTAGTTCTTCTGGTCTCAGGCTGATGGAGTCTCTGGTTTATGTGGCCCTTTCTAACTCTTGGGCTCATATTTACCTCGTGTCTTTGGTGTTTTTCGTTCTTTGCTCCATGTGGGTTGAGACCAATTGATGCATCTTAGATGGCCGCTTGCTAGCGTTTAAGACCCCAGACGCCTCTCACCAAAGTGGAATGCAGAATGTTTTCTTAATACATTTCGTTATGCCAATTGACCTAGATGTTCCCTGAAACCATGGCCCCCAGACCCCTGCCCCTGCTACTGTGGCCTACGAAGCCTTTGGCTATATTCAGGAAACATCTTTGCTTTTGGTTTAGTCCAGTTGTACTGACTTCTTCTGTGTTGTGTGTTGCCCTTCCCTTCACCTAAAAAAATTTTGGTCTACAATCTAGTTAGTGAATATCCCTCTCCCTCCCTCCCCACCCTCATAATCATCAAAGAATATTTTCTTCTGTGTTTAAAACCTTATCTAGACTTCTTATAATAGTGGTCTCATATAATATTTGTCCTTTTGCAATTGACTAGTTTCATATAGCTCACTTGTCTTGCCAAAAAATTTGGAAGATAGCTCCCTGGCCAACTGGAAGAGATCCAAGGAAAGGTGATCCAACAAAATGCAGAATTATTAAACAATATCATTAATATCACACACAAGTAAAATTTTGCTGAAGTTCATTCAAAAGGAATTGCAGCAGTACATTGACAGAGAGCTGCTAGAAGTTCAAGCTGGATTCATAAGAGGACATGGAATGACGAATATCATTGCTGATATCAGAGGATATCAGAAAGACGTTTACCTGTGTTTTTTTTTTTTTTTTTTTGACTATACAAAGGGATTCGACTATGTGGATTGTAATGAATTTTGGATAACATTCTGAAGAATGGGAATTCTAGAACACCTAATTGTGCTCATGAGGAATCTATACAATAGGTTGTAGTTCAAACAGAACAAGGGAATACTGCGTGGCTTAAAATCAGGAATGGTGTGTGTCAGGGTTGTATCCTTTCACTATACCTATTCAATCTGTATGCTGAGCAAATAATCTGAGGAACTGGACTATATGAAGAAGAATGTGGCATCAGGATTGGAGGAAGTCTCATAAACAACCTGAAATATGCAGATGACACAACCTTGCTTGCTGGAAATGAAGAAGACTTGAAGCACTTACTAATGAAGATCAAAGGCTACAGCCTTTAGTATGGATTACACCTCAACATAATGAAAACAATCCTCACGACTGGACCAATGAGCAACATCATGATAAACAGAGAAAATACTGAAGTTGCCAAGGATTTCATTTTACCTGGATCAATAATCAATGTCCATGGAAGCAGAAGTCAGGAAATCAAATGATGTATTGTATTGGGCAAATCTGCTGCAACAGACTTCTTTAAGGTGTTAAAAAGCAAAGCTGTCACTTTGAGGACTAAGGGCACCTGACCAAAGCCATGGGATTTTCAATCACCTCATATGGATGTGAAAACTGGACAGTGAATAAGACCGAAGAAGAACTGACACTTTTTAATTATGGTGTTGGTGAAGAATACTGAATATACATACCATGATCCTCCAGAAGAACGAACAAATCTGTCTTGGAAGAAGTACAGCCAGGATGCTTCTTAGAAACAAGGATGGCAAAACCTCATCTCACATACTTTGGGCAGGTTATCAGGAGGGACCAGTTCCTTGATAAGGACATCATGCTTGCTAAAAAGAAGACCTTCCAGGATATGGATTGACACAGTGGCTGCAACAATGGGCTCAAACATAATGATAGTGAGGGTGGCGCGGGACCGGGCAGTGCTTCCTTCTGTTGTATATAGGGTCGCTGTGAGTCAGAACCAACTCGAATGCACGTAACAATAAACAAGAACAAGATATTTCTATTTCTAGCTTTTTAAGGAAGTTCCATGCCATTTTCCATAGTGGTTGTATGTAACATTTTGCAATCCCTCCAGCAGTTTATAAGGGTTGCAGTCTCCCCACAACCTTGTCCATCGGCATTTATTGTTGTTTTTAGTCAGCGCCATTTTTGCAGCAGTGAGATGATATTGTAGTTTTGATTTGCAACTCTGTAATGGCTAATGATCACCAGCATCTTTTCATGTGTTTGTTGGCCACTTGAATGTCCTCTTTAGTGAAGATTCTTTTCATATCCTTTGCCCATTTTTTAATTTGTTTGTATTTTTTTTTTTGAGGTGCAAAATTTTCTGTATATTTAGAGATTAGACTTTTATCAGATATGTCACTCTGAAAGATTTTTTCCCCACTCTGTAGGTTGTCCTTTTACTGTTTTGATAAAGTATTTGATGAGCATAGTATTATGAGGATGAAATCACACAGTACATGTGAAAACATATATCTCTGTGTATGAAATAATGCCAGATGTGTTTGTACTACTTGCCTTTCCTCTCCCTCTTTCTCTTTCCTTCCCTTTCATTTTCTTTCCTTCAATCTTCTCTCATTTTCACTTCTACCTTCCTCCATCATCCTCTCCCCACCCTATTATGCCTTTGTCATTCACTATTTTATACTCTAATTGGGACCAAAGGTCATCTACTCATTAAAATCAAAATATTACAAGGCAACGGTGCTAGAAATGTTGAAAGTCAGTAGGCCATTAATTGAGCGCTATAGACAAGATGTGTATTGATTTCAAAGAATTATTAACATATCTGCTCTTTTCTTTGCTATTTATGAAGCCTACTTAAAAATCCTGTGGAATTCAGTTTGACCACAGCAAGACCATCGTGATTTGGCCAGACCACTCTAATTCCGCATTGTACCCTTCAATCCAATCTGTATGTGTTTTCTTTTCATCTTTTTCATTGTTTTTGATTTTGTATTTGCTGTGTCTTTATGTTTTTCTTCTTTCTTATTTTGATGTGTAGGATTGTTAGTTTCCTTTGTGGTTACCTTAATATTTACCCCTATTTTTCTAAAAGTAAACCAATCTTTTATTTCTTTATGTCTCCTTGACTTCCTCTCCATGTGAAAGATCTATGACTACATTTTTTAGTTCCTCTTTTTTGTTTTAATGCTGTCATCTTTTACATATTAATGTCTTTGTTTCCCTATTTTTAGTGTTTTAGCTTTGATTTATTTTTGTGACTTCCCTATCTGGTTGATACCTGGTTGCTCTGTCCTGTGTTCTAGCCTTGGGCTGTTACCTGATGTTATTGATTTTCTAACCAGAGGACTTCCTTTAGTATTTCTTGTAATTTTGGTTTGGTTTTTGCAAATTTCTTAAACTTCTGTTTATCTGGAAATGCCCTAATATCACCATCAAATTTGAGAGATAGTTTTGCTGGATACATAATTCTTGGCTGGCAATTTTTTTCCCTTCAAGGTTTTATATATGTATTCCATTGCCTTCTTGTCTTCATGGTTTCTGCTGAGTGGTCCAAGTTTAGTCTTATTGACTCTCCTTTGCAGGTGACTTTTCATTTATCCATAGCCACTCTTAAAATTTTCTCTTTGTCTTTGGTTTTGGCAAATACGATTATGTCTTGGTGACTTTCTTTTGGAATCTACCTTACGTAGGGGTCAATGAGCATCTTGGATAGTATCTTCTCATCTTTCACCATATCAGGGAAGTTTTCTGCTGAAAAATCTTCAACAATTCTCTTTGTATTTTCTGTTACCCTCTCCTGTCCTGGTACTCCAATCACTCCTAGGTATTCCTCTTGATAGACTCCCACATAATTCTTAGGGTTTCTTCATTTTTTAAAATTATTTTACCTGATTTTTCCACAAATAAGTTGGTGTCAAGTGCTTTATCTTCAGTCTCACTAATTCTGACTTCCACTGCCTCAATTCTGCTCCTATGACTTTCGATTGAGTTGTCTAATTCTGAAATTTTATTGTTAATCTTCTGGATTTCTGCTTACTCTCTGTGGATTCTTGCAGCCTATTAAATTTGTGATTGTGCTCTTCTATAATCTTCTTAAATTCCTCTATTGCTTTGTCTCTGTGTTCTTTGGCTTATTCTGTATTTTGCCTGATCTCCTTCCTGATCTCTTGAAGATTTCTGTATGTTAATCTTTTGTGTTCTACCTCTGGTAATCCAGGAAGTTATCTTTCTCTGGAAGCGATCTTGATTCTTTGCTTTGGGAGCTTGCTGAAGCCATCATAGTCTGCCTCTTTATGTGATTTGATATGGACTGTTGTCTTCAAGCCATCAATAAGTTATATTTATTTATTTTATGTTTGCTTACTGTGTCTTAGCTTCTTGTTTTATTTTGTTTTGATATGCTGAAATAGGCTGCTCATGTGAGCTAGTTTGACTATTGGTGCCTTTGAAGCTCTAATATCCTGTCACCAGGTGGTTATATTTGTTACTAGGTGTGCGAGCCTGGGAGTCCATTTACTTTTCTGTATGGATTCAGCTCAGGTGTACAGATAGTTGGTCACAAGTGTGTGGTGCAGGTACTTATCTACAGTCCTAGACAGGCAGGGGTGATTGGAGTAGGCACAGGTATCTGGCTGCAGTAGGGGTCATGCACTGAGCAAGGCAGGAGGCTGATGCCCCTGTTCCCTAGAGAGCATAGGTGGGTGAGTTTTGCAGCCAGACTATGGGCACCCAATGCTGTTGGCTGTAAGGAAAGGACTGGGAGACACCACTTATTCTTGGACCCTTGTTGCAGGTGACTAGGTGGTGTGGGTGGATCAACCAGTCCTCAGGCCTCTGATGTGGGTAGTTAAGGAACCTTCTTAATGTGCAGAGGGATGTCAAATGTCATGAACCTACCACTCCACCATATAACTGATACAGTGAAGTTAGGCTTCAGGTATATACCCCGTTGTACTGTGCTAATGAGGGTCTATGCTGTTGAAATGGGCCTACACAGGTCTATGCAGGGGTGAAAGGAATTCAAAGTCCGTGGGCCCCTTATGCCTGTGCCTAGGCAAAGGAGCTGTATCCGCCCTGAGTTCCTGGCTTAGGGGAGCTGAGAGATTTTTTTTTTTCCTGTTTGTTAGTTCATTCCCTCTCCCAGGCCAGGAGAATGGCTCAGAGCATATGATGGGCCCTACTTCTGGCCCAGGGGAAGTGGCAATCACTGAAGCTGGCCTGGGACATGGTGCAGAGCAGGGAGGGAGCAGGGAAAAGGGAGAGAAGTTCTTCCCAAATGGGGTGTTTTTTTATCTACATGGTAAGTTAGACACATGTACTTATCTTTTGCCTATTGAGGGCTACTTCTCACTGGTTCTAAAGAGTTGAGCAGACTCTCTGCCGCTCAGTCTCTCCTGATGTGGAAAATGCTCCCTGAACGCCTGCTTGCCTCACTGCACTTGTCAGCTGATCTGGCCTGCAGGGGCAGGGTGCCAGTTCCCACCCAGTCAAGTCCTGCAACTCCTTGCTGCTTCCAAACTGTCTCTCCCTCCCCCACGACTCAGTTCAATCCCTCACCTTTGCCTTTGATGCTCAGGGCTCCTAGATTGTCATATATAATCAACTCACTTGTTTTTTGGGGTCTTTTGTTGTAAGAGAGACCACTAGAAACATCTCATTACTCTACCATCTTGGCCCCTCCTCCCTCAATCCAATCTGAACATTAAGATATTTCATCAGGGTTTGAAGTCAAGCACAGCGGTGATCTATGTAAGGCCTGTGGATAGGCAGCAATCTACTTAAGATAATTTGAGATGGGAAAACTCCTAATACCTCCTCTCCCTCACACATGCTCTAGGCTCCTAGAGTTCCACCATTTCCTATTTTTTCCTTTGGTTATGAATTATTCTTCACTGAGCTTTTTATTTAAAAGTAAATATGTTTGAGTGGATGGACACATCATATATCTTAATACAAAAAAATGTGCTTCCTCCATGACCCAGGTGATAGAGGTTAGGATCATGAGAGTATAGAGGACTGTGGGCCAAGGTGGGAATATGAAAGGGTACTATTAGGGAGCTAGGTTTAGTCTTACTGTGGGCATTAATTTTGACATAAATTTGACAGTCTCCCCTTCCACTCTTCATTCTCTCACCCCATGCACATTATGTTTGCATTTCCATACTTAAGATTCCATTTGTGCTGGGCCATCCTTTCCTCCTGTGTGCATGGAATCTCTACTTGTGAATGTTAACAAGGAGATTAATTTAGTGTTAAATTAGATGCAAATTTCCCCTGTTGAACAGGACTACCTGTTTCCAGCCAGCTTTCCTACCAACCTCATTCCTTTTACAAAATCCTGGAATTTGTTAAAACAGCTGCAAGTGCTGGTGTTCATTGCTCTGAGCTCTAGGCAAACATTGTTTCCATGTTCTTTATTAAAACATCAAGGGTTATCATGAAAATATGAGACATTAAAAATGAAGTTGAAAAATAAAGCTCTGGCTGACTGAGTTGCTAGAATAACCAAATGGTGGCCCTCAATTAAAAGGACATATGGGCTGTAATTTAGATAGAGCTGGCCTCCATTCTAAATAATCTCTGCTCATGTAGGTGTACAATAACATGCATAACAGCCCCAAATGCAGACAACCCAGGGTAATGTAGACTAATGAACCTGCACTGGCTACTAGAGAGAATGTGAATCCTACTTCTGGCACATAATAAGCAGCCAATAAATATTTATGAGATGAACGGATGTGATTATTCCAGCTCCAGACCTTCCTAGATGTATGATTTAGAGCAAGCCTCTATCTAAGGCTCTGTAATGTTCAGTGTCCTTAACTATAAACATCTCACATGTATGTGTGTATACCTATGGCATATTTATTAATTGTAGCTACTGTTTTTCTTAATTTCTCAAGTCTTGTATTTTGACCTAAAAATTTACTATTTCATTTTGATAATTGGCAGATTGACCTATATAACAAATTTACTCAAGCAAATAATACCGTATATTTTTCATCTCAGAACATTCACTTAGCTCTTTAATATCAGGAAATGACCTAGAGATACAGTAGTGAGAATTGCAGACAAAGTTTATTTCAATAAATAATTTGTGCATTGCAAATTGTCATTTGACCATATTTAAAAATAACAAAATACACCCACTCTTCGCTTATTGATGTAGTTAGATTCCAAAGATCAGTATTTCATGAAAATGGGGGATGACTACAACAGATTGCAAAATGGAGGATGACTACATCATTATATAACTACCGATCACATCATTATATAACTGCCAGATTAGGTCATTATTTTACTACCAAATTACAACATTACTTAACTGTGCCTCACAGCTCAGCATTCGTTACTGCCAAACATAAGTCATTAACATGCAAAATAGATAGTAGCTTTTTTACTATTGCTATAAATGTGAAATGTTGGATAACAAGATAGTTGATAAGTAAGGAGTGAATGTAGTATTTTCCTGCCCTTGTAAACAGATAAATATATACCAGAAAGATTCACTGGAGCTGAAGAAGGCCTATCCACATAAAAATAATAGGAAAATAGCTATCATTTGCTAATGGACACTGTGTATTAGAGGATTTTAAGTGTATTGCTTCTTTTTTTAAAAAGTAAGTTTAGGAGATACTTTGATAATTTTTAGAAATTCAACCATTTTAAGTTAGGCTGCCTACCTAGCTCAGTATATATTTAATATAAGAGAAGGAAGAAGCATTGCTCTCCTGTGAGGGGAAGAATAATAGGCTGAGAATTGAGAAATCTGTGTTACAGGCTCATGGCTGCCATATACAGTTGCCTGTGGGCATGTCACTTGACCCCATGGGGCCTCAGTCTTCACATGTGAAGGCAAGCATTGGGCTGCATCGCAGACTGCTATCTGTTGTGGAAGTTTGGTCTTCTACTGGTCTGCATAAAGCACGACAGCCCCTTTCACCTATGAAGATGCTTTCCTACCTCAACTCACTTCATCCTGGACTTTCAAGCATAGCTTCCTCCTGCAGTCTGTTGTGGCCTGGTACTCCCCAGCGATGCCTTTGTCCTTCATTCTGACCTGTAGCTGCTCCATAATTCTCTGAGCCTGTATAGCTCTTCTCAGTACCAGGGACCACTAGTAGCCCAGAAGAGACCTGCAACATTTTCCAGTGTACACTTTAGAACTGTTAGGCTGGCTTTGGGCTCTGTTTCTTTGTCTTTTACAATCAGACCCCTTAAGAGTCTTTAAAAGATATGATGTGATATATGAAGCTTCCTCTTAAATCATACTCAGACAAGCCCATGCAGGCTATACCCTGCACAGCTCCGGCGGCCCCATTTGCACAGACCCTTCTAAAAATGGTATTCCCTAGTATTGTGCAATGTAGCAGCCCTCAGGACAAATAAGTCACAACGTCTTCCAATGGTACAGTCTACTGGTTAAAAGCTTAGGCTCCACATTGCCAAGGATCTGAACCTTCTGCCTTCATGGCATCAACTATAAAATACGGATGACAGTATCTTCCTCTTAGAGTTGTAAGAGTAAAAGAGTTCATCTATGCACTCAGCACAGTGCCTGGCACAGACTAAAAAAAAAAAAAAAAAGACTAAGCACCCAATAAATATTAAACTCAATAAATATTAGCTGGCATTTTTATCATTATTCAGTCAGAACCACTGTTTCCTATGTCCTTGCTCTTCTGCATCCATCCAAAAGTTCCAGGTCCCTAGTCACAATTTCCTTCTCTCTCTTCACTCCCTCTACTAGGCATGAAGTCAAATGCTGTGATGGGTGGATTATAGCATCAGGACACTCTGGATTCAAATTCTAATTCTCTGGATTCAAATAAAGTTATTAACCTTGTAATACTGAAGAAACCATTTAACCTTTCTTCATATATATATATATATATATGCTGTAAAAGAAAGGAATGGTAGGGTTGTTGTGAGGATTATATGAAGTACAAATGGAATAGCTGATAGTAAGGGTCTGATATATCTAAACGTTGATTGAATCTTAATCTGAGTCATGCATATATTGGAGCATCAGTACCCCTAATGCTGCTTATCCCATTGCCTATAAAATAGAAATGTTTCTTACTCCTTTTGACTCTACCACCCTCATTTGTTTCATGGTGAGAAATGTTGATGCCTCCCCGCTCTCAGCAAGCCCTGTACCCCAGGCTGACTCAGTGACCCTGTCTCTTGACCTACAGGTGAATATTGACCACTTCACGAAGGACATCACGCTGAAGAACCTGGTGCAGCCTTCTCTGAGCAGCTTTGACGTGGCCCAGAAAAGAATCCATGCCCTAATGGAAAAGGATTCGCTGCCTCGCTTTGTGCGCTCTGAGTTTTATCAGGAGTTGATCAATTAGCAATTTAGTCAAGCTCTGAAAATTATCCTGTGTGTTATTCTTCAATAGTAACCCTGCATTTTCAAGTAACCTCCATATCTTCCCATAACAGCTTTGCTCAAAGATACTCAAACAGGGAAAATCCCAGGAAGCATTACATACTCATTTTGTACACATTGTTTTAAATGGTTGCCTATTGTCTGAATGCTTTCCTTCCCCAGTGCCTTCCTGCTCCATTCTTAATCAGGCTTGTTGTTTTCAGAATCATAAATCAAGGAAATATAAGACAAGAATATGATATTATTTAGTAGGGGCCAATTTGGCTTGGGTAATGGATCTCCACCTAATTTGGTCTGGAAAAAGTAAATGGATGTGGAAAGACCAATTTTAAGGAAGCTTGTTTCTTCAATTCTGATGGGGGAAATGGAAATCATCTCTAATTTTTTTTGGACTTGGTTGGTAAAAGATTTGACTTTTTAATAAAATACATTATTTAAAGTATTGATGTTCCCCTCAGAGTAACTTCATGTCAGCTAGAGGTTATAAATAGGAGATAGGACCACAAATATGCTGTGCTTATACGAAATCAATCTGAACACAGTTTATATTGATTGTATCTCCCTTATCCCTCACAAGTTTACCAAATTAAATCAGTTAAATCAATGACCTAATTTTAACAATGGGCTCTTTTATAAATATATCTACATCTAGGATCTAGGCCCCGTGTTTCCATTTTCAAATTATTTTGAATCCTTGTGAGTATAAAAGTCCCAAATTTCTAACTTCAATTACATAAAATAAAACTCTTGCTGCCCAAAGGTCATGGACGCTCCATAGACACAACCAAACTCCATGAGGGACCGAATTGCTGGGCTGGGGGCTGTGAGGACCACGGTCTTGGGAAACATGTAGCTCAATTGGCATAACAGTTTATAAAGAAAATGTTCTACATTCTACATTGGTGAATAGCATCTGGGGTCTTATAAGATACTCCACTGATCTCACCTCTTTGGGAGCAAAAGAGAATGAAGAAAACTAAAGACACAAGGGAAAAATTAGTCCAAGGAATAATGGACCACAACTACCATGGCCTCCACTAGTCTGAGTCCAGAACAACTAGATGGTGCCCAGCTACCACCAGTGACTGCTCTGACAAGGATCACAATAGAGGGTCCTGGACAGAGCTGGAGAAAAATGTAGACCAAAATTCTAACTCACAAAAAAAAGACCATACTTAATTGGCCTGACAAAGACTGGAGAAACCCCAAGGGTGTGGCCCCCAGACACACTGTTAGCTCCGTAATGAAGTCACTCCTGAGGTTCACCCTTCAGCCAAAGATTAGACAGACCCGTAAAACGAAATGAGACTAAAGGGGCACACCAGCCCAAGGGCAAGGACTAGAAGGCAGGAGGGGACAGGAAAGCTGGAAATAGGGACCCTAAGATCGAGAAGGGAGAGTGTTTACATGTCGTGGGTTGTTAACCAATGTCATAAAACAATATGTGTACTGTTTAATAAGAAGCTAGTTCTGTAAATCTTCATTTAAAGCACAATTAAAAAAAAAAAATAACACTTGCTGCCCATGGCAATGGGTTCCCACCTCGATGTCGAGAAGGCTGTATGCTAAATTGGAAAATATAATGCTAAGCCTAAAATGGCTGATTATCCTATGATGCCATCTATTTGTTTAGTAAAAAGTTACTATCTTCAGGATACCAAATTCTTTTGAAAAATTAATTTGACTACATACAGAAGCTTTCTGAGTGAGACGGAATTACCAAGTACCCTGGATTTTGTAAAACATTGTGGTTTCTTAACAACCCCAATTTTCCCTCACTATTTTGCTTCCAGTATTAGTGAATTGTATTTATAGTCAAAGGGCACATTTATACACCTAACATGCCTCATATGCAGCTAATTGATATGGCAATTGTATTTTTTAGCAGGTTTAAATTTTTAATTCTGTATTTTATTATTATAAGCCTTTATAGTTTTTTTTTCCCCTTCTCTTTAGTAGATTTGAAGAGTCAATGATTTGCATAATTTAGTAACAAAGAGAATAAAACTAAACCGTGTATGGGGGATAATCAAGACGAGGATGTTGAGTTGCTTCAAAAGTAAGAGACTATTTTTAAAAGGGTAAATAAAATTCTGAAATGCTTAAGTAGAAGGGTACATTTTTTAGTCTTATAATCCTCCCTTTGTTTTCCGTTTCATTCACACATTCCTAGTTTCACATATTTAGAGCTCTTTCATTCAGCAGTTTCTTAAGGTTATTGAACATGGGTAACTATATCACTGTATTCTTTAAGTAAACACTGAAGGTGTTTGTTGAGTTTTCCCTATTTTGGTTATTTCAAAGGACAATATGCCTTTCCTGAATACTTGCCATTTCATGTTCTGTAAATGGGTTGCAGTGATTGGCTCTCCTGCCAACAATTGCTAACGTGGTGTGAATTAATTCATATTTGTCAATATTGCCCACTCAAAGAAACCCTTCATCAATCAGATCAATATCGCGAGCGTGAAGGAGACTCTCATCCCATACGTTTGTGTAGGATTGACAAGCAACTCAGATTAAAAATTCCAGAGCATACTTCCTGACACCACTATCCTCAGTATCCATCTACCCTGCCCCAAGTCGGGAGAGATTTGCCAGCCCTTTACTTTCCTATGCAGCCAGAAGTTTTAAGAACTCAGGAATGTTAGATGAGTTATGTTTTCTTGAATGCCAAAACATTTTTAAGAAACATTCTAATTTAGTGAAAAATTCAAACATATGATTTGAAATATCCAAGTTTTTTAAAATGCACAGAGAGTTAACTTGATATTATAGATCTCACCCAGCTGGTTGATGCTTTGGGGACTTGAGTGGACTGTTCTCATGAGCACACCTGTGTAAGTGGGTTGATTTGTCAGTGGAAGATAAGAAGAGCCTTCACCTTCTCATAAGCTGAACTCAGGAGGTGGAGGGCAAGAGAGGGTACCAAAAGGGTAGTGCTGTGAAGGCTACAAAAAGAATGCCTTCCAGTCAAAGAACATTAACTGTACGTATATATACACATGTATATTTGAAAGTCTTCTAACATATGAAATGATAAAGTTAAAAAACACAAAAACTCCAGTCCCAAATGAGGAAACAAACATTAAGTATTAAAATTGCCTTAGAAAATTTATTTGAAAGCTTTAAAAAAAAATTAGGAAAAAAAGAAACTCATGGGACTGTTAGTTTCCATGGTAACAAAGAAAATACATTCTTTTCATGCTGAGAAATTAGAAAAATTGCGATGATCTTTCCAGGAAAGAAAAAAAGAAAAATGTGAAGTGTCTATTTATCACTCTCTTGCCTTCCTCCCCCTCCTCCCTACTTTCCCCAGAGTGAATTGTCTGGGAAAATATGAGGCTTAATAGGAGCCCTGCGGTGCTTGCATTTTCCTTTCTTGTGAAGATGTAACTACAGTTGTAAGTGGAGTTGGGATATGGAGAGGTGGTGGAACCAAATTGTGGTCAATGGGAGCAGGAGTAGATGCTTCTCATTCTTGAGAGAAACATAAGATTTGCCCAGGAAATGACCCACAACCTAGACTTCTCTGTCTGCTTAATCTGAGTTGGAGTCATACTAAGAGCTGAATTGGACCAGGACAAAGAGATATATTATTGACTTTATAGTAAGTTAGGGGGCTATATTCTATGTTTATCTGCTAAAGCAGTGCTTGTTGGTGTGGACAACCCTGTGCCTGCCCCTTACACACACACACACACACACACTTTTCTCTCTCCAGATAGACACATTCTGAAATACATCAGTTACAGGGACATTTCAGTAATTTTGCCTTCAAATCAGTAGTCAAGTGTATAGAAATATTTTGTGCCCCATGCCCTATATCTCTGGATTCCAATTCTCTGCTGTATAAATTATGCTTTAAGTGATTTCAGCCTTTAGCAGATAGAGAGAGGAACTTGGTGAAAGAATTTTTCAACCTTTACCAAGCAATGGATTTCACTGGATCGATGTGTTCTCTGTACACGCCATTTTGATAGGATGGCACTATTATTTCCCAAAGAGTAATAGGTGTCCAAAAATTTCATTAAATACTTGATCATTAACAATTCAGTTAATAAACTGATAGGTGTTACTTGCCAGGACTTTGCAGAATTATCAGTTTCCTCAAAAATTTGACAATTTGAGAATCATTTAAAAGGCTGATTACATTTCATGGAAGTGATTTTTATCCCTGAAATCACTCACTCTGGTGATTTTTCCCTTGTTTCCTAGGAATTTAGCAGGTTTAGGAGACAATGGAATCAAGAGAAGAAAGGGGAAGAAGGAGAGAAGGAATGTGGGAGTGAATTAAGTGCTCAGAACCCATTAATTAAACCCATTGGTAAAGAAACTTTTAAGAGCAGCTCAAAGTTATTGAAAATCCAATTTACTTCTTGCTCTCATCTTCCAGATTTGCAGGAAAGAATTTTTTGACTCATCATGAAGCTATATGAGAAACTTCACTTTAACACTCTAGAGAGTATTGACTAGAGAAAAAAAACAAATATGGGGAATCTGCTTTCCCCGTTTGGCTTGCAGGTACCAAAAAGTAGAGAGTGGAGAACTCATTTTCCAACATCCAAGCATCCAAACCCAAGGGCCAGGCAGCTCTATGCAGGTTCTGGACTGAGATCTTGGTGCATCTCAGTATATTCTGTCTGAATTGTCATTAGACTTCTCTGATTTTCTAGGCTTTCCATTGTATTATGCAAAATGTACATTTGACACTTGCTTTGCCCAAGACTCTTTAGTTAATGATTTAGCTGCTGCTGCTTAAGTCAAACACACTTTTCACTCAAATAGGTGATGTGGCAGAACAGAGCAATAGATATCCAAAGAAAGAGTCTCCCCAGCATCAGTAAACCATCCTGAAACTGAAAAGATCAACTCTTCCAAATGTGGAGACATTTGTGGCTTTGAACAGAAAGTCATAGCATAAAGTTGCAGGCCAAAAATTTTAGGAGCATTTAATAATAATCATCTTTTTTTTTTTTCTAGTAGAGATACTGCAAATCAACTTCTCAACACATATGTGCAGTCTCTTGCAAGTTACTTGTCCTCTCACTTGATATAGTCCTCCTTCTCACCCCAGCCCCATACTCCTTTTGTCCTCTCCCCCAGAAGAGGAGATATTTAAGAGTTGGGAATAACCACAATTACTTGATAATGAATAGATTAAAAACATTTAACTTCCTATCTAGGAAAATGTAGATGCTAAGACTTCGTGAGCATAGGCGAAATGAAGGGAAATGATGAAAAATTTGCCTTTGGAGACAAGTTATCTGGATAACTTCTGCCAAAAGTTTTTTCTTCTGTCATACACTACCAGGATATGGGAGAACTGAATTATAATTCTCAACTCTTCTTCAGGTGATACAGCCCAGAGAATGGAATAAAAATGAAAGGTTTGGAAGTTCATTTGTCAGCACTATCTCGTAAGCTTTTCATTCAGGAACTGTATTTATCTTCTGGATTTGTATCCAATACTTTATGTACTATGTGAATCATACTTCTTGATAAGTAAAGCACCAAATATGTATCTGTAACCATGATCACATACAATATATTAAATATATATCTACATAACAGTCTCACATGAATCTTTCTTGACTCCTAAGCATTCTTTATATGAAACACTTTTCCTAAAGATAGGCTCGTTTCTTCACTATGCTTTTTATATCTCATGAGCTCTTGATCGATTGAGAAGATCCCTATCCCAAGAAGTATCAACCATAATATAGTATGGCAAGTAAAACTCAGAGAGGGAGATATAAAGTGTTCCATTTTTAGGTACTCCATTGACCATTTTCAGGTGACAACAATGTATTAACCCACTATCATCACTGTTAGGAACTAACTGAACCCATTAGATCAATTTTCAGTGACTATAGCCATTCTCTTTTCCTCCCACACCAATGAAAGGTCTGAAATCCAGGTACCCCTGCAAGCAGCTCAATTCTATGACCTTAGATTCAGTCCCTGGATCTCGAATCATCATTTTGGAGAAGCTAAGTTATTTCTCTCATCTGATTTAGTCTTTTTGTTTGTTTACTTTACAAACAATAAAAAAACCAAGCCCACTGCCTTGGAGTGGATTCCAACTCATAGAGACCCTACAGGACAGAGTAGAACTGCCCCATAGAATTTCCAAGAGGCATGTCACGGATCGAATTGTGTCCCCCAATAATATGTGTCAACTTGGTTAGGCCATGATTCTCAGTATTGTATGGTTGTCCTCCATTTTGTGATTGTAATTTTATATTAAAGAGGATTATGGTGAGATTGTAACACCCCTACAAAGGTCACATCCCTGATCCAATGTACAGGGAGTTTCCCTGAAGTGTGGCCTGCACCACTTTTTATCTTACAAGAGATAAAAGGAAAAGTAAGCAAGTAAAGAGTAGTGACCTCATACCCCCAAGAAAGAAGCACCAGGAGCAGAGTGCATCTTTTGGACCTGGGGCTCCTGTGCAGAGAAGCTCCTATTCCAGGGGAAAATTGACAAGAAGGATCTTCCTCCAGAGCTGACAGAGAGAGAAAGCCTCCCCTGGGGCTGATGCCCTGAATTTGGACTTCTAGCCTACTAGACTTTGAGAAGATATATTACTCTTTGTTAAAGCCATCCACTCCTGGTATTTCTGTTACAGCAGCCCTAGATAACTAAGACAAGGTGGCTGGTGGATTCAAACTGCCAGTCTTTTGATTAGCTCTTAACCCCTGGGGGCACCAGGGCTCCTTACAAACAATAAGATTCCTAAAATCCATTCTATTAAAAAAAAAATTAAAAATTGACTCTTCCATTCAGTTAATAAATACTTATTGAGTGTCTGCCATGTTTAGGCCATGTATTCAATATCAACCTAAAGACGCCACCAAAGATGAAAGCTAAGCATCTAAGTCCTATCCTATACCTCACAACTTTGAGTGAGTTTAGGGGATTTAGTTTTGCTTTTGTCAATTTTTTCAGTGTCTTTGGCTGTTCTTGCTCAAGACTTAGAGGTGTTCAGGATTACAGTGTCTCATGTGCACCACTGACTCAGTGCTGAATTGCAAACTGGGCACATGGCATGGCCCATATGAGTCACGGGAAATACTTTAAGCAGGAAGCAATCTTTCATTCAAAGCATAGTTGTTAAGAATATAGAGAGATATTTTAAGAAGGTGGTGATTGTGGGAGGTGATTGAAAGGGAGAGGTTTAAAACCCCAAAGAAAAAGCTGTGCAGTTTCTAAAACAATTTTTTTCTAATTTTTCTGAAAATTATATGCAAATAATGAATTATCACAAAATAAACATACTTTTTTACCCATATAAATCGAACTACGGAATTTTACCAGGATCTAAGAGGCTCCCTCACGCCATCTCACAATCTTTTGTTTATTCTGACTTATAACAACAAAGGTTAAATTTTCCTGTTTTTGAACATTATTTAAATGGAATCACTCCGTATATGTTTTTTCACTCACAGTAAAGTTTTTGAGAATTGTCCATGTTTAATGTTTCATTATATGAGAACACCACAAAATATTTATCCATTCTACTCTTGGTGGTCTTTGAGGTGTACCAGTTTAAGGCTATTGTGAAGAATGCTGCTATAAGCATGTCTTTTGGTGGAGCTTCAACTCTGATTTTGATCCCTCAGGCACAGTAAAGTGCTGTGAGTCCACTATTCAGCTTCTCAGACTTTGATCCTAAGCAACTGGTTGGCTTCTAGTCTATGAGCCTCAGCTCCAAAATTGGCAAATGTCTTCAAGGGAAGCAACATCAGATGAAGGGCTCACTTCTTTGGACTTCTTTCTGGGATCTTGGCCCCACATACCTCACTGCTTGGGAGTTCTCCATTGCTTTTAAACAGATTTAAAGACATTTTGATCCATGTTTTCTATTTGCTTTCAGCGGATGTTTGATCTGAAATAAGGCACTCTTCTAAAGGCTGTTGAAGCAGAGGTTTAATATATGGAGTAGTTAAAAGGGACCAAAGTCTTAAGGCATAGGTAGGCTTTACTTCTGGATGGTCAAGAGCAAAATTGTATCGCTGGACCAACAGAAAGCAGAACTCAGGTAATTTCTCCCCCACTAACGATGTTCAATCAAGAGAAGGCTTGGTGGTCACTGGATCCTGATATTCCTCATCCACAGAGTTCCTCCCAGGACCAGACTTCCCAACCTGAAGCTCCACCAATCTTCCTTTTGATCTTTTCTTCATTTTCTCTCCTTTACGTTCTTGCCTGGACTCAGCGTTTCACATCACTTAAGGTGGGTGTAAGAGGATGAGTGAAACATTTGTCTCTTCCTGATCACAAAATCTCCGATATTTTCTCCATTTTACATCTGAAATTTAGAAGCAAAGTGTGTGACTTTGTTGCCCTCAGATCCTCCTTCATCATCTCTCTAGAAGCTTCCTAAATTGGAGGAGGTCACAGGATGATATCAAATATGGAGAGGGGGAGGCCAGACCAGAAAACGTATGAACATGTTATCTCGTCAAATGTTTTTATTTTTACAAAATTCATAGTATATAATAAGAGTCTATTTGAAAGCTGTGTTTAGGACAGAGGTAAATTTTATCTTAAAATCTAATTACATTTTAAAATCTAAATTCATCCTTAAAATCAAGAATGAGAACCTTGCATAAGTTTTGAATGAATTTAATCATTGGAAAAATCCCCTAATGCTTTCTTCCTTGAAAAGAGATTCTGAAAAGTGATCGAAGCCCAGCTTTAGAAGATAAATCCTATGAAGATGCAAGTCTGGCTCTTTTATGGGTGCTTGATTTTTCTTCGTCAAATATAGGCATACCTTGGAGATAGTGTGTGTTCAGCTCCTGATCACCGCATTAAAGCGAATAAGGCAATAAAAAGAGTCACGTGAAATTTTTCGTTTCCCAGAGCTTGTAAAAGTTATGTTTCCAGTATAGTTTAGTCTATTAAGTGTGCAATAGCATCGTGTCTAAAAAAAAACAATGTATATATTGTAGTTAAAAAACACTTTATTACTAAAAAATGTTAACCACCATCTGAGTCTTCACGAGTTATAATCTTTTTGCTGGTGGAGGGTCTTGCCTCGATGTTGATGGCTGCTCATTGATCAGGGTGGTGGCCACTGAAGACTGGGGTAACTGTGGCAATATCTTAAAATGAGACAACAATGAAGTTTGCTGCATTGATTTATTCTTTCTTTCATGAAAGATTTCTCTGTAGCATGCAAGGTTATTTGCTAGCTTGTTACCCACAGTAGAACTTCTTTCAAAATTAGAGTCTGCTGCATTATTGAATAAGTTTATGTAGCACTCTAAATCCTTTGTCATCATTTCAACAATGTTCACAGCATTTCCACCAAAAGTAGTTTCCATTTCAAGAAACTGTTACCAGAGAACAGCCTTGGTTCTTGTCTTTGGTGTAGGGAAGAATTCAAACACTGAGATAAATGGTGCTAACTGAGTACAGGTTTATTAGCTAGCAGAGGGTTAGTAGCAAAAGTACATTTGACTAGAGAGTACCAAGTGGACTACTCAGAAAGTCTGAGTGCCCCAATACAGTTGACTTCTTGGGGCTCTATATCTCTTTTCTCCTACCTCTCCCTGTCAGTGTTTAACTGCCAAGTCAGGGACCCCTGTGGAGACTATTTCCTTGGCTTAACATTTAACTGCCAAGTCAGGTACCTCTGTAGGGACTATCTTATTGAGGAATGTCACCACCCCTGTCTCTTCCTCCTCCCGAGTGTAAGCTCTCCCCCTCCCCCTTACATATTCCTCCCCAAGTGCCATTCTCCCAAATCTTTGGGGTTGTTGAAGGGGGGTGGGCCATCCTCTGTAGCTACTTTTTGCTGTGCGCTTGTTCCCTAATGGGGAGTTTGCTTGACTTCGGGACCCGAGGATGGAAGCACTGGGCAACTTGATCCAAAAGGCTTTCAGGGCTTGTGTTATTTGACGATGTCTGAATTACAGCCATTTGTAATTGAAACTTTTGTAATCTGGAGGATACAAAATGAGTTAGTATTTTAAGGAGGCAGGGTCCAAACAGTAAAAGAAGAGTCAAAGACATTAAAGGGCCAAGGAACAGTATTAGCCAAGATTCCCATGACCAGACGGATGACCAAAAGTCCCACCCTTGTTCGGCTTGTGTTTGGAGTTGTCTGGCCTTATCAAAAAAGTGGTGGGTATGTTCGTGGACTTGGCCAGTTTGGTTCACCCAAAAAACAGCACTGTTCACCTAGCGTGGCACATATACCCCCACAGCTAGCCGCCAACATGTCTAATCCTTTTTGATTTTGAAGTACTGCAGCTGCCAAAGAATTTATTTGGGTTTGTAGAGTAGCTGTAGAGGCTGTTACCTGGGTATTGAGCTGGGCTATTTCAAGTGAGAGGTTTGCATAAACTTGGGCAGTTCCTAGCACCCCGGTTCCGGCTGTGAGGCCGGCAGTTCCTATAAGACTGCTAAGTCCTATGAATATGGGAATTAGGAGCCCTGCTCTTTTTACCACTTTATGAGTGGTGCTTAAAGGTAAAGGGATAGGAGCTCCTGCTTCTGCTAAGGACACAGGAGGGAGGACATATCCTACTGTGCATAATCCCCTCCAATCTGTGGTAGGCATAGATAAGCTGCAGTTCCACCTACATGACACAGGCCTGAAGAGAATGGAAGACAACCTGAGACATGGTGTACACCTAATGAGGTGTAATTGTATGGCGTTGGCTTTTGGAAGGCAGAGGTTTATTTCCAAAAGTACGTGGCAGCCAGGGCAGCCACTCTTAGTGGACAAAAGCAGTGGGTAATGTTATGGGTGGCATTGTTTTTTAGGTTTTCCCAGAAGATTATTCTGCCGATGGATTCTATGAAAACCTTTTCCTTGGCAGTTTCATGTACCTAGGTGCCATTATTTCCTTTGGTGCTGGATTTTCATGTGGAAGTGGCCAGAAGGGCCAAATGATTGCAACCCAGTGGTTTCCCCTGGCAAAACCCTCCAGTGTAGTCTGCCTGTGTGTCTGAAGAGGTATTAGCAGGCATTCGAGGGGGGAAGGTTAACCGGTTGGACGAGGGCAGAGGATCAGGGAAAGATGTAGTTAGGTTTCTGAGGTTGTGTGTTATCATGACGGTTACACTGCAACAGGAGTGGTTTAGAGATCCTACATGACATGAGTATCTTTGGGCACCCAGCGAGTATATGCTGGCTTTGCCCCCCTCTTATTTGTACTCCTCAGTACATGGCCTCTGTGATAGGGTGTATGGTTTGGTTATTGTAACTTTTGAACACCCCCTGTGTTCTGGTGGAGAGGGTATAGTGAAGAAAGCCTGACATTTGAGCCCAGACCTGCCAAGAGGTGAGCCAGCTTTCTGCGGACTGTCCCCAAGCCTGTAGACAAATCCAGCAGGACTGGCTGTATTTGGTATGTGTAAGTGCCGTTATGACACCCTGCAATGGCTTAATAAATGGGGAGATAGTGTTGGGCTGTGTTAGCTAGGCAAGTGAAAGTCTTATGGCACAGAAAAGAACACAATGCATTTTGACTTATCTGTTGTTCTTGTCTTGTTTTCTTTTGAACAGATACTTCAAGTCTTCCATGGGTTCACAAGTCCACTCTTGATGTTGGCTCAGGGTTTCTTCAAGTGTATCTTTAGCGTGGTAGGGTTTCACCCTGGAATGATGTATCTAGCTAGAAATTCCTGGCACCTTTACAGCCGTAGGAGTAGAAAGCATAATAGTATATGGTCCCTTCCACACTGGGGCAAGTTGGGATGCCAGGGACCAATCTTGCCAAGTTTTGACTAGGACTAAATTTCCTGGCTTGTAGAAAGGGACTGAACTGTGTATTGGCGATTTTGGTACTCCTAGCTCTTGAATAGCTTGTTGGAAACTTGCCAGGAAACTTATGAATTGTACTAGTTGGTTGGCTTCTTCATCTAGGACCAGATCTGTTCTAAGAAATGGTTTGCCATACAGGATTTCAAAGGGACTAAGCTTTAAATGAGAAGTAAGGCTTATCCTCATGCAGAGCAATGCTATAGGGAGGGACTGGATCCAATTTTGGTGAGTTTCCTGGCCCAGCTTGGCTAAAATTCTTTTTAGTGTTTGATTTGCCCTCCCTGCCTTTCCTGAGGATTGAGGACTCCAGGCGGAGTGTAAGTTCCACTTGATTCCTAGTGCTATACCTACCCTTTGACTTATGGTTGAAATGAATCCTGGGTCATTATCACTCTGTACAGACCTAGAAAGTCCATACCTGGGGATGATTTCTTTTAGCAGTTTATTTACAACTTCCTGGGCTTGTTCAGTTTTTGTGGGAAATGTCTCTACCCATCCTGTGAAGGTGTCTATGAAGACTAATAAATATGTGTAGCCCAGGCATTTTGGCGTCTGGGTGAAATCTAGTTGTCAGTCTTCTCCTGGATATGACCCAGTTCTTTGGACAGGTTTTACTAGCACAGGTGGCAGGCGGGCACCTTGAGGGGTGTTTATGGTACAAAGGGGACATGCTTGGATAATTTACTTAATAGTTTTCTGCAGCCCTTTACCTGAAAACAGGTGGGAGCAAAGCTGGGTTGTTTTATCTCAGCCAAGGTGGCATGAATCATGTAGACCCTTTAGGACTTTCCATTGAATATTTTGGGGCAGATGAATGGCTCTTTCTCTTTGATACCACCCTTCTTTATCTTGGGAATACCCATTTTTC
This sequence comes from Loxodonta africana, assembly GCF_030014295.1. NCBI lineage: Eukaryota > Metazoa > Chordata > Mammalia > Proboscidea > Elephantidae > Loxodonta > Loxodonta africana. The sequence goes on along the minus strand of NC_087344.1, from coordinate 199,022,531 downwards.
TTGGCACACTGGTTTTCCTCTTTGCTGTGTTGTGGTGTAAGGCATTTTAAGTTGGCTGAAGGAAGTAGGGCACCAATTAATGGGTCTTTGGAGACTGCAGCTGTCTTTGCCGCCTGATCAGCTAGTTGGTTACCTAAGGCTGTTTCACTATCTCCTTTTTGGTGTCCTTTGCAAGGTATTACAGCTACTTGTAGAGGCGGGTGGACTGACTCCAGAATCCATAAAATATGGGGCCCATATTTTATGGGACTATTCTTAGGGTTTAGATACCCTCTTTCTTTCCATAGAGCTGCATGGGCATGTAGTATAAGGAAGGCGTACTTAGAATCCATGTAAATGTTCACCTTCTTTTTCTTTCCCTTCTCAAGGGCCCAGGTCAATGCAATTAGTTCTGCCAACTGTGCTGAGGTTCCCTTGGGTAAAGATTTAGCCTCAGATACATTCGCATACCCTGCGTGTCGCTTCCCTTCTTTGACAAAACTGCTGTCATTAGTAAACCATTCCTCATCAGGGTTTATGAGAGGCTGGTCTAGATCTGACTAATGACTTCACAGCAGTTGTGAAGGTTTGGGTCCTTAGGATCGGGGGTAGGTAACAGGGAAGCAGGGTTTAGAGTGGAGCATTCTTTTACTGTGACTTGTGGATTTTCTACTAAAACTACTTTATATCTTAGGATTCTGGTATTTGTTAGCCACTGAGGGCCCTTGTTGTTTAACAAGGGACTGATTTGGTGTGAAGTATATAAATCAGTTTTCTTCCCTAGCATTAATTTTAGAGCTTCCTCTACAAGAGCAGCGGTGGCTGCCATCAATCAGAGTCAGTGACTCTACCCCTGAGCTACTGTATCAAGTTCTTTAGATAGGTATCCTGCTGATCTCTTATTGGGCCCCAAGGTTTGGGTGAGGACTCCTAGGGCCACTCCTTTTCTCTCTGTTATATATAGTTGGAAAGGTTTTTCTGGGTTGGGTAATCCTAAGGCAGGAGTTTGTAGGCAGGCCTTTTTTAGGTTTTCAAAGGCATGTTTCTGCTCTTCGGTCCACATTAATTCATTAGTTCCCTGTTGGTTCTTTATTTTGAGGGCGTTATAGAGTGGCCTGGCTTTTTCACTGTATCCAAGAATCCACAGCCTGCAAAAACCCATTAAAGCTAGGAAGGATCTGAGCTGTTTTGTGGTGGTGGGCTTGGGGATATTTGCTATGGCTAAAACTTGTCAAGGAAATAATCGTTTTTCTCCTGGGGCCAGCCTTAGTCCTATATATTCTACTTCTTGTTATAAAAGTTAGGCCTTTTCCTTTGAGACTTTGTACCCCTTTTCTGCCAAGTGATTTAGAGTTTGAATAACATGTTGGCATCCCAATTGTTCTGTGGGGGAGCAGATGAGCAGGTCACCTACATATTGAACAACTTGTCTGCCCCCCTCAAGTGTTAGGTCCTCTAAGTCTTGTGCCAAAGCTTGGCCAAAAAGATGGAGGCTATCCTTGAACCCTTGGGGTAAGGCTGTTCATGTTAACCGTTGTTTGTGACCAGCGGGGTCAGACCATTCGAAGGCAAAAAGAAACTGGCAAGCCAGGTCTAAAGGGATGCAAAAAAAAAAAAAAATGCATCCTTCAAGTCTAAAACAGAAAACAATTGGGTGTTAGGCTGTATTTCTCCCAAGATGGTGTAAGAGTTAGAAACCATGGATTGGAGAGGAATTACAGCCTCATTAATGATCCTAAAGTCTTGGACTAGCCTATATTTCCCATCTTTCTTTTTGACAGGGAGAATGGGGGTATTGCAAGGGGACTTGCAGGGAGTTAATACTCCATGTTTTAGAAAGGTAATAATTATGTTTTGCAGTCTCTGCCTAGCTTCTAAGTTAATGGGGTATTCTTTTTTTCTTGGAAATTTGTTGGGGTCTTTTAACCTCACCATTACTGGGGTGGTGTTACACGCCCATCCTGATATCTCGGTAGCCCATACCTGGGGGTTTAACTCTTGTTGTTTATTTATATCTATGCAAGCTCCATTCCAGTTAATTTGTAAGATCATTATTTGGTGAGGAATTAGATCTTCTGTTGAGAAGATCACTCAAGTTTTTACCTTACTTAATATGTCCCTCCATAGAAGTGGGACAGGACATTCTGGGAGGATTAAAAATTGGTGTGAGAAGCTTGTTGCACCCCACAGACAGAGCAATGATGAAGTAAAATATTTTACCGTGGGTTTCCCTTTTACCCCCTGAACCATGCTTTTGTTAGAAGAAAGGGGTCCTTGATAGGAGGTTAGTAAGGAAATGGCAGCTCCCATGTCTAAAAGAAAAGTTATTGACCTTCCCACTACATCTAGGGTGACCCTTGGCTCCTCTGCACCGATGTTGATGCTTTCAGTGTTCCCACCAGGAGCCCCTTGAAGCCCAGGGCACCGTCAGCTTAAGGCCATTTCCATTGAGGGATCAGGCCTGGGAGTCCTTTGCCTCTCAGGGCAGTCTTGCCTCCAAAAGCCATGCTGTTAGCAACTGTGACAGGGCTTCTGGGCAGTTTGTTCAGGGGGCAATCCCTTTTCCAGTGGCCAAGTTGACCACATTTGTGATATGCACTGGGTGGAGCATCTTTGGCTCTTCCTGCCAGCAGTGGGTGGTGCCTGCCCTGTAGGGCGGCAAGGAGACGGGCCTGACTTTTCTCTTTTTTATTCCTCTTCCGGGTCGGTATTGTAGAAAACCATGGAAGAGTAGTTCATTTAAGGGAGTTTGGGGTCCTAGCCCTTGTTTTTGAAGCTTACTCCTAATGTCTGGAGCAGTTTGAGTTAGAAATTTATCTTTTATGACTAGTTCCCTTTCTGACGATCCTGGGTCTAAATAGATATACTTTAAGAAGGATTCTTATAGTCTTTCTAGGAAGGCAGTGGGGTTTTCTTGGGGCCCTTGGTCAACAGTGGCCAGTTTATTGAAATTGGTAGGTTTTATCCTGCAAGCTTTTATTCCCTCCACCAGGCACACTAATATGTGGTCTCTCACCCATCTGCCTCCTTGGGTATTATAATCCCATCCTGGGTCTATGCCTGGGACTGCAGCAGTGCCCAAGGGGTAGGCCTGTTGGTTTTGCATATATAGCCCATCTGCAAATCGCCTGGCTGCCTTGGTGAGATTTAGCCTTTCTCCTTGTGTGCGCATTTGGTTACAGATTATCATTGTGTCTTTCCAACCTAAAGCAAAGGTGAGTGTTAAGTTCCTAATTTTTTCTACATAGTTGTTAGGGTTGTTAGAGAAACTTCCTAGCTCCATTTTTAGCTTTCCTAAGTCCTGCATTGAAAAGGGAACTTGTACCCTGACTGGTCCACTAGGGCCAGCCACTTCTTGAAGGGAGCACAGGTAAGGTGGTAAGGGTGCTGTGGGCGAGAAATTGGAGTAGGGAAGAGTAGGAGGAACAGGCATTTCTTTGGTATCTAAGGGTGGGGTTGTAAGGTTGGTAGGGTCTGGGTCTAAGGTGTCCATTGCTTGGTTTGTAACGATGGCGAGAACTGTGGGGTCTATCTTACTCTTTTACACAGTTCTGGATTTTCCTTTAAGGCCATAAAAACCTGGACATAAGGGACCTCTGTCCATTTGCCTTGTTTCCTGCAGAACAGATCTATCTGTAGGATGGTATGGTAATTTAGACTCCTCTGTTCTAGCCCAATTTCTCCATCTCCCAATTTATATTGAGACCTTGTGGTGTTACAAAAGAAGACTAATCTGTTTTTCTTCAGGGTTTGAGGGTCAAACCTGTCCCAATTTTTAAGGATACATCCCAAAGGCAAAGCTGGTGATACTGAGTTTTTGTTTCCCATGTGGAAAGGAGCAGAGTGAGTCATAAGCAGTAGGACATCTCCTGCACCCCCTAGGTTAAATCACTGCTCAGAAAAGGCGTCCCTTCTCAGGCCTGGGCTTCCAGAATTAACTAGTCTTACTGTGTAGCCCGCATCTGAATTTTCTTGCCCAGAAACTTCCTACTGCCTCTGTCCTAGGGGGCCTTGCCTTTTTCTGCTTCTATAGTCTTGATGGGACATGAACCTATATATTTTTTGATGTCCATTCTGCCAAGAAACTGATTATCGTATACCCTGCCAGCCATTTTAGGGTGGTGGTCTTTTGTGCCTCTGTCTGGGAAGTCTTCATTTCATTGGCAAACTTTGCTATCCATTGAAGCTGACACCTTGATTGCCTCGCCCCCACACATACCACATAATCCTGAGAGTTCTTTGGAATTGGGCATAGGAGATGATTTACCATTTGTGGGAGCCCCTCTTCTGTCCACACCCAAGGAGGGCTAATATTATTCTTTGGGACCCTCCCTTCTTTTTCTCGGCAGAACCAACATCCTGTTGCTTATGTCTTCCCCTCTCTGTATATTTTATGAATTGTTTCTGCACACTGAAAGAGGGAATCAGGATGCAGAGGGCTGTTATAAAGTAGACTTCTGCAGCCCACTTCTTTGTATACTCCCAGACATTCAGACTCTTTGTAAGGGAGTAGTAGATACAACTTTAGTTAGTCTAATGAATAACCTTAAGATTCTTGATTCAATGAGGCAGATCAGTGTGTCCCTATTCATTCTTTTATAACATGAAAGCAGGAGGAGCTGATCAAGGAAAGGCCGCCTGTGTTTAGCTTCACAACAGTGGTATAAACAGGAAAGGGAGAGAGGTCCTTTGCCAGAACAATTATCCCTTAAAAAAAAAAAAAAACCCAGTGCTGTCGAGTCGATTCCGACTCATAGTGACCTTAGGACAGAGTAGGACTGCCCCATAGAGTTTCCAAGGAGCGCCTGGCAGATTCGAACTGCTGACTTTTTGGTTAGCAGCTGTAACACTTAGCCACTATGCCACCAGGGTTTCCAATTATCCCTTAGCCTATTACAAATACAACATTGATCTCTTTTGCAAAGCACACATGGAGGATATAGATATGTTAGCCAGAAGTTGGATAGGGCTGAGAGGTGCAAAAGGTAGATGGGTGACTGGTCTCTTAAAGAGACTCGCTGACAGCATGACTGTTGCTAGGGGTCAAGTGTTCTGATGTGCTGCTTTGTGAGTGGGACTCCTAGACGGTGTGACCCCTCTAGTCTACTGATGCTTCTCTTACATGTCCTGGTTTTTCTCCTGGTTGTCTAAGACAGTCAGGAAGGCTCAGAGCGTTGGGTAGCCAACCCTTATGTGCACATCCCCAGATAAGCCTGGTTGTTAATTAAGGGAAGTTGGAAGTCCCTATGAGGCCCCTGCACATCTTGGGTTTGACCCAGACACCTCTGCAAAGCAGAGGGAGAAAATGCCTCTTATCTTCGGAGTCTGAGTCAGACACTCATTACTACCATATTCTTGTTAATTGTCAGACCAAGTACAGAAAAATCTTTCTAGCACCTCTCAGACCTCCTGCCTAAGAAAAAACAAAACAAAAACGTAGAGGTAAGGATACCTCAACGCAGGGCTGGAAAGGAAAAAAGAGAGCCTGTGCTTTGAAGTAGACTTACCACTTTCCAGATAAATGAGGTGAAAGTTTGCGATCCAAGTCATGACACCAGAAGATGTCACCAGAGAATAGCCTCGGTTCTTGTCTTCGGTGTAGGAAAGAATTCAAACACTGAGACAAATAGTGCCAAGCAAGCAGAGCTTTAATAGCTAGCACAGGGTTAGTAGCAAAAGTACACTTGACTAAGGAGCGTCAAGCCAGCTACTCAGATAGAGAGAGAGTCTGAGTCCCCCAATACAGTCAATTTCTTGGGGCTTTATACCCCTTTTCTCCTACCTCTCTTTGTTAACATTTAACTGCCAAGTCAGGGACCCCTGTAGGGACTATTTCCTTGGTTAATCATTTAATTTCCAAGTCAGGGACCCCTGTAGGGGCCATATTATTGAGGAATGTCACCACCCCCTGTCTCTTCTTCCTCCCAAGTGCAAGCTCTCACCCTTCTCCTTACAAAACCACTTTCTTTGCTCATTCATAAGAAGCAACCCCTAAGCCATTAAAGTTTTATCATGAGGTTGCAGCAATTCAGTCACATCTTCAGGCTCCACTTCTAATTCTAGTTCTCTTGCTATTTCCACCACATCTGCAGCTACTTCTTCCTCTGAAGTCTTGAACCCCTCAGAGTCATCCATGAGGGTTAGAATCAACTCTTCCAAACTCTCGTTAATGTTGATATTTTGACCTCCTCACATGAATCACAAATGTTCTTAATGGCATCTCAAATGATGAATCCTGTCCAAAGGGTTTCTAATTTACTTTGCCCAGATCCATCAGAGGCATCATGATCTATGGCAGTTATAACCTTACAAGCCATATTTCTTAAATAATAAGACTTGAATGTCAAAATTGCTCCTTGATCCATGGGCCACAGAATGGATGTTGTATTAGCAGACATGAAAATATTAATCTCCATGTACATTTCCATCAGAGCTCTTGGGTGACCAGGTGCATTGTCAATGACCAGTAATATTTTGAAAGAAATCTGTTTTTCTGAGCAGTGGGCTTAAAATATTCAGTAATCCACAAATTTGAGAACCTAGAGGAAATGAACAAATTTCTAGAAACACGCTACCTACCTAAACTAACACAAATAGATAGAAAATCTGAACAGACCCATAAGAGAAGAGATTGAAGAGGAAATAAAAAAAGCTCCCCAAAATAACAAAAAAAAATCCCTGGCCTGGACAGCTTCACTGGAGAGTTCTATCAGACATTCAGAGAAGAGCTTACACCAGTACTACTCAAACTATTTCAGAGCATAGAAAATGTAGGAATACTCCTGAATTCATTCTATGAAGCCAGCATAGCTCTGATACCAAAACTAGGCAAAGACAACACAAAAAAAGAAAGTTATAGGCCAATATCTCTCATGAATATAGATGCAAAAATTCTCAGCAAAATTCTAACCAATAGAATTCAGCATCATATAAAAAAATAATACACCACAACCAAATGAGATTTATACCATGTATGTCAGGATGATTCAACACCAGAAAATCAATCAATGTAATCCAACACATAAACAAAGCAAAAGGAATAACCTGATCATCTCAGTTGATGCAGAAAAGACATCTGATAAAGTCCAACACTCATTCCTGATAAAAACTGTCAGCAAAATAGGAGTAGAAGGGAAACTCCTCGACACAATAAAGGGCAGAATGCAGAAATTACCAAACAAGATCAGTAATACCATACAAAAGCAAAATTTTGTGACGATCATTCAAAAGCAAGTGGAGGAGTACTTTGGCAAGAAACTGCCAGAAATTCAAGGTGGATTCAAAAGAGGGCGTCCTATGAGGGATATCATTGCTGATGTCAGACGGATGATGACTGAAAGCAGAGAATACCAGAAGGATGTTTACCTGTGTTTTACTGACTATTTTAAGGGATTCGGCTGTGTGGATCATAACAAATTATGCATAACATTGCAAAGAAAGGGAACTCCAGAACATTTACTTGTGCTCATGAGGAACCTGTACATAATTCAAGAGGCAGTTGTTTGAACAGAACAAGAGGATACTGTGTGGTTTAAGTCATGAAAGGTGTGCGTCATAGTTGTATCCTTTCAGCGTATTTATTTAATCTGTATGCTGAGCAAATAATCTGAGAAGGTGGATTATATGAAGGAAGTGGCATCAGGATTGGAAAAAGACTTATTAACAACCTGCCATATGCAGATGACACAACCTTGCTTTCTGAACTTAAAGAGGCCTTGAAGCACTTACTGATGAAGATCAAAGACTACAGCCTTCAGGAAGGATTGCACCTCAACATAAAGAAAACAAAAATCCTTACAACTGGACCAATAAGCAACATCATGATAAACAGAGAAAAGTTTGACACTGTCAAACATTTCATTTTGCTTGCATCTACAATCAACACCCATGGACGCAGCAGTCAAGAAATATAACGACACATTGCACTGGTCAAAACTGCTGCAAAAGATCTCTTTAAAGTGTTAAAAAGAAAAGATGTCACTTTGAGGACAGACCCAAGCCATGGTGCTTTCAATCCCCTCATATGCATGTGAAAGCTGGACAATGGATAAGGCAGGCTGAAGAATTGATGCCTTTGAATTACAGTGTTGGCAAAGAATATTGAATATATCATGGACTGCTAGAAAAACAAATCTGTCTTGGAAGAGCCAGAATGCTCCTTAGAAGAGAGGATGGGGAGACTTTATCTCACATACTTAGGATGTTTTATCAGGAGGGACCAGTCCTTGGAGAAGGACATCACGGTTGGTAGAGCAGAGGGTCAGCAGAAAAGAGAAAGATCCCCAAAGAAATGGATTGACATAGTGGCTGCAACAATGGGCTCAAGTATAACAATGACTGTGAAGATGGTTCAGGACCAGGCAGTGTTTCATTCTGTTCTACATATGGTCACTAGGAGTCAGAACTAACTGATAGCATCTAACAACAACAAGATACAAAACAAATAGCTAACATCATTCTCAATGGAGAGAGACTGAAAGCTTTTCCCCTAAGGATGAGAACAGGACAAAGATGCCCTTTATCACCACTTTTTTTACCATTGTGCTGGAAGTCTTAGCTGGAGCAATAAGGCAAGAAAAAGAAATAAAGGGCATCCAAAGTGAAAAGGAGGAAGTAAAACTATTCTTATCCACAAATGATATGATACTATATGGAAACCCTGGTAGAGTAGTGGTTAAGTGCTATGGCTGCTAAGCAAAAGGTCAGCAGTTCGAATCCATCAAGTGCTCCTTGGAAACTCTATGAGGCAGTTCTACTCTGTCCTGTAGAGTCGCTATAAATTGGAATAGACTCATCGGCAATGGGTTACGATACTATACAAAAAGAACCCCAAAGATTCCAGAAGAAAACTACTGGAACTAATTGAAAGTTTCAGCAGAGTAGCAGGGTACAAGATCAACATACAAAAATCAGTTGAATTCCTGTACACCAACAAAAAGAACTTCGAAAAGGAAATCAAGAAAATAATACCATTTATAATCACCCCTAAAAAAATAAAATATTTGGGAATAAATCTGACCAGGGACGTTAAAGACCTATACAAAGAAAACTATAAAATACTACTGCAAGAAACCAAAACAGAGCTACATAAATGGGAAAACATACCATGCTCATGGATAGGAAGACTCAAAATTGTGAAAATGTCAATTCTACCCAAAGTAATATATAGATACAATGCAATCCTAATCCAAGTACCAACAACATTCTTTAATGAGATGGAAAAACTAATTCTGAACTTTATATGGAAAGGAAAGAAACCACAATAAGAATTACTGAAAAAGAAGAATTAAGTAGGAGGTCTCATGCTACCTGATCTCCGAACCTACTATACAGCCACAGTGGTCAAGCCAGCCTGGTACTGGTTCAATGACAGACACATAGACCGAGGGAACAGAATTGAGAGCGCAGGCATAAATCTACTCATCTACATTCAGTTGATCTTTGACAAAAGCCCAAAGTCCATTAAATGGGGAGGTGGGGGGGACCTGTTGTCATCGAGCTGATTCCAATTCATAGGGAACCTGTAGGACAGAGTAGAACTGCCTCATAGGATTTTCAAGGAGTGGCCAGTGGATTCAAACTGCTGACCTTTTGGATAGCAGCCAAGCTCTTAACCACAAGGCCACCAAGGCTCCAAATGGGGAAAAGACACTCTTTCTAACAAATGGTGTTGGCAAAACTGGATATTCTTCTGTAAAAAAATGATACATAACCCATACCTCACAATATACACAATAGCTAACTCAAAATGGATCAAAGAACTAAATACAAAACCTAAAACTGTAAAAATCATAGAAGAAAAAAATAGGGATAATGCTAGGGACCCTAATAAACAGCACAGATAGGTTACAAACTGTAACTAACAATGTACAAGCACCAGAAGATAAACTAGATAACTGAGAGTTCCTAAAAATGACACACTTATGCTCATCAAAAAACTTCACCAAAAGAGTAGAAACCTACAGAATGGGGGAAAAAAATAGGCTACAACATATCCAACAAGGGTCTAATCTCTATAATCTACAAAATACTATAACACCTCAACAACAAAAAGACAATCCAATTAAAAAATGGGCAAAGGATATGAACAGACACTTCACCAAAGAAGACATTCAGCAGCTAACAGACACAGGGGGAAATGCTCACAATCATTAGCCATTAAAAACCAAACCAAACCCACTGCTATCAAGTCGATTCCGATCAGCCATTAGAGAAATGCAAATCAAACTACACCAAGATACCATCTCACCATGACATTATTGACACTAATCAAAAAAAGAGAAAATAACAAGTGTTGGAGAGGTTTCAGGGAGATTGGAACTTTTATGCACTGTTGGATGGAATGTAAAGTGGTGCAACCATTTTCAAAAGCTAGAAATAGAAATACCATATGATTCAGCAATCCCATTCCTAAGAATATAACCTAGAGAAATAAGCGCCGTCACACAAATAGACGTATGCACACACACCCATGTTCATTGCAGCCTTATTCACAATAGTAAAAAGATAGAAACAACCTAGATGCCCATCAACAGATGAATGGATAAACAAACTGTGGTATACACACAGGAAGGAGTATTACGCAACGATAAAGAAGAATGATGAATTTGTGAAGCATCTCACGACATGGATGAATCTGGAGGGCATTATGCTGTATGAAATAAGCCAATCACAAAAGGGCAAATATTGTATGAGACCACTATTATAAAACCCCAAGAGAAGGTTTACGTGCAGAAAGAAACAAATTTTGATAGTTACAAGGCAGGTGGGGGTTGGGGAGGGGAAATCATTAATTAGATAGTAGGTAAGTGATCACTTTGGTGAAGGGAAAGACAGTGCACAATATAGGAGAAGTCAACACAACTTGACCAAGGCAAAGTCATAGAAACTTCATACATATATCCAGCACCCTAGTGACTGAGTTACTGGGGCTGAAGGCTGGGGACCATGGTCCAGGGGGCCACCTAGGTCAATTGAAATAACAAAGTTTATAAAGAAAATGTTCTACTTTCAACTTTGGTGAGTAGCATCTGGGGCCTTAATAGCTTGCAAGTGGCCATCTAAGATACATCTACTGGTCCCATCCAGAGCAGAGGAGAATGAAGAAAACCAAAGACACAAGGAAAATATTAGTCCAAAGGACTAATGGACACAAATATCACAACCTCCGCCAGCCTGAGCCCAGGAACAGCTAGTCGGTGCCTGGCTACCACCACTGACAGCTCTGATAGGGATCACAACGGAAGGTCCCAGATAGAGTGGGGGGGAAATGTGAACAAAATTCAAAGTCACACACACATGCACACACACAAAGACCAAAATTACTGCCCTGACAGAGACTGGAAGAACCCCTGAGACTATGACCCCTGGACATCCTTTTAACTCAGAACTGAAGCCACTCCTGAAGATCGCCCTTCAGCAAAAGATTAGACAGGTCTATAAAACAAACAGTTAACGTTCCTGAGGAACGTGCTTCTTAATTCAATCATGTGTAAGAGATCAAAGGGCAACACCTGCCCAAAAAACAAGGATGAGAAGGCAGGAAGGGAGATGAATAATGGATGGATAGAAATGGGAATTGGGGTGTGAAAGGGGAGAGTGTTGACACATCACAGGGATTGCAACCAAGGTCACAAAACAATTATTGAATGAGAAACTAATTTGCTCTGTAAAGTTTCACCTATAGCACAATTTAAAAAAAAAAAAATCAGTAAACCATTTTGTAAACAGATTTCCTGTCATCCAGTCTTTATTGTTCCATTTACAGAGCACAGGCAGAGTAGATTTAGCATAATTATAAAGGGCCCTAAGATTTTCAGAACAGTAAATGAGTATTGGTTTCAGCTTAAAGTCACCAGCTGCTTTAACACTTAACAAGAGAGTCAGCCTGTCCTTTGGAGCCAGGCATTGACTTTTTCTCTCCAGCTAAGAAAGTCCTAGACAGCGCCTTCTTCCAACATAAGGACATTTCATCTACAATGAAAACCTGTTGTTTAGTGTAGTCCCTTCATCAGTCATCCTAGCCAGATCTTCTGGATAACTTGCTGCAGCTTCTACATCAGCGTTTGCTGCTTCACTTTGCACTTTTATGTTACGGAGATGGGTTCTTTCCTCAAACCTCATGAACCAACCTCTGTTAGCTTCAGACTTTTCCTCTGCAGCTTCCTTACCTCTCTCAGCCTTCACAGAATTGAAGAGAGTTAGGGCCTTGCTCTGGATTAGGGTTTGGCTTAAGGGAATGCTGTGGCCGGTTTGATCTTCTATCCAGACCCCTAAAACTTTCTCATCAACAATAAGGGTGTTTCACTTTCTCATCATTCTTGTGTTCACTGGAGTAGCACTTCTAATTTCCTTCAAGAACTTTTCCTTTGCATTCACAGATTGGCTGTTTGGCAAAAGAGGCCTAGCTTTTGGCCTAGCTCTGTTTTCAACATATCTTTCTCACTAAGCTTAATCATTTCTAGCTTTTGATTTGAAGTGAAAGACATGCGACCCTTCCTTTCACTTGAACGCTTAGAGGTCATTGTAGGGTTATTAATTGGCCTAATTTCAATATTGTTGTATCTCAGGGAAGAGGGAGGCCCGAAGAGAGGGAGAAAGATGGGGAACGGCTGGTCATTGGAGCAGTCAGAACACGTACAACATTTATCAGCTAAGTTTGCCGTCTTGTATGGGCACGGTTCATGGCACCGCGAAACAATTACAATAGTAACATTATAGATCACTGATAACAGATCACCATAACAGCTATAATAATAATGAAAAAGTTTGAAACATTGTGAGAATTACCAAAAGGTGACACAGAGACACAAAGTGAGCACATGCTGTTGGAAGAATGGCACTGATAGACCTGCTCCATGCAGGGATGCCACAAAACTTCAATTTGTAAAAAATGCAATACTTGTGAAGTGCAATAAAGCAGAGTACAACAAAACAAGATATGTCTGTAGCCCTATAAAGAACTGACACGTGATATTTATCTTTTGGGGCAGGTTATTAAAGCTGGTATTTCCAGGATACGCTTGCAAAACTCCTAAATCTAAGCATGAATGAATTCTTCCTATGTCAATAATTTCACTTAAGGAGGTAACGATGCTATCAGACTCCCCACAGTAAGAATCCAAGCCTGAATAACAATAGGGACCAGAATTAACCTTCCATCCATGTTTTCCTAATATTTTTGTACATACTCATCCAAGAGAACTGACCGTGGTCTACATCAATTATCTACATATTCAGATGTTTGTAAAACTGTTTTGCTTGATATTTTGGGTATAACTGAAAAGGAAGTCAGAAAAAAATCTGTGCAGTTGTCTTAGAGGCTACAGGAACAGTCCTGAAGAGTTTTGTGTGGCTCTAGGACACAGGTTGCTCTCCTCCCCTGAGCATAAGATTGGCTCATAAAAATTGATACAATCCTTCCCCCTCTGGTTCCCAGCTATTTCTCCCCTAGGGTCCCTTTTTGTGAGAATTTAGAATTTGAAACATAGCCATTGTACAACATATATCCAAGAAATCAGTTCTATTAATGGGTCTAGTAGTAAATGATAAGGCCAGAAAGAAATGACATCAGCATTACCGCACTAATTATGGGGGGAAAACAATAAGGCTGATGTCAAGTCAGCTTTGGCTAATGGTGACACTATTTGTCTCAGAGTAGAACTGTGCTCCATAGGGTTTTCAATGGGTAAATTTTTGAAAGTAGACCCTCAGGCCTTTCTCTTGAGGTGCCTCTGTGTGGACTCTAACCTCCAACCTTTTGGTTAACAGCTGAACACTTTACTGTTTGTGCCACACGGGGACCCCTATACTAATTAAAATTACCATATATTATATATTTGACTACAGATGAGGCATGACTTTAAGGGCCTACCCTTCATCGTCTCATTTAATTCTCCCCACAATCTAATATAAACCCATTGCCATTGAGTCGATTGTGACTCAATAGGACAGAGTAGAACTATAGGACAGAGCAGAACTTCCCCATAGGGTTTCCACAGAGCAGCTGGTGGATTTGAACTGTTGACATTTTGGTTAACAGCCATAGCACTTAATCACTGTGCCACCAGGGCTCCATAGCCTAACATGGTAGATAATATTATTAGCTTCAGCATAAACACAACAAAAACTGATACTCAGATAGTTTAGGTAGTGCGCTAAAATTATACAACTGGTGGGCCTGGAGCTGGGTAAGAGGGAAAACTTTTATGCAGAAAGAAGAAATAAAACGATCAGATTTACAGGGAGAAGCAATGCTGAGAATTCATGTGGAGTCAGAGAGAGAGGAAGAAAGAGACTGAGATTGATAGTGTCTGTTTTGGGCCCTGATGACTTCTTAGCAGGGAGGCTTAACCAGTAAGCAAGGTATGCAGGGGCCTACTTGTGTTTATTTACTATCTGTAGTTCATGTGGGTTTCACTGCACCTTTGGCGAGGTGAAAAACAGGTGAAATTGTGCACTATAGTAATAGTACATAAGCACAAGAAGCCTGCGTGTACCTTGCTTATTGAATAATCCATCCCTGTTTCTTAGTTCTCATTCCCAGTTTCCAGGAGGACTAGCTAGGTTTCATACAGATACAATGCCTTGGAATCATTCCAATACCACCTAAAACCAAAACCAAACCCGCTGCAGTCAAGTTGATTCTGACTCATGTGACCCTATAGGACAGCATAGACCTGCCCTATATGGTTCCCAAGGCTGTAAATCTTTACAGAAGCAGGCTGCCACATCTTTCTCCTGCAGAGTGGCTAGTTGGTTCAAACTGCCAACCTTTCCATTAGCAGCCAAACTCTTAACCACCACACCACCAGGGCTCCTTTCAATACCACCTGGTTGTCTATTTTAATTATCTCAAACCAGTTTCTGAGGATTTCCACCGAGAAGAACTATCTAGAGCAGGGGTAATCCAGTCTCCCCCATGCTCACTCCTGCCTATCACACACGTAACTTCTCACAGATGTGGAAACAGAGGCCCAAAGAAGTGATTTTCTCAAGGTCACTGCGAGAACCTGTGGCAGAACTGAACTCCGTGATCAGGTCAACTGCTTCTCACACTCCTATTTGGTTCACTAGACTGAAGGAACCACAAGTAATCCCTCAAAACAGGGTGATTGCTTCTGACTTGAGCAAAACAGACTAAATGAACCTCTGCCCAAGGGGGAATCTTCTTCTACCATCTGTCAAAGTCACGTAAACCAAGCTTTCCAAACTATAACATCTCAAAAGCACCATTTTTCTAACTTTGCCTTTTCTAAAGCACCAGTATCCAGAAAATTATTTTGCGTGTAAACCACCAAATCCCTTTCCAAATATCTCAGCTTTTCAGAACATTCAGAAAATGTCAGAATTGGAACAGACATTCCAGGTGCTCTCATACGCCCAGAATGAAAGTCCAGGCCTTCTTTCTCTGAGAAGACTCCCTTCAGCTGAGATGCCAACATCTGGGTAACATAAACACTGGAAGCCCTGAGAGCAAGGGGGGTCTGGTGCCTGGCCACCAGACCCGCTGAATTGCCCCTAATGATCAATAGGGTTACAGTTGCCACACACAAAAAACTACTCTACAGTCCTAAGAGCTTATTTGACCCAATCCCTATTTTCAAGATGAGGAAATTGAGGCCCATAAAGGTAAAACGATCTTTCCAAAGTTATACATTTGGGTCACGGCATAATTCTCACAAATGATCTGATTACCCAGTTTGGGGTGCTTTTTCCTTGGAAAAAAAAATTCATGGTATGTTTCATTTGCATATTTATAACGCTATAATAATTAATATTCTTAAAATTGATATAAAGAGCTAGAAGATAGTAGTGGAAGGGAATTAATTTTTTTTTTTAAATAATGGTGAAAGAGTGAATTATGTTCAGTAGCATTTGGCACTGATTGTGTTATTATGTAGGAAAGTGATATTTCATAAATGAGGCAGTAATTCATTGGCTTCTATTCTTCTAGAACAATGTAGGGTTGGCCCAGCAAATTCTGCTTCTCAAATATGTACACTTCTTCCCTATCTCTATTATAATTTTTCCAATTTGATATCCTTTCGGTTTCCAAACCACTCTTTTAAAAACAAAATAACTTGTCAGAATGTTATCAGCCATTTATACTTGAATGTGAATGATTTCAATAGGAAGGTACAGATTGCTTATTTCTTAGCATTTTCCTGAAGGCAGCCAGAGGGAAAGGGGGTTTTGATTGAGGGGAAGATAATTGAGGGAGAGCGCTGTCTACTGTGACCACATTTTATTTCTTTTTAATTTTTTAAATTTTGTTGTTGTTGAGAATAGACCCAGCAAAACATAAAATACTTCAACAGTTTCTTCAGGTACCGTTTAGAGACATTGATTGCATTCTTCGAGTTGTGCAACCATTCTCACCCTCCTTTTCAGAGTTGTTCCTCCCTTATTAGCATCAACTCACTGCCCCTAAGGTTCTTAGCTAATCTTTCAAGTTGTTATTGTCAATTTGATCCCATGTAGATAGTTCTTAAAAGAGCATTGTGCTCAAGGGAGACTTCTTTACCAGATAAACTATTGTTCAGTTTTAAGATGACGTTAGGGAATGTTTTTGGTTTAAGGTTTAAAGATTGCCTCAGGGCAATAGTTCTGGGGATGTGACCTCATTTTTTGAAAGCTGATAGTCCGCATGTGTTACTCATAGCCACATTCCCTGACATCACCGGGTAATGAAGATTTATGAAAACAGAACAGTCTTTATTATTAAATATTACTGTACCATATATTATGCACTGTTTTATTCATTACTGGGATTTGAAGAACTGACAAAGTTCTCATCCTAAATTTCCCAGCTACCAATTGCAAACTACCATTTCCAATTTATTCCATTTAGTTAATCATCGTCCAACATTTAAGAGCTCTCCCTTAAATGTAAATTACCCTAAGGGGAGTATCACATAAAATCTTTAACAACCTTAGGTGACAAAGGAGAAAACTGCTTAGAGCATTTATCTGATGTTGTCATTGCTTTCAATGGCTTTCTACGCTCAGCAGCCTCCCTTAGGCTACAGACCCAGGGGAAGAAACAAAAAAAAACCAAACCCTTTGCCGTGGAGTTGATCCCAACTCTTAGCTACTCTGTACAGTTGGTGGATTCAAACTGCCAACCTTTTGGCTAGAAGCCAAGCTCTTAACTTCTGTGCCACAAGGGCCCTGGAGACCCAGGGGAAGAGGGAGTCTATAAATCCATAGTGTACCCTTTATGAACCATCTCATATATCCATGTATTATGTTAAACTCACTCAGGTGTTGTTGTAAAGAGCAAAATATAAATTCACTTAAGCAGCATTTCTGAGCTCCTATTAGCTTGTCATTTTGAATTAATGGATTATTAAATGTTATAGCTATTCATATATGTGTCATTAAAATTATTTTTGGTCTTAAAACCTTGTTTTAAATCTCTAAAAAAATTGACTGCCATCCCTGGAGAATAGTATCCTGAATCCTCAGCATAATACACAAAAAGTTCCAACTCCCAGGACTTTTTAAAACCTGCCTTTGATTTGGTCACGTTCTACTTCTCGCAGAGTTCCAAGTGCACAGTGCTGTCTTACTCCCCAGAACTTCCATAGAGCAGTTCCTTTCCTTAAACATAGTCCTTCTATTTCACCTAACTAATGCCTACATATTTTTCAAGAATTAAAAAAAAACATTGCTGTCAAGTCAATTCCAACTCATAGTGACCCTATAGGACAGAGTAGAAATGCCCCATAGAGCTTCTACCCTGTAATCTTTACCGAAGCAGATTGACACATCTTTTTCCTGCAGAATAGCTGGTGGGTTTGAATCACTGACCTTTTTGTTAGAAGCTGAGTGCTTAACCATTGTGCCACCAGGGCTCCTATTCAAGATTTAGCACACAGATATCATCTTCCCCAGGGAGACTTCCTTTACACCCGTCAGACCCCACCTAACAAAAATGGGTGACGTTTCTCTAGTCTGATGTGCTTCCTCTAAAGATATGTCCCTAGCCATTGGCTAAGATATTGTACAAAACAATTAGGGAATTCTCTTCTTTGAAGGGTGTTGGAAAAGCAAAGGCATCTCCTGCTCTGGTATTTAAACTTCTGAAAATGTCTAGACATGAAAGCCTAGATATCCTGATCCTCCCAAGTACCTAAGAACAAAGGCCAAGAAAGTAAACTAAAATCACAGTGGTTTCCTAACTATGCCCTAAGGAAACACTATCCCTCCTACCTCCCACTACCTTTGCTGTCCAATGTGATGAATACCAAGTCAGAGGAGGGGAGATTGGCACCAAAGCAGATAGGAGGCTGATTGGCTCATCAATGATCTCAGAGCCCTCCAGGCAGATGGTCAGTACTCAGTCTCTTTCAAGGTATCTATGTATTGAATTTCCTTTGTTTGCTCCTTTTCTGGGTAAGTATGTCAGACATCTATCAGGTTTTTCACCTCTGTGCATCCCTAGACAATGTACTAACCATTAAAAACAGAGAGAGAAGAAACTATTTTTGATTTTTTTTTTTTTTTTATGGCAAGTTTACTATTGAAGCCTTTAATCCTAATATCATTTCTCTTTCACTTTAGGGGGTGATCAGGGGTAGGAGGTTGATATTACCGCCTTTTAAGCTGCACTTTATTCCTCTGAAAAGGTTTAATGGCTAAAAAAAAAAAAAAAAGTTGCCATTGAGTAGATTATAACTGAGAGCAACCCTATAGGACAGAGTAGGTCTGCCCCATAGGGTTTTCAAGGAGCAGCTGATGGATTTGAACTGCTGACATTTTGGTTAGTAGCCAAGCTCTTAACCACTACACCACCAAGGCTTTATGCTTTAGGGGATTGAAAATTTCTCATCTGACAAAATCTACCCTCTTAGACCTTCCAGAATGACTAAGAATAGACAGAAAAACCAAAAGAGTGTATATTTTTAGCTTATATGAGGGTACGCAAGACCTCTTATTCATCGGCAGTTCATAAAATATCTGCATAATGAAGATAAAGGCAATTGAGATTCAAATGAAGGTATTTATTCAGATCCCAACTCCTCAAGAAAGGCAACAGACTCACAAGAGATTTCAACAATACAGATGGAATATTTTGGTAAAAACGAAATCAATGGCTCTTTGAACTGGAGGTGCAGACTTCAAAAAATAGTGTATATGAGGCAGGGCCCCCACAGTGCTGTATTCTTTACCTGGTTCCCTCCCCTACAGTGTTGTATTGTAAAATCGTTTCCTTTGTTGGCGGGGGGGGGGGGGAGGCCCACCCCCATCTTGGCAGTTGAATCCAACTTTTGCTTGAAGGTTATATGCAAACCCCATTGCATCTGGATAGTATGATTAAGAATGTTGCTGACGTAACTTGTATGAACCCCCTACTTATAAGCCCTTGGCCAGCAGTCTTGGCAGCAGTAAGCACCGACTGCCTCCATCTCCTTGTACAATGAAATAAAGGTTCCTTTTTTTTCTCCCACATTGGTCTCTCATTTATTGGCCAATACGAGTCATTCTGAGTAAGAACCTGGGGTTTCCACCAGGTAACATATAGGTAAGGTTAGGATTTAAGGCTGAGAGTATTACTTTTCTAGTTACAACCAGTGTCTCCCACTAGTTGGCTCAGTATTACGTGACTTTGAGTCAGAAAATTTGAATTCTAGGCCAGAAAAGCACAAGTAACTCCCTGAGCCCCTGTTTGTTCATCTGCAAAAAATGGGACTACCTAGAAAATCTAAAGCTAAGAAAAGTGATAGAAAGTTCATGAAGTATATATACAATATATACAAAAAGACTTTATAAATTATAAAATAAGGCTGTGGTCTCAGATCCTCATGGAAGCTTCTTTTAATATGTTTCTGATGTGAATCAGAAAGGGGCATGAGCATAGATTGAGTATATCTTTAGGCATCACTAGGAGTAAGAAGAATGATATGTCCATAGCTCCATCCCACCATCCCTTACCCTCAGCCAATTCATGACTGTGAACTAGAAAAATACTGGGGCCATGCCTTATGCCTCAGTGCTTCTGTGTCCTAGAACATATCCTAACCTCAAAAAAAAAAAGAAAAAAAAAACCCAAACCTGTTGCTGTGGAGTCAATTCCAACTCATAGTGACCCTACAAGACAGAATAGAATGGCCCCACAGGGTTTCCAAAGAGCAGCTGGTGGATTTGGACTGCCAACCTGTTGGTTAGTAGGCAGGCTCGCTCTTAACCACTGCATCACCAGGGTTCCTTACTCTAACCTACTAAGAAAGAATTAAGAGCAGCCAACTGGTCTACCCACCACACCATCACCATCACCATCTGTCAGTTTGTCCTATTGTGGTGGCTTACATGTTACTGTGATACCAAAAGCTTTAAAACCAGTATTTCAAATACCAGCAGGTTACACTTGATGGGCAGGTTTCTGTGGAGTTTCCATGCTAAGATAGACTAGGAAGACGGACATTGAGGTCTACTTCTGAAAAAATTGGCTGGTGAAAACCTTATAATTAACAGCAAAACAATGTCTGATATAGTGTTAGAATATAAGTCCCTCAGATCGGAAGGCATTCAAAGTATAACTGGGGAAGAACTGCCTCCTCAAAGTAGAGTAGATCTTAATAATGTGGATGAAACCAAGCTTTCAGGACCTTCATTTACTGATGTGGCAAGACTCAAAATGAGAAGAAACAGTTGCAAACATCTATTAATAATTGGAATGTGGAATGTAAAAAGTATGAATCTAGCAAAACTGGAAGTCGTCAAAAATGAAATGGAATGCGTAAGGATCGATATCTTAGGCATTAATGAGCTGAAGGTGCAATCCATACGGAAGGCTGTGGTCTTTTTCAAAGACCACAGAAGGACTGTACCTCAACATAAAGAAAACAAAAATCCTCACACCTGGACCAATGAGCAACATCATGATAAATGGAGGAAACACTGAAGTTGTCAAGGATTTCATTTTACTTGGATCCACAAACAACACCCATGGAAGCAGCAGTCAAGAAATCAAAAGACACGTTTCATTGGGCAAATGTGCTGCGAAGGACCTCTTTAAAGTGTTGAAAAATAAAGATGTCATCTTGAAAACTAAGGTGTGCCTGACCCAAGCCGTGGTATTTTCAATCGCATCATATGCATGTGAAAGGTGGACAATGAATAAGGAAGACTGAAAAAGAATTGACGCCTTTGAATTGTGGTGTTGGCGAAGAATATTAAATATACCATGGACTGCCAAAAGAATGAACAAATCTGTCTTGGAAGAAGTACAACCAGAAGCAAGGATGGCAAGACATACTTTGGACATGTTGTCAGGAGGGATGAGTCCCTGGAGAAGGACATCATGCTTGGCGAAGTACAGAGTCAAAAGAAAAGAGGAAGACCCTCAACAAGGTGGATTGACACAGTGGCTGCAACAATGAGCTCAAGCATAACAAAGATTGTAAGGATGGCACAGGACCGGCTAGTGTTTCATTCTGTTGTGCATAGGGTGGCTATGAGTCAGAACCAACTCTACGGCACCTAACAACAATGAGCTGAAACAAACTGATGTTGGCCATTTTGACAGGCAGCCATATGGCCTACTATGCTGGGAATGACAAATTTAAGATGAATGAAGTCGTGTTTATCATCAAAAAGAGCATTTCAAGACCTATCCTGAAGTACAAGGCTGTTGGTGATAGGATAATATCCATATAACTACAAGGAAGACCAGTTAAGTTGACTGTTATTAAAACTTACACACCAATCACTACTGCCGAAGATGAGGAAACAAGATTTTTACCAACTTCTGCAGTCTGAAATTGATCAAACATGCAATCCAGATGCGTTGATAATTACTGGTGCTTGAAATGAGAAAGTTGGAAATGAAGAAGAAGGATTCATAGTTGGAAAACATGGCTTTGGTGATAAAAACAACACTGGAGGTTGCATGATAGAATTTTGCACGTCCAAGGTCGTCTTCGTTGCAAATACCTGTGTTCAACAACACAAACAGTAACTGTACACATGGACTTTAACAGATGGAAAACAGGAATCAAATCTACTATATTTGTGGAAAGAGATGATGGGATAGCTCAATATCATCAGTCAAAAGAAGGCCGGGGGCCAATTCCAGAACAGGCCATCAATTGCTTATATGCAAGTTCAAGTTGAAGCTGAAAAAAAATTACAACAAGTCCACCAGAGCCAAAATGCGAACTTGAGTATACTGCATCTGAATCCAGAGAATATCTGAATAATAGATTTGACACATTGAACACTAATGACGGAAGACCAGACAAGTTGTGGGAAGACATCAAGGACATCATAGATGAAGAAAGCAAGAGGTCATGAAAAAGGCAAGAAAGAAAGAAAAGATCAAAATGGATGTCAGAAGAGACTCTGAAACTTGCTCTTGAACATCGAGAGCTAGAGGGAATGGAAGAAAGGATGAAATAAAAGAGGTAGACAGAAGATTTCAAAAGGCAACTCTAGAAGACAAAGTAAAATATTAGAATGAAATGTGCAAAGACCTGGAGTTAGAAAACCAAAAGGAAAGAACATGCACGGCATTTCTCAATCTGAAAGAACTGAAGAAAAAATGGAAGCCTTGAGTTGCAATATCAAAGGATTCTGTGGCCAAAATATTGAATGACACAGGAATCATCAAAAGCTGATGGAAGGAAGATACAGAATCCCTGTACCAAAAACAATTGTTTGACATTCAACCATTTCAGGAGGTAGCATATGATCAGGAACCAATGGCATTAAAGGAAGAAGTCCAAGCCGTACTGAAGCCATTGGCCAAAAGCAAGGCTCCAGGAATTGACGGAATACCAAAGGAGATATTTCAAAAAAGGGTTGCAGTACTGAAGGTGCTTACTCACCTATGCCAAGAAATTTGCAAGACCTGACCAACTGACTGGAAGAGATCCGTATTTGTGCCCATTCCAAAGAAAGGTGGATCCAACAGAATGTGAAAATCATTACTATCACAGGAAAGTAAAATTTTGCTGAAGATCATTCAAAAGTGGTTGCAGCAGTACATCATCAGGGAACTGCCAGAAATTCAGGCTGGATTCAGAAGAGGACAAGGGATAGCACTGCTGATGTCAGATGGATCGTGACTGAAAGCCGAGAATATCAGAAAGATGTTAACTGTGTTTTATTGTCTATGTAAAGGCATTTGACTACGTAATCATAACAAATTATAGGTAATGTAGCAAAGAATGGGAATTACAGAACACTTAATTGTGCTCATGCCTAACCACTACATAGACCAAGAGGCAATCGTCCATACAGAGCAAGGGGATACCATGTGGTTTAAAATCAAGAAAGGTGTGTGTCAGGGTTACACCATTTCACCATACTTAGTCAATCTGTATGCTGAGCAAATAGTCCAAGAAGCTGGGCTATATGAAGAAGAATGTGGCATCAAGTTTGGTGGAAGACTCATTAAGAACCTTTGATATGTGGATGACACAACCTTGCTTGCTGAAAGTGAAGAGGACTTGAAGAACTTACTGATGAAGATCAAATACTACAGCCTTCACTATGGATTACACCTCAGCATCAAGCAAACAAAATCCTCACAACTGGACCAATAAGCAACAATATGATAAATGGAGAAAAGGCTGATGTCAAGGATTTCATTTTACTTGGATCCATAATCAACGCCCAGGGAAGCATCAGTCAAGAAATCAAAAGACGTATTGCATTGGGCAAATCTACTGCAAAAGACCTCTTCAAAGTGTTAAAAACAAAAATGTCACTTTGAGGATTAAGGTGCACCTGACCAAAGCCATGGTATTTTCAATTGCCTCATATGCTTGTGAAAGCTAGACAACGAATAAGGAAGACGGAAAAAGAATTGACGCATTTGAATTATGGTGTGTTAAAAAAATATTGAATATACCGAGGACTGCCAGAAGAACTAACAACTGTGTCTTGGAAGAAATACAGCCAGAGTACTCCTTGGAAGTAAGGATGGAGAGACTTTAACATACTTTGGACATGCGAGGGACCAGTGCCTGGAGTAGGACATCATGCTTGGTAAAGTAGAGTCAGTGAAAAAGAAGAAGACCTTCAACAAGATGGACTGACACAGTGGTTGCAACAATGGATTCAGACACAACAACTATTGTGAGGATGGTGGTGCAGGACCGGGCAGTGTTCTGTTCTGTTGTACATAGGGTCACTATGAATCAGAAGCAACTGGATGCCACCCAGAATAACAACTGGTCTACCAGACATCTACTTAAGATACTTTGATCTCCTCAGCACCATGGTCTACCAAATGATTTAGGATAACTGCTGTCTGTATAGCTTTTTGCTACTTTATTTGACTTTATCTTCATTGCAACTCTGTGAGATACCTAAAGCAGGTAAGATTAAAATGTCCACTTTACATATGAGAAGTCTGAAACTCTAAAAAGCTAAGGAACTTGGCCAGGAAGAATTAATATCATCAGAGACGAAAGTATGGGACTTCGGGTTCTAGTTCTGGAATTCTTTTCCTTTTCCTTTTTTTTTTCTGACCAGACTCTGCAGTATGCTGCTAACACATGGTATTTATTATAGCACTTTCTCAGGATTGGCGATAGGGTGGGGACTTTGAATAATTTCAGCATGTTATGTATTGAAGATTCATGGCATAATTGTGTTTGCATGTATACAAAAACAAATTTTTTCTTTTCGTGTCCTTCCCGTTGGAGGGTAACAATGATTCACAGATCATCTATGTGGGAGAGAAAAAGAGAAGGATGCAGGAGAACATACATAACGATCACCCTTTTGTATACAGCCAGGCTTATTTACAAAGCCTCTGTCTGGCTCTTTTGTTCAAAAATGTGTTTGATCTCAGATTACAGCCAGCTTCGCCATATGCCACTCTTGTTTCCCAAAGGCCTGTAGCTCTTGACTCACATCTGAGGTTATGCTTTTGTGTCCACACAGGAAAGCCTGATACTGGTTCATTCTGCTCATGGTTGTCCTCCTTTAGCATTTAATAACTTCTCACATCTGAATGTTTCCTTTAAATCTTCATATCATTTCTGTATGTGCAATCTGTAAGTTTCTCACTTCCAGTTTCTCTTCCCTCAGTCTTTGCAGACAGTCTCACTCTGAGGAAACTCTGGTGGTGCAGTGGTTAAGTGCTACGGCTGCTAACCAAAAGATCAGCAGTTCGAACCCACCAGGGCCTCCTTGGAAACTCTATGGGGCAGTTCTACTCTACCCTATAGGGTCGCTATGAGTCGGAATCAACTCGACGGCAGTGGGTTTTATTTTCTGAACTTCCTTTTTTTCTCTCTCCTTTGACTCTTTTCTGCTAATTTCTGTGACAGAGCTTCCTTATTCCTCAAACTTCAATTTGCTTATACTCATTTTTTTGTGTTTTAGGTGAAGGTTTACACAGGAAATTAGGTTCCCATTTAACAATTTTTATACAAATTGTTCCATGACATTGGTTACGTTTTTCAGTGTGTCAGTATTCTCATTATTTCCGTTCTGTTTGTTCTGTTTCCTTTAATCTAGCTTCCCTGCCCCTTTTTAGCTTTTCATCTTTGTTTTAGGGTAAATCTTTACTGTTTGGTCTCATAAAGTTGATTATTTAAGGGTGATATCATTTATTTTATAAGCCAGTCAGTTATTTGGATGAAAGGTGGCCACTGGGAGTGGCTTCAGTTCCAAGTTCAAAGAATATCCTAAGGCAATAGTCTTGGGCATTTCTGTAGTCTGTATTGGTCCAGTAAGTCCTGCCTTTTTTAGGAATTCAAGTTTTGTTCTACATTTTTCTCCCTTCCTATCCAGGATCTCCTATTGTGTTCCTGGCCAGAATGGTGGATAGTGGTAACCAGGCACCATCTAGTTTTTCTGGTCTCAGACTAAATGAGGCTGTGTCTATTAGTCCTGTGAACTAGTTTCTTCTTCGAGTCTCACAAGCTTTTAAGACCCCAGATGCTACTCACCAAACTAGGATGTAGAATGTTACCTTTATGAACTATGTTATGCCAATTGACTGAGCTATACCATGAGACTATGGTCCCAAATCTTCAAACCCAGTAAATAAATCTCATGAGATGTTTGGTCATGTGCAGGAAGAATTTGCTTACATTTTTTGGTGGATATCATGCCATATGTTTTACACACGTTATTTCATGATTCAAAGACTTTTACTCCATTTTTTCTCAGGAGGAGCCAAGACTTAAAGACAGGAATGAACTCAAGGTCATACAGCTAGGAAGAAGCCAAGTTGGGATACCTGAGAGCTATCTATATTATGCTTGCTGTTTTTCTTTCCTTTCTTCCCTTAATTTTCTTTTCCCTCCTTTTAGAGCTTCAAACCAGGTTATTTTATTGTGCAAAGGCCTGAGTTTCCTCTTTTATTTATTCAGAGGCCTTTATTTTCTATGTACAGAATGTCTCTTTCCATTTTCCCTTTCTACCAGCACATTCACTTTTTGTCAATATTCCACACCTCTGTAGAATTCCACTGTTATGGATTGAATTGTTTCCCCCCCTCCAAAAAAAAAGTGTGTTGAATTCCTGACCGTTGTACCCATGAATGTAATCCTGTTTTTTTATTTAATGATATCATACCAGAGTAGGATGGCTTCTAAACCTAACCCCTTCTGAGTTATAAAAAGAACAGAATAGACGCAGAAGCACACAAGGGAAGAGAGATGACATGTGAGAATCATCTACAAGCAAAGGAATACCAAGGATTGCTGGCAGACACCAGAAACTAGGATAGAGGCCCACAGAAGGAATTGACACACCCAAGACTTTTAGCCTCCAGAACTGTGAGAAGATGAATTTCTGTTCTTTAAAGCCAACCACCTGTAGTATTTATGTCACAGCAGCACTAGGTAACTAAGACACTCAGTGAATTCCATCCACATCCAAGGCCACTCTTATTAACCACAGACCATCGAAGGGCCCCTGAGGAACCCACACATTCTCTCAGCACAAGAAGTAAGGGGCTATGCCAATAGCAAACTGAGGTCACAGAGATTTTCCAAGAGAATTGCTATTTCAAAAATCCTGTTCTGTTATTCCCATAAATATGTCTTGGTTTTGGATTTAGAAAATATATTTACTCTAACTATACCCTAACTCATCCCAGACAGACTAGGTTTGTATAACCCTAGTAATAAATCAGCAGCTGTAGAAACATATTCCTAAGCTTCAAAAGATAAATAGCTGAATTTGCTAAATCCTGAGGGGTCACTGGAATAAGACACATAATATGTGAAAAATTTGCCCTTAGAAAATGGTGGTATAAAAGGATAAAAACAAAGATCCTGATGTGATCCTTATGGATATTACTGCTCATAAAACCTTTGCTAGCACTCTCAGCAAAGTCAGTGGCTCCCTGCTCCTCTGTACTTTAATGCTTTGTTCTGAACTTGATTATAGCACTCATTACAGCTGGTCAACACACACACATTTACTGAGTCCTGACTGTGTACCAGGTCCTATGCTGGTTATGAATACAGATGGAAATAAAACCTAGCCTTTCCAAGGAGCTTGGCATGCGTGTCAGGGTAGAACCGTGTGTTCTATAGGGTTTTCAAAGGTTGATTTTTCAAAAGTAGATCACAAGGCCTTTCTTCTGAGGTACCTCTCAGTGGATTGGGACCTCCAACCTCTCAGTTAGTAGCTGAGGGCGTTAACTCTTTGTACCATGCAAGGATCTATATATACAGTATGTGTATATATATATATACCCACACAGAATACGTATACACACACACATACACACAGAGTTCCAAAAGAAGGTGATAAGTGACATGCTAGAGCTCACAAATGTGGAACCCTAGAGACTGGGCCCCCAGTTCTGTATGACATAGGGTAGTGGGTGAATTTGGTGATATAGTCACACCGGACTGCCACTACCCTTTGCTTCCTACCTGAATGAGTTAATCAAACATGTTGAACGGCAGCCAGCCACACCCATTCTCCTCACTCCTAATGCGATGCCTTCTCTTAACCTGCATGGCCTTTCTCCGCCCTCACTTATTTGGTCATTTTTTATAAGACTCAGCTTGAGGGTCACTTATTAATGAAAGTATTCTGACTACTCCCCCTCCAAAGTAGTATTGATTCTTCTTTCTGAGTGCCTTCAGTCAAAAATATAATGCTGTTTTTAGCTGCTGTCAATCAGTCCTGACTCACGGTGACCCCATGGATAATGGAAAAAAATGCTGCCATCCCCATGATCCATTGCAGATTGGGCCATTGTGATCCACAGGGTTTTCATTGGCTGATTTTCTAAAGTAGATTGTCAGGTCTTTCTTCCTAGTCTGTCTTAGTCTGGAAGCTCTGCCAAAATGCATCACAGCAATGTGCAAGTCTCAACCAATGGCTGATGGGTGATGGCTATGGGTATATTGCATTTGACAGGACTTGAAACCCCACTACCACCTCTAAAATAATAATAACAAAGTAATTATTTGTACTATGTGCTAGGTATTTTGCCAAGCACTTTATGTCTATTATCTCAATAACCCCAATAAATATGAGTTGTTACCAATGCTATTTTGAAAATGAGCAAAGAGGCTTAGTAACTTGTTCAAGGTTATGATGTTTCTTATATCCATCTAGACTATGAGCTCCAGGTCTTACTTAATTGTGTAATCCAGGGAACTGGGACAGGACAACATCTGTGGTAAATTATATGTTTAAAAGTTATTTGCAAAATGAATGAATGAATGAATGAATACCAGACGCAAATGGAGCTCACTTGATCTTCATTAAGGTGGTAAAGACAGGTATAATTATCCTCATTTTACAGTTAAAGGCAAAGTTTAGGAAGATTAAATAAACTGCTCAACGTCTGGGGTCTTAAATGCTAACAAGCGGCCATCTAAGATGCATCAATTGATCTCAACCCACCTGGAGCAAAGGAGAATGAAGAACACCAAGGTCACATGATAACTATGAGCCCAAGAGACAGAAAGGGCCACATGAACCAGAGACTTACATCATCCTGAGACCAGAAGAACTAGTTGGTGCCCGGCCACAATCGATGAGTGCCCTGAGAGGGAGCACAACAGAGAACCCCGGAGGGAGCAGGAGATCAGTGGGATGCAGACCCCAAATTCTCACAAAAAGACCATACTGAATGGTCTGACTGAGACTAGAGGAATCCTGGTGGTCATGGTCCCCAAACCTTCTGTTGGCACAGGACAGGAACCATTCCCGAAGACTACTCATCAGACATGGAAG
This sequence comes from Loxodonta africana, assembly GCF_030014295.1. Classification (NCBI taxonomy): domain Eukaryota; kingdom Metazoa; phylum Chordata; class Mammalia; order Proboscidea; family Elephantidae; genus Loxodonta; species Loxodonta africana. The sequence continues at coordinate 198,993,377 of NC_087344.1, read as the reverse complement.
GGACTGGACAATGGGTAGGAGAGAGATGCTGATGAAGAGTGAGCTATTTGTATCAGGTGGACACTTGAGACTGTGTTGGCATCTCCTGCCTGGAGGGGGGATGGGAAGGTAGAGAGGGTTGGAAACTGGCAAAATTGTCACGAAAGGAGAGACTAGAAGGGCTGACTCATTAAGGGGAGAGTAAGTGGGAGTATGGAGTAAGGTGTATATAAACTTATATGTGACAGACTGACTTGATTTGTAAACGTTCACTTGAAGCTCAACAAAAATTAAAAAAATAAAAAATAAACTGCCCAAATCCCATAACCAGAAAGAAACAGATTTACATGTCGGAATCCTAGTCTAAGATGTTTACACTACCACACCCCTTCTTGTTAAAGCCAAAAAAAAAAAAAACCAAACCCAGTGCCTTGGAGCCGATTCTGACTTATAGTGACTCTATAGGACAGAGTAGAACTGCCCCATAGAGTTTCCAAGGAACACCTGGCAGATTTGAACTGCTGACCCTTTGGTTAGCAGCTATAGCACTTAACCACTACCCCACCAGGGCTTCCAGTCCTGTCAAAGTAGCAGCTCTCAAATGCCTTTTCATTCTTTCACACACCCAGCCAGAACGGGGTTATGCTTAGTAGTGTCAATGCCAAAAATCCATCTGAGTTCCAGGATTTCATTACTTGGGATTTTCTATTCCCAGATCATTAAATTTTACATCTATTAATCACAAATGCTCAGCAATCAAACACGTCTCTCCAGTCTGTGCTGTCAAGAAACAACCTTGACTGAAGAGGATTTCCTTGGAGCAGGACTGCTGGCTTCTGGGTAAAACATTTTTTGAGATTATTTTGGTTCTTGACACTAGGTCAACACTGAAGTAAGGTTTAGAAACATTTGTACTGCTTCTTACTATGGGCTTTGAAAAGGCAATAATTGGAACTAGTCAATGATCTCTGTCATTATTTACTAATTTTATCTGAAAATTTTCTATCTGAAAATATTCCCTAAGTTGCACTTGAGTCTCAAAGCAGTTTCACTGGGCATCAAATTTCACTATAAAGACTAAAAATGAAAAATTCCAAAAGAGGATTAAAATATTCCTATTATCTAGGAATTAATTTGTATCAGTTATTCCTTGAAATCAGTATCTTATTTGGAGGCATATTTTCAAAGTTTGGTCTTTTTGTCTATTTTGAATTTTAATGAGATACTATATGCATTGGTAGAGGATGGAGTTTGGGAATTTTTTGTTAAGAATTAGATTTGGATGTAAAGTAGGAAAGAGCAAGAACTAGCTGAAAGCCACAAGCATGAGCTGAAGCCAAAAGGGTGGACTGAAAACTGGACTTCTGACCTTGATGGAGCCTTTCATCACAGAACTAAACGTACACGTTTGACCAAGAGGTTGGAGAGAAGCTGAAGTGGGATGCAGGGGGAGGTGTAGCAATTGCACGTCCAGCTGCTGCTTCATGCCAGTGAAGGCAGAGAGCAGATAAATGACAATGTGTGTGAGCTACCATGCCTGCTGCACCATTTCCATCCCTGAAATCTTGCGCAGCCTTTCTTGTGGCCCACCCTAACCAGAAACGTAAAGGTAAGGGAATTCTGGGAAATGTAGTTTAACCTAACAAAGTTGATGTATTACAACTACAGTTCACTCCTTGTCATTTGTCCCCCATATATTGTTGTTAGGTGCTGCCAAGTCCGTTCCGACTCACAGTAACTCTGTGTATGACAGAATGAAATGCTGCCCAGTCCTGCACCATGCTCACAATCGTTGTTATGCTTGAGCTCATTGTTGTAGCCAGTTGTCAATCCATCTCACTGAGTGTCTTCCACTTTTTCACTGACCCTCTACTTTACCAAGCATGATGTCCTTCTCCAGGGACTAGTCCCTCCTGGTAACATGTCCAAAGTATATGAGTTGAAGTCTCACCATCTTTGCTTCTAAGGAGTGTTCTGGCTATACTTTTTCCAAGATAGATTTGTTTGTTCTTCTGCCAGTCCATGGTATATTCAGTGTTTTTCACCAGCACCATAATTCAAAGGCATCAATTCTTCTTTGGTCTTCCTTATTCATGGTCCAGCTTTCCCATGTATATGAAGCGATTGAAAATACCATGATTTGGGTCAGGCGCACCATAGTCCTCAAAGTGTCATCTTTGGTTTTTTAAACATTTTGAAGAGGTCTTTGGCAATAGATTTGCCCAATGCCATATGTCATCAATGCATCTGGCTCATCATCATCTGGCCTCTGATTCTTGGGGCTTGAGCCAGCAGCCTTCCATATTGCCTGCGTATCTTGAGTTCATCAACCCCTGCAGCAATGTGAGTCAGGGGAAACCTCCAGCCTGATGCCTGACCCATGGACTTGGGATTTGCCAGCCTCTACAACCATTTGAGCCATTTCCTTGAGTTAAAGCTCTCTGTGTGTGTGTGTGCGTATATATATATATATATACGCACACACACACACTTCACTGGATTTGCTTCTGTAGAGAACCCAGCCTAAGACACGGTCATGGTTGGTATTTATATCCACATTCTTCCAATACCCACTCCTCAGCAAGCACCTCAGTTGGTTGCGATTCTGAGCCTAATGGGTTAGGTGAAGCTTTTATTCCTAAAGTTTGAACAGTTAGCAGCCCTGCTTGAATGGGGCTGTTGTAGTTTTCTGTTCAATTTAATCACAGGACATGGGAGTACTAAGAGGCAACTTAAAAGATCTCTTGCATTCCAGGCATACTCTCTAACACCCTTATTGGTAGTCAGGGTCAACCACCCCAGCGAGTACAGTAATCCCCTTCTTTACATGTTGCCTCATTGGCAAGAAGAGTCCAACATAGCCATGTGGCAGAATTCAACCTCTAGTTAAATTAAATCATTGTTGTGTCCTCTGGTGGAAGAATTCTTCCTTTTGGAATTAAGATCTTGAGACAACCAGAGACTGAAGTTGTAAAAATGGGAACCAAGTATTTTGCTAGGGGATCACTTGGAGCAATAGTGAGAGGAGCCAAGTCCACTTCAACATCTTTATTCCTTGACCAATAAGTCTTGGCTGCGGGAGATAAAGTACTGTACTGGACACTGATTTAGAGTACATTTTGCAAACTGGAGGACATTTCCTCAGTCCTACAAGTTATAGCTGGTGCTATAACTAGGTCTTCTAAAGGCTTTTCCACCAAGGCAATTCCACCATGCCAGCTGCCTCAGGATGATGGGGAACATGGTAAGATCAGTAAATTTCATGAGCTTGGGCCTATCGCTACACTCCGTGTGTTATGAAATGAGTTCCTTTGTCAGAAGCAATGCTGTGTGGATTACTACGACTATGGATAAGGCATTCTTTAAATCATTGATGATAATTTTGTCAGAAGCATTGGGGGCAGGAGGGGTAAATTGTTATAAAAAGTGTTTATTATTAGTTTTCTAGGTTTGAACACTTAGGACCATAGACTCGTGGGAAAACTCAGTCAACTGGCATAATATAGTTCATAGGTTGATGTTCTGCATCCTAGTGAAGTGAATAGCATCTAGGGTCTTAAGAGCTTACAAGTGCCCAGCTAAAATACAACTATTGGCCTCTACTCCTCAGGAGCATAAGTAAGAAGTTAACCAAAAACTCAGGGAAGAAACAAGTCTACACGTCTGATAGCCTACGTGAGACACAACCCCAACTACCCTGAGAGCAGAAGAACTAGATGGTACCTGGCTACTACCACTGACCAATCTGACCAGGGACACAATTGATGAACCTGGTTAGAATGGGAGAAAAATGTAGAGCAAAACTCAAATTCTTAAAAAAAAATTCAAACTAGGAGGAAGGGCCAAGATGGCAGAATAGACAGGCACTTCTGGCGAGCCTTCTTACAACAAAGACCTGAAAAGACAAGTGAAACTGTTATATTTATGACAAGCTAGGGGCCCTGAACATCAAAGGCAAAGTTAGAAAATGGGCTGAGCAACAGGGGGAGGAAGAGATGGTTCAGAACCGGAGAGGAGTTACCAGATCTGAATTGCCGGGAGCCCTCAGGCACCATTCCTGGGAGCAGCTTCAGCGGGCTGGTACTAGTGTTCAGATGCAATTTCTTCAGGGAGAAGCAGCCAAGCACACAGACTACTCACACCTCCAGAACCAGAAAAAAACGGCACTCCTGGCAAAAGCTAAGTACTTGTGTATATTTTGCCGCGCCCCTAACCCCAAGCCGGATTTAGCAGCTGTTGAATTCCCTGGGCTTCATATAGGCCCTGTTGAGCACATACAGCCATCCTCCCAGCCTTGGAGAAGGAATAAATTCGCAATTGGAAGAAAAGATAATTTGCCAGCTCCACTAACTGGGAGCTCAGGACAGAAGCAGCTCCTGTCCAGGCATAAATGGTCTGTGGACTTTGAGCACCTTTCCGTCCTGCACGGACCTGTGTGGAATCCAAACAATATCTTGCTCAAAAAAGACTGGGTTATAGAAGACATTAAGGCGGGAATAAAGAAATTCATAGAATGCAACGAGACTGAAAACACTTCCTATCAAAACCTTTAGGGCACAGCAAAAGCGGTGCTCAGAGGTCAATTTATACCAATAAAGGCACGCATACAAAAAGAAGAAAGGGCCAAATCAAAGAATTATCCCTACAACCTGAACAAATAGAAAGGGAGCAACAAAAGAAACCCACAGGCACCAGAAGGAAGCAAATCATAAAAATTAGAGCAGAATTAAAGGAAATAGAAAACAGAAAAACAAGTGAAAGAATTAAAAAGAATAAAAGCTGGTTCTTTGAAAAAATTAACAAAAATTGATAAATCAGGCCAAACTTACAAAAGGAAAACTGGAGTGGAAGCAAATAACCTGAATAAGAAATGAGATGGGCGATATTACAACAGACCCAACTGAAATTTAAGAAATCGTATCAGATTACTATGAAAAATTGTACTCTAACAAATTTGAAAACCTAGAAGAAATGGATGAATTCCTAGAAACACACTACCTACCTAAACTAATGCAAACAGAGGTGGAACGACTAAATAGATCCATAACAAAAGAAGAGATTGAAAATGTAATAAAAAAACTCCCAATAACAACAACAACAACAAAAACTCTGGACTGGACAGCTTCACTGCAGAGTTCTACTGAACTTTCAGAGAAGAGTTAACACCACTACTACTAAAGGTATTTCAGAGCATAGTAAAGGATGGAATATTCCCAAACTCATTCTATGACGCCACCATATCCCTGATACCAAAACCAGGTAAAGATACCAAAAGAAAAGAAAATTACAGACCTATATTCTCATGAACTTAGATGCAAAGATCTACAACAAAATTCTAGCCAATAGAATTCAACAACATATCAAAAAAATAATTCACTATGACCAAGTGGGAGTCATACCAGGTAGGCAGGGATGGTTCAACATTAGAAAAACAATTAATGTTATCCATCACATAAATAAAACAAAAGACAAAAATCACTTGATTTTATCAATTGATGCAGAAAGGGCATTAAAAACTCTCAGCAAAATAGGAATAGAAGGAAAATTCCTCCACATAATAAAGGGCATTTATACAAAGCCAAGAGCCAACATCATCCTAAATGGTTAAAGTCTGAAAGCATTCCCCTTGAGATTGGGAACCAGACAAGGGTGTCCTTTATCACCACTCTTATTCAACATTGTGCTGGAGGTCCTAGCCAGAGCAATTAGGCTAGATAAAGAAATAAAGGGCATCCAGGTTAGCAAGGAAGAATTATCTCTATTTGCAGATGACATGATCTTATACACCGAAAACCCTAAGGAATCCTCAAGAAAACCAGTGACACTAATAGAAGAGTCTAGCAGACTATCAGGATACAAGATAAACATACAAAAATCAGTTGGAATCCTCTATACCAACAAAAAGAACATTGAAGAGGATATCACCAAATCAATGCCATTTACAGTAGCCCCCAAGAAGATAAAATACTTAGGAATAAATCTTACCAGAGATGTAAAAGACCTATACAAAGAAAACTGCAAGACACTACTGCAAGAACCCAAAATAGACCTACATAAGTGGAAAAGCATACATTCCTCATGGATAGGAAGACTTAACATTGTAAAAATGTCTATTCTACCAAAAGCCATATATATATATACACACAATGCAATTCGGATCCAAATTCCAATGACATTTTTTAATGAGATGGAGAAACAAATCATCAAATTTATATGGAAGGAAAAGAGGCCCCAGATAAATAAGGCATTACTGAAAAAAGAAGAGCAAAGTGGGAGAACTCAAGTCTACCTGATTTTAGAACCTATTCTAGTGCCACAATAATCAAAACAGCCTGGTACTGATACAACAACAGATACATGGACCAATGGAACAGAATTGAGAATCCAGACATAAATCCATGCACATATGAGCAGTAGATATTTGACAAAGGTCCCAAAGCAGTTAAATGGGGAAAAGACAGTCTTTTTAACAAATGGTGCTGGCATAACTGGATTAAAAAAAAAATTTTTTTTTTAACTGGATATCCACCTGCAAAAAAATTAAACAATACCCATACCTCACACCATGCACAAAAACAAACTCAAAATGGATCAAAGACCTAAATATAAAATCTAAAACAATGAAGATCGTGGAAGAAAAAATAAGGACAGTGTTAAGAGCCCTAATACATGGCATAAACAGTATATAAAAGATTATTTACAATGCAGAAGAGAAACTAGAAAACTGGGAGCTCCTAAAAATCAAACACCTATGCTCATTCAAAGACTTCACCGAAAGAGTAAAAAGAGTACCTACAGATTGGGAAATAGTTTTTAGCTATGACATTTCCTATCAGATTCTGATCTCTAAAATGTACATGATACTGCAAAAACTCAACTAGAAAAAGACATGTAACCCAATTAAAAAATGGGCAAAAGATATTAACAGGCACTTCACTAAAGAAGACATTGAAGTACCTAACAGATACATGAGGAAATGCTCATGATCATTAGCCATTAGAGAAATGCAAATCAAAACTACAATGAGATACCGTCTCACCCCAACAAAGCTGCCATTAATCCAAAAAACACAAAATAATAAATGTTGGAGAGGTTGTAGAGTGACTGGAACACTTACTCACTGCTGGTGGGAATGTCAAATGGTACAACCACTTTGGAAATCAATTTGGTGCTTCCTTAAAAAGCGAGAAATAGAACTACCATATGATCCACCATTCCCACTCTTTGGAATATACCCTAGAAAAATAAGAGCCTTTACATGAACAGATATATGCACACCCATGTTCATTGCAGCACTGTTTATAATAGCAAAAAGCTGGAAGCAACCAAGGTGCCCATCAACAGATGAATAGATAAATAAATTATGGTGTATTCACACAATGGAATACTATGCATCGATGAAGAACAGTGATGATTCTGTGAAACATTTCATAACGTGGAGGAATCTGGAAGGCATTATGCTGAGTGAAATTATTCAGTTGCATAAAGGACATATATTGTATAAGACCACTATTATAAGAACTTGAGAAATAGTTTAAACAGGGAAGAATATATTCTTGGATGGTTAAGAGAGTGAGGAGAGAAGGAGGGAGAGAAAAGGGTATTCACTAATTAGATAGTAGATAAGAACTACTTTAGGTGAAGGGAAAGACAACACACAATACAGGAGAGGTCAACACAACTGGACTAAACCAAAATCAAAGAAGTTTCCTGAATAAACTGAATGCTTTGAAGACCAGCGTAGCAGAGGCGGGGGTTTGGGGACTATGGTCTCAGGAGACATCTAATTCAATGGGCACAATAAAATCTATTAAGAAAACATTCTGCATCCCACTTTGGAGAGTGGCGTCTGGGGTCTTAAACGGTACCAAGTGGTCATCTACAAGGCATCAATTGTTCTCAACCCACCTGGAGCAAAGGAGAATGAAGAACACCAAAGGCACAAGGTAATTATGAGTCAAGAGACAGAAAGGGCCACATAAACCAGAGACTACATGTTAGCCTGAGACCAGAAGAACTAGATGGTGCCCGACTACAACCAGTGACTGCCCTGACAGGGAACGCAACAGAGAATCCCTGAGACAGAAGGATAACAGTGGGATGCAGACCCCAAATTCTCATAAAAAGACCAGACTTAATGGTCTGACTGAGACTAGACAGACCCCAGTGGTCGTGGTCCCCAGACCTTCTGTTAGCCCAAGACAAGAACCATTCCCAAAGCCGACTCTTCAGACAAGGATTGGACTGGACAATGGCATAAAAAATGATGCTGGTGAAGAATGAGCTTCTTGGATCAAGTAGACACATGAGACTATGCTGGCATCTCCTTTGTGGAGGGGAGATGAGAGGGCAGAGGGGATCAGAAGCTGGCCAAATGGGCACAAAAAAAGAGACTGGAGGGAAGGAGTGTGCTGTCTCATTAAGGCGAGAGCAATTAGGAGTATATAGCAAGATGTATATAAATTTTTGTATGAGAGACTGACTTGATTTTTAGCCTTTCACTGAAAATGCAATAAAGATTAAAAAAAAAAAATTTCAGACTAACTGGACCACCTGAGATCAGATTTCCTGAGATTATCACCATGAGATACTCTAAACCTTGAACCAAAACTATCCCCTGAGATCACCTTTTAGCAGAAAAGCAGAGTGACACAGAAAATAAAGGATATTACCTGTTAGATTGGTACTCTACTAAAAAAAAATGTGTATGAGTCCAGAAAGTCAATATTCAACCCAAAGCAAGGTGAAAATATAAGAGGGAGGGAAACTAGAGTCCTGGAAATGGAACATCAGAACATAATTATAATGAATATTGACACAATGTGAAAAATGTAACTAATGTCATTGATCAATTTGTGTAGATATTGTCAAACGGGAACCTAACTTGCTGTATAAACTTTCACCAAAATCACAATAAAATAAAAAAAAAAGAACAAGTGTCTATTACTGTAATAATAAAACACTGCCCCGTCCATGATGGAAGAACCCAATGCAATCATCCAGCTACCAGGTGAATTGACTGATTTACCTGGGGAACGCTGCCATACTGTGGCTCAGTATTGATCTCTGCTCTTGGAATATTGGGCACTCACAGAAGGGACTTTAGCCAGACTGGCCTTGGTGAATCAATGTCCATGTTGCTGAGCCCATGCATAACCTCCATCCCTTCCACTATGGTCACTTATTTCATGAGCTTAATGGGCAATGACAGGGGTGGCTAAGGAAGGAGGCTGAGTTATATCCATAGAAAAGTAATCCTAAAAATCTAATTTTTAAATTCCTCCTCTGTTGAATTTCACTCTTTGGTGAACATTCACGTGGGGGCCAAATATGTTTGCACTTGATATGCACAAATATGTTTGGCTGTTCGAATCCACCAGCTGCTCCTTGGAAACCCTATGGGGCAGTACTACTCTGTCTATAGGGTTGCTGTGAGTCGGAATCAACTCAACCGTGATGGGTTTTTTTGGTTTTAAGGCTCAATGTTGTAGCCATTGAGTTGATTCCAACTCCTAGAGACTTTATAGGACAGAGTAGAACTGCCTTATAAGGTTTCTTAGGCTGTACTCTGTTCTGTTCTTTTTTTTTTTTTTTTTTTACTCTGTTCTGTTCAAATGGCTGCCTCTTGGTCTAAATATGGGTTCCTTAAGAGCACAATTAAGTGCTCTGGAATTCCCAGTTTTCTCAACTTTGTCCAAATTTTATTATGATCCACACAGTTGATTGCCTTTGCCTAGTCAATAAAACACAGGTTAACATCTTTCTGGTATTCTCTGCTTTCAGCCAAGATCCATCTGACATCAACAATGATATTCCTTGCACCATGTCCTCTTATGAATCTGGCTTGAATTTCTGGCAGTTCCCTGTCAATGTACTGCTGCAACTGCTTTTGAATGATCTTCAACAAAATTTTACTTTTGTGTGATGTTAATGATATTGTTCAATAATTTCCACATTCTGTTGGCTCATCTTTCTTCAGACCAAAGCCTATTTCCCAAAAGGAAAATATCCACAGATGCTAGTATGACTTTGTACCAAAATCTTAAGGGTATACACTATGGCTCATCCATAAGGGCCAGACAAAGGCTCTTAACAGCATCCCTATCTATCACTGACACTTTCAGCATTATTGAATCTGCTGGGTTATATAGGGCAAGGGGCAAGGCAACTTGCACAGCCCTGGACCCATTGTACAGCCTTTTCTTATTCTGAGCCCCATTAAAAACTGGCAGGTTTTGGGGTTACTCAGTAAAGGGATTGAAGTCACATGCCCAAAAAAAAAATATTATTGCCCTCAAAACCCAAAAGTTTCACTAGGCATCACGACACTTTCTTAGTGATGGGGTGACCAGATGAATCAACTTCTCTTTAATTTTGAAAGAAATATCTCAACAGGCTCCAGTCCACGGAACCCCTAGAAATTTCACCAAGGTAGGAAGTCCTAGAATTTTTGTGGGATTTATTTTCCACCCTCTGGCATGCAAATATCTTACCAATGTGTCTAGAGCAGGAATCATCAAACTTTTTCTGTACTGGACCAGAAACTAAACATTTTGAAAATATTATCAGTTAAGTCATACAATAGCAGAATGGATCCTAGTCATAATCCCTTCTCAGTGGTGCCTTATAAAAGTGGAAAACAGACAAGGAGAGAGGGTCCTTTCTTATATTCTTAAAAAAAAAAATCTTTTTAATTAAATTTGCATACAGTAAAGTTCACTTCTAGGTTTTAAAGTTCACTCTGTGTTATACTTTTTATTGGATTTTTACAAGTGCATAGAGTCATGTATCCACCATCACAATACCATACAGAACAATTTCTTTACCCCAAAATTTTCTTATGAGACACTTCCTAGTCAACCTCTCCGTCTTCCCCAAGCCCCGGCAACCATTGGTTTGTTTTTCACCCCTATAGCTTTGCCTGGAAACCCTGCTGGCGTAGTGGTTAAGTGCTATGGCTGCTAACCAGAGGGTCAGCAGTTTGAATCCGCCAGGCGCTCCTTGGAAACTCTATGGGGCAGTTCTACCCTGTCCTGTAGGGTCGCTCTAAGTCAGAATCGACTCCACCGCACTGGCTTTGGTTTGTTTTTTTTTTTATAGCTTTGCCTTTTCCTGAGTCCCAAATAAATGGAATCATTCAATATGTAGTCTTCTGAAGCTCGCTTCTTTCACTTCACAAAATAAATTTAAGATGTATCCACGTGGTTGAGTGAATCGAAAAGTTCATTCCTGTTTATTGCTAATTAGTATTCCATTGTATAAATGTACCACCTTTTGTTTATCTATGCACTTTTTGAAGATCATCTTGGTTGTTTCCAGTTTTGAGCAATTATAGAGTTGTTTTTTTTTTTTTTAGTTAAGTAAGTTTTTAATTCACTTAGGTAAATACCAAGTAATGGGATGGCTGAGCTGTATGGTAAATATATGTTTAACATTATAAGGAACTGCCAAACTTTCCCAGAATGATCGCTTTGCGTTCCCCACTAGCAATCAGTGTGAATTTCTGTTTCTTCACATCCTCATCAGCATTTTATATTCTTGTGGTTCGTATTTTGCTTTTAAATTTTAGCTATTCTGCTCGGTGAGTAGTGTTGTTTCATTGTTGTCTTAATTTTCAGTTCCCTTATCTTTCCATGTGCTTATTTGTCAAGAGTACATATCTAATAAACTTGACTTAATTGGCACATAAATGAGCTGTGCACGAAAACTGTTGCACATATATTTTTTCAGCTGCACGTGGAACATTTAGAAAAATTGACTATATAGTGAGACATAACTCAAGTCTCAAAAAATTGCAAAATAATAAAATTATGAAGTCATGCATTATTAATTTAGCAATGATAACTAGGAAATCCCTAAATGTTAGGAAATTGAGCAATATACTTTTAAATAATCCACATGTAAAAAAAAAAAGGAATCAAATGAAAATTAGAAAATCTTTTTAACTGAATACTTACAAAACTATAACCATATAAAAAGTTATGAAAGGCAGCCAAGTCAAGGCTTAGAGAGTGATTTATAGCTTAAAGTGTTTATACTAGAATAAAAGAAAGTCTAAAAAATGCGATGATCTAAGTGTATATCCCAAATAGAAAGAAGTAGAAATCACACTAAACCTAATAAAAGTAGATGGAAAGAAGTAAAATGAAAATCAGAACAGAAAATCATTTAGTAGGAAACAAAAGCAAAATTGAAAAAAATGAGAATGCTAAACGTTTCCTCTTTGTAACGGCTAATAAGACTGAAAAGTAAAAAAGAGAGAAAAATGAAATTACCAGCACCAGAAATGAATAAATTGACATCAACACACATCATATAGATATTTAAAAGGCCATAAGAGAATGAAATGACAAGCCAAAGACTGGGAGAAAATATTTCAAACCACATATCTGACAGAGGGCTTATGTCCAGAATATAAAAAGCATACTAAAAAATAACAGTAAGAGAACAAACAATCCAATACAAAATGGAAAAAAAGTCTTAACAGACAGTATTTTTCAAAATATTTTTATCCATAATATATTTATAATTCCATAAATTCTGAAAGTTTTAATTGTTGAAAATACACATATGCAAACACATACAGACACCATTATTAAAAATATTAGCCAAGGCCTACCTACTTGTGATCTATTTTTTCATCCAAATTCTCCTCTCAGGAACTATGTTTAGAAATTCAATGGACTCATTCTCTCACATGACATCTATTTGAAGGTCACTTTTGTGTTTTCTCTCAAGCTTTCATTCCTCTAGGCACAACTGTTCCCCATCCAATTTTATTTTTAGATCATTTTCCGTACACAATTCAACCTTATTTTGCAGCACTTTGTTGTTGCTGTTCTCATTCACAGAGGATAGGAATAGATAACCAACCCAACCCACTGCCGTCGAATCGATTCTGACTCATACGAATAGGTAAAAAATAAAAAGTAGGTAGCACCCAGTAAATACTTAATACTCCAGATGGGGCACAGCAAGTCTGAGTACTGATAGCTTCCCAGTTTTGAATCCTGCTTTTTTTTTTTTTTTAATTTTGCCTGATTTGCTCTAAGAAAAAGAAAAAAAAAAAAAAAAAGATAGGTGGGGCGGTAATTCTGTCTTGGTTACGTAGGTCTGCAGTAACAACAACAACAAGAAATACGAAAAGTGGGTGGCTTTGCAGAGCAGAAGCTTATTTGATCACAGTTCAGAAGGCTAAAAGTCCAAATTCAAGGCATGGCTCTAGGGAGGAGGTACTTCTTTGGCTAATTATTTGGGTACTTCTAGTAGCCAGCAATCCTTGGGGTTCCTGGGATTACAGACATTTTCCATGTGTCTGACTTCATATTGTGTCTTACTCCGGTGTGTCTCTGTGTGTATTTTGCTGTTTTTACAACTCAGAAGTGATTAAATTTAGGACCCATCCTACTCTGGTATGACCTCATTAACATCACAAAAGGAAACCCTATTTCCAAACAGGACCATATTCATAGGTACGTGTATGCACATTCAATACACATTTTGAGGGAACACAATTTCATCCATAACACAGTCAAATCTCACTGTGCTTTTACAAATTATACCTGAAATCTCCTGCATCATCAACGATGTCTTTTTGTTTGAATCATTTTCAACAGCATTCAAACGTGATGTCGTATATTCCTTCCTAAAAACAACCCACCAAAAATTAAAACAACTATCCTCTGCTGACCTATATTTTCCTCCAGCTACCACCTATTATATTGAAAGGGTTTTTGGTCTCCACAAACTTACTTTCACTCCCCCTTGAACCTTCTTCAATCAAGCATTCATTCTAACCCCACTGAAATCACTCCGATCATCACCCCTCAGCCCCAAGATGCCAACCTAATAGTGAACTCTTGGACTGTGTCTTAGTCAAAGTCAGCGGCGTTTGACACACTTCATCACTTCTTTTCTAGGCCAAGTTATTCTTTTTGTTTTCTACTCTCCACTGCTCAGTATCCTAACCTTGATTTTCCTGACTTCTAAATAAAGGAGTGCCCTAAGGTTCAGTTCTTGGACCTCTTTCTTCTCTTCCCTATGAGATTGTATATATATCCTTGTGACTTTAAATATTTTATTTTAGCATGGCCTTATTAATTTTTTTTTTTATTAAAAATATACTGGATTTATATGGTCCAAATTGAAAAATCTTGTTCCCCTCGTATCTTCCAGCCTTTCAGTCCCCCTTTCTGGGGCAACAAATGTTGCTATTTTTTGTATGTTCTTCCAAAGACAAATTATACATTTATAAGCAAATATATGTATTCCTCCTGGCCCATTTATACAGCCGGTAACTTGTCAATTTGAACTTTTTTTGTAGTTAACTATATATTATACCTTGGAGATTATACCATGTAAACATCTATCTATCTATTTGTCTATTTATCTATCATCTATCTATCTATATCTATCTATCATCTATCATCACCTATCTATCATCTGTCTATATACCTATCATCATCTGTGTCTATCTCATTCTTTTTTCAAAAATGTAATGTTTTTTAAATACTATAAAAAATTACAGTATTTTATTGTATGTTGATAGGTGCCATCAAGTCAGTTCTGATTCACAGCTACTGTATGGACAACAGAGCAAAACACTGCCTGGTCCTGTGCCATCCTCACAATCATTGCTATGCTTGAGCCCATTGTTGCAGCCACTGTGTCAATTCATCTAGTTGAGGGTCTTCATCTTTTTTGTTGACCCTCTATTCTACCAAGTATTATGTCCTTCTCCAGGAACTGGTCCCTCCTGATAACATGTCCAAAGTACTTGAGATGATTTCTCACCATCCTCACTTTTAATGAACATTCTAGCTGTACTTTTTCCAAGATAGATTTGCTCCTTCTTCTGGCACTCATGGTATGTTCAATATTCTTCACCTACACCATAATTCAAAGGTAACAATTCTTTGTCCAAATACCAAACCGTTTGCCGTCGAGTCACTTCTGACTCCTGGTAACCCTATAGGACAGAGTAGAACTGCCCCATCAAGCTTCCAAGGAGCTCCTGGTGGATTTGAACTACTGACCTTTTGGTTAGCAAGCCTAGCACTTAAGGGCTAGGCCACCAGGGCTTCCCAATTCTTCCTAGGTCTTCCTTATTCATGGCCCAGCTTTCACATGCATATGAAGCAATTGAAAACACCAGGCCTCGGGTCAGGAGCAGCTTAACCCTTAAAGGAACACCTTCACTTTTTAACACTTTAAAGAGATCTTTTGCAACAGATTTGCCCAATTTAATGCATCATTTGATTTCTCCACTGCTGCTTCCATGGGCCTTAATTGTGGATCCAAGTAAAATGAAATCCTTGACAACTTCAATCTTTTATCCGTTTATCATGATGTTGCTTATTGGTCCAGTTGTGAGGTTTTTGTTTTCTTTATGTTGAGGTGTAATCCATACTGAAGGCTGTGGTCTTTAATTCTTCATCAGTAAGTGCTCCAAGTCCTCTTCACTTTCAGCAAGCAAGGTTCTGTCATCTGCATATCGCAGGTTGTTAATGAGTCTTCCTCCAAACCTGATGCCAAGTTCTTCTCATATAGTCCAGCTTCTCAGATTATTTTCTCAGCATACAGATTGAATATGATGAAAGTATGATGAAAGGATACAATCCTGATGCACAACTTTCCTGACTTTAAACCATGAAGTATCCCCTTGTTCTGTTCAAATGACTGGTTCCTCATGAGCACAATTGTTTTGGAATTCCCATTCTTCATAATGATATCTATAATTTGTTATGATCCACATAGTCAAATGCCTTTGCACAGTTAACAAAACACAGGTAAACATCCTTCTGGTATTCTCTGCTTTCAGCAAGGATACATCTAACATTAGCAATGATATCCCTTACTCCATGTCCTCTTCTGAATCTGGCTTGAATTTCTGGCAGTTCCCTGTTGATGTATTATTGTAACTGCTTTTGAATGGTCTTCAGCAAAATTTTGTTTGTGTGTGATATTGATGATATTGTTTGATAATTTCTGCATTATATTGGATCACTTTTCTTTGGAATGGGTACAAATATGAATCTCTTACAGTTGGTTGGCCAGGTAGCTAGCTGCCTTCCAAATTTCTTGGCATAGATGAGTGAGCACTTTCAGCGTTGTATCCATTTATTGAAACATCCCAATTGGTATTCCCTCAGTTCCTGGAGTTTTGTTTTTCGCCAGTGCTTTCAATCCAGGTTAGACCTCTTCCTTCAGTACCATCAGTTCTTGATCATATGCTACCTCCTGAAATGGTTGAAGATCAACCCATTCTTTTTCTTACAGTGACTCTGTGTATTCCTTCCATGTTCTTTTGATGCTTCTTGCATCATTTAGTATTTCCCCATAGAATCTTTTACTATTGCAACTTGAGGCTTGAATTTTTTCTTCAGTTCTTTCAGCTTGAGAAACGCTGAGCACATTCTTCCCTTTTGGTTTTCTATCTTCAGGTCTTTGCACGTTTCATTACCGTACATTTTATTATATAAATGTACCATAATTTATTTAAGTAACCCTTTACTGTTGGGCATTTCGATTGGCTCCATCTCTTGCTATTACTAACAATGCTGCAATGAATAATTTTGTACAATTTTATACAAGTGCTCTGCAAGTGTATCTCTAGGCCAGATTCTACAAGTAGAATTTCTGAGTCAAAGAGCAGAAACATCTATAATTTTGATAGATTTCTAACAAATTTCCCTTCATATGGCTGGCACAAATTTATATTCCCCTTAGCAATTTATGGAAGATAGTCTTTTCCAAATCCCTTGTTAGCATTGCCTATACATTTCTATTTTGACAATCTGATAGGTAAAAATATTGCATTTCTCAGCAGTTTTTTTTTTTTTTACTTTTTTATAATTTATTTTATTTTTGGTTGTTGAAATTATACACAACAAAACATACATCGATTCAACAGTTTCTACATGTGTAGTTCAGTGACACTGATTACATTGCAACAATTCTCACCATCCGTTTCCGAGTTGTGCCTCCCTCTTTAACAGAAACCCACTGCCCGCTAAGCTTCCTACCTAACCTTCTTAGTTGCTGTTGTCAATTTGATATCATGTAGATAGATCTTAAAAGAGGATAATCCGCAAGGCAGGCATTCTTTAGTTAGCTAAATTACTGTTTGATTTTAAGAAGACTTCAGGGAATATTTTTGGTTTAAATGTTTAAGATTTACCTCAGGGCAATAGTTTCAGGCTTACTGGTTTTAATCAGTACTTTTCTTAGTTTGGATGTAGCTGGACATCTTTTCTTGTGTTTAGTTACAATTTTATATTCTTTTCTGTAAACCTATATCCTTTATAGTAGACAGTTGGTCATTTTCTTATTGGCTCATTCGACTCTTACGGAACATTAGTCCTTTGAGATAGGATACAAACTTTTGTCATTTGTCGTTTGTCTTTGAATTTTCTTATGATTTGTATGAAAATACAAACTATAAAAAAAGTTGCCATCGAGTCAATTTCGACTCATAGCGACCTTATAGGACAGAGTAGAACTGCCCCATAGAGCTTCCAAGGAGCGCCTGGTAGATTTGAACTGCCGACTTTTTGGTTAGCAGCCGTAGCACTTAATCACTATGCCGCCAGGGTTTCCATACAAACTACACACACCCTTTAAAGAATAATAAAATAAATACAAAGAACCTATCTCTTCATAGTTGCCTATGTGCCAAATCAAAGCAACATATTCTGCTTTCTACTAATATCCTAAATTTTGGATTCATTACTCTTTTGCTTTTCTTTATAAATTTATAATTTGTATAGCCCTAAATAAAATATTATTTAGTTTTGTATATTACTGAAATTTACATAAATGGAACAATATCATATGTTTTTATTCTTTGGCTTGCTTTCCTGTTGCTCAAATTATGTTTTTGAATTTCATGCATGCTGCTCCATGTAGCTTTAGCTTGTCAATTTTCATTGCTGCTAGTATTATGTTATATGAAGGTATAATGAATTTATCCATTTGAATTTCAGTAGACATTTGAGTTGTTTTTGTTATCATCTATCTATTCATTTATTTAGAGTTCCTGGGTGTTGCAAATGGCTAAGCACTCAGCTACTAATCAAAAGTTTGGTGGTTTGAGTCCACTCAGGGATGTCTTAGAAGAAAGGCCTGCTGATCTGCTACTGAAAAATCAACCATCAAAAAGTGTATGAAGCGCAGTTCTAGTCTGACACACATGGAATCACCATGAGTCAAAAATGACTCTGTGACAGCTGGGTTAGTTTTGTGGTTTATTCATTTATTTATTTTGCTTTTACGAACAATGCTGTAATGATCATTCTTTTACGTCCTTTGATACTTGTGCAATGATTTCCCTAAGGTTGTACATGGACGTGGGATAACTAGGTTTTAGGTTATATGAATTGTAAAATTTAATGAATTAGTGAAATTGTTTTCAAAAGTGGTCTTTCCAGGTTATGACTCCTACAAGCAATGTGTCTTCTTTTCTCCATATCCTTGCAATGCTTGCTATTAAGTGAGTGATTTATTCTTGCCAGTCTTGAGGGTGGGAAATGTTATTTGATTGTGATTTCAATTTACATTTTGCTGATTATTAATGAGATTGAGCATCTAATATGTTTCCATATATTTACGCACCATTCATGCTTCTTCTGTGGAACGGCTAGCCATATTTTTGCCCCATTTTTTTTTTGTGTGTGTTTTTCTTATTGATCTGTAGAAGTTTTAAATGTATATTTTCATGTTACATGTATTGTTGTACTTTGTATTACAAAACTCCCCCAGTTTGAGGTTTGTCTTTTGATAAAAAGAAGTTTTTTTAATATTTTAATATTCTTTAATTTGTTAGTTTATTCCTTAATAGCTTTGCCCTTTTTGTTCATAAGAATATCTTCTGTATTTTAAGTTCATAAAGATGTTGTTCTATCACTTTCTTCTAATTATTTTTAAGTATTGATTTTGCATTTAAATCTTTAACATGTAAAGAATTGATTTTGTGAATACCCGTAAATTTTTCCCCCCGCATGGCCACCTAGTTTTCCCAGCACTATTTATTGACTGCTTTATCTTTCCCCCACAGACCTGAATTACCCACTTTGTTATTTATCATACCAGTGTACGTGAGTAGCTCTCTTTCTATGCTCCTTTTATCTACCCTTCTCTTCTGCATAGTACCATGTTGTCTTAATTACTATGACTTTATACCATATTTAATAAATTCTAAGATGCACATTTATTTTTTGCTTTTACAATCCAGTGATGGACCATGATGTATGATTCCTGTTGGGCAGGTGGCAGTCATAATGTGGTTTTTGTTGCCTGAGCAGGTACAAATTTGGCCACAGATGATCATATTGTAGTCACTTTTGTTGAGTTATGTGCATTGTTTTTAATATGTGTGCTGTGTACAATTGCTATTTTAACTGCTGTCAAAAATATATGCAATGATTTGTCATTGAAAGGAAAAGTCACCATGTATGCATCACATTCCAAAAACAGAACAGGTGGGTATATATTTGGTAATTGTGAGAAAACATAATAATCCTTGTTGGAAGTATGGCTATGATTTTATATTTTTTCAGAACAACAGCCAAATGCTTAATGAGACCAAATAAAGTAAGATAGCTGCAAGTAAATGGTGTTGTTTATATTTATTTATAGAAATACATACAAAAAATTGCCTATAGCACACAAAGCAACTCATCTGAAGACAGAAGAAATGGCCAAAAGTCTTAGAACAAATGGGAAAAAAACAAACAATGAGAGGCTATTATGACTAATTCAATCATCATGCAGGACTATAACTAAGATATTGTGCCCTAGCTTAGGGGGATAGTGATTTTTCTTTCTTAATGACGCTTAAATAATGGTGCATCTTACAAGCTAAGTCATCTTAGTTTTGATGAAGTTGTTGTTAGGGGCTGTTGAGTCAGTTCAGACTCATAGCAACCCCATGTACAACAGAACGAAACACTGCCCTGTCTTGCACCACCGTCATGCTTGTTGTTATGCTTGACCCCATTGTTGCAGTCAATGTGTCAATCCATCTTGTTGAGGGTCTTCCTCTTTTTTTGCTGACCCTCTACCAAGCATGATGTCCTTCCCCAGGGACTGATCCCTCCTGATAATGTGTTCAGAGTATATGAGAAGAAATCTCATCATCTTTGCTTTGAAGAAGCATTCTGGCTGTACTTCTTCCAAGACAGATTTATTCATTCTTTTGGCAGTCCACAGTATATTCGATATTCCTTACCAACAACATAATTCAAAGGCATCAATCCCTCTTGGGTATTCCTTACTCATTGTCCAGTTTTCGTGTGCATATGAGGTCATTAGAAACACCATGGGTTGGGTTAGGCCCACCTTTGACCTTAAAGTGACATCTTTGCTTTTTAACACTTTGAAGAGGTCCTTTGCAGCAGATTTGCCCAATGCAATGCATCTTTTGATTTCTTGACTGCTGCTTCCATATGTGTTGATTGTGGATCCAAATAAAGTGAAATCCTTGACAACTTCAATCTTTTTTCTGTTTATCATGACATTGCTTATTGATCCAGTTGTGGGGAATTTTGTTTTCTTTCTTTCATTCTTTTTTTTTGTTACTCTATTGGCACAGCTGTTAAGAGCTCAGGCTGCTAACCAGGAGGTTGGTACAGTAGTTTCAATCCACCAGGCAGTTCTACTATCTCCTATAGGGCTGCTTTGAGCCAGCAACAGTTTTTTTTTTTTTTTTTTTAATGTAGTAAGATTGTATTGATACTTACTAAGTATTGATACTTAGTAAGATAATGAATATTGATACTTAGTAGGGCAGGTTCCCCATTCTTAGTTTTTCCTTTGTGGTGTGCTGACTATTCTTGGCCTATTATTTTTTCACACACAGTTTGGAAACTATCAAGTTTTATTAAAACAAACAAGCAAAAACAAAATACTACTACTGATTGCTTGGAATTGCATTCAGTCAACCACTTGATTAGGACTGAAGTATATTATTTTGATATTACAGCTTTGTACCCATGAATATGCTATATCTCTCCATTTTGGAGCTCTTCTTTGATGTATTTTGGTAAATTGTTATAGCTTTCTAGATGAAGTTCAGGTACATATTTTGTTAGATTTACTCTTAAATGCCTTATATTTTTGTTGCTATTTTAAATGCTACCTTTCTTTGTTTCATTACATTTTAACTATTTGGCGTATAGCATATAGAAAGGTAATTGAGATTTGGGTGTTGATCAAATAGTCTTATTTTAACTAAGAGTAGATTCTTTGGGGTCTGTCTATATAAACTATAATTATACCAACTAAACAAAATGCTTTTTTTGTTGTCGTTTTTTCCTTTCCAATCTTTATACCTTTTAGTTATTTATTTTTCCTATTTTATTGCAATGGTTAAGATTTTCAATACAATGTTGAAGCAGTGATAGGTGTCCTTATCTTTTTCTGATTTTATACAATACTTTTTACATATCTAAATAATTTTAAATATGATGTTTCTTCTAGATTTTTTTGTAGTTGCTATTTATCAGGTAAAAAAATTCTACTGTTAGCTTGCTAAAATATTTCACTATGAATGAAAGCTGAATTTTCATCAAATAGGCTTCTGCATATAACATTCATATAGTTTTCTCCTTAAACGAGGTGAAGTATGTTCATTTTATAGTGTTAACTCACTTTGAATTGCTGGAATAATTCTAACTGGGTCACAATGTATTAGTCTTTTTTTGTGTGAAATGTAATTTGTAAATAGTTTCTTTACAATTTTTGTTTTTATTTGCATGAGTGAGATTTGTCCCTACTTTTCCACTATTGTCGGTTTTTGTTGTTGTTGTTACTTATTATATTGGTACCAAATTTATGATAGCCTTGTAAAATAAGTTGAGAAATATTATCTCATATTCTATTTTTCAGAAAAGATTATGTATAATTGGAGTTGTCTGTTCCTTGAGTATTTGGTAGAATTCACTGCTAAAGACCATCTGGGACCAATTCAGTTTTGTTAGTGGCTATCAGATTCCTTTGGTTATTAATTTTTCATGATTTAGTCTGTTTGGTGATTTACATTTTTTATGAATCTATTTTTTCTGTTTAAGTTTTTAGATATATTATTATATGCTTATTCAAAATATCCCTTCATTGTTTTTAATCCCTAGCATCTGTAGTTATCCTCCTTCCCTACTTTTTCCTAAATATTGTTTATTTGTGCTAACTTTTTTTGTATTCAAACATTCAAAAGTTTGGTTTATATTATTGGCCTTTTTGAAAAACAAATTTTTATTGATTCTATTATATGATTCTCTACTTGATGCCACTGGGTTTTTTTAATTAAATAATTATTCTCAATTTAATTAGTTTCTGTACCTATCTTTATGACTTTCTTCTTATTTTGTGGTTATACTTCTTTTTCTAATTTCTTGAACTGGGTTTTTAGCTCATTATTTCTAGTCTTTCTTATTTTCTAATGCAAGCTTTTAAAGAATAAATCCTCTTTTAAGTACTGCTCTGACTCCATTATACAAGTTTTGATACACGGTATTTTCATAATTACTTAGTTCTAAACAGAGTCTGCTTTCCGTTATAATTTTGCCTTTGATTCATGAAGTATTTAGGAGTGTGTTTTTAAATTTCCAAATCTGTTTTTTTCTACTCTTCCTTGTTGTTTTAACTTAATTTCTCTGTTGAAATTTTTTGTATGTTTTGTAACTTAATTATATGTAATCTTTATAACAATAATTCCTTGAAATTTGTTTATTATTATTTTTATAGTGCTTTAGATCAAATTATTTTCCCATTCAACAGTGTTTTAGTCATCTAGTGCTGCTGTAACAGAAACACCACAGATGAATGGCTTTAACAAAGAGAAGTTTATTCCCTAACAGTCCTGTAAGCTAGAAGTTCAGATTCAGGGCACCGGCTCCGAAGGAAGGCTTTCTCTCTCTCTATTGGCTCTGAAGGAAGGTTCTTGTGATACATCAGTCTTCCCTTGGTCTGGGAGCACCTCAGTGAAGGAACCTAGGTCCAAAGGACATGCTCTGCTCCAGCAGCTGCTTTCTTGGTGGTATGAGGTCCCCATGCCTCTCTGCTCTCTTCTTTCTTTTATATCTCAAAAGAGATTGGCTTAAGACACTATCTAATCTTGTAGATCTCGTCAATATAACTGCTGATAGTCTATCTTATTACATCATAGTGATAGGATTTACCACGCATAGGGAAATCACATCAGATGATAAAAAGGTAGACAATCATACAACAGAATCATGACCTAGCCAAATGGACAGATACTTTTCGGGGACACAATTCAATCCATGACAAATAGTTAATACACAAATTGTTCCATGACATTGGTTGCAATCCCAGCAATGTGTCAGCACTTTCCCCATTACTACCCTGAGTTCCCCATTTCCATTTGTCCAGTTTTCCTGCCCCTTCCTGCCTTCTCATCTTTGCTTTTGGGCATATGTTGTCATTTTGGTCTCATGTAGATGATTGTTCTAAGAAACACTTTCCTCACGTGTGTGATTGTCTATAATTTGGCTGAAAGGTGGCCTCTGGGAATGGCTTCAGTTCCAAGTTAGAAGCATGTCTAAGAGCTACAGTCTCAGGGGTTCCCCCAGTCTCTCTCAGGCTAGCAAATCTTGTCTTTTTTATGAATTTTGTTCCATATGTGTTTCTTTTTCCCACTCCAACCGGAACTTTCTTTTGTGATCGTGGACAGAATGGTTGGTAGCAGTAGCTGAGCACAATCTAATTCTTCTGATCTCAGGCTGGTGGAGGCGGGTGGTTCCTATGGTATATTCATCTTTTGGACTAATTGTTTCCTTGAGTCTTTGGTTTTCTTTACTCTCCTTTGCTCCAGATGGAAATTGACCAATGGTTGGCCACTTGCAAGCTTTTAAGATGCCAGACGCTACTCACCAAAGCAGAAATGGAAAGTTTTCTTTACGAACTATGTTATGCCAATTGACATAGATGTCCCCTGAAACTATGGTCCTTACCTTTCAAGCCCAGAAACTCAGTCTCATGAGGTGTTTGGATAAGTGTAGGCTGTTTCCATGACTGAGCCCCCTGTGTGCTCCATTATATATATATGAACATACATGTAGCACATACAAATATATATGTAGAAATAGGCACAGCCAAATCTATGTATAAATGGGGTATACTCCTATATGCCCTTCTACAACTATTCAGCATCCATATATAGCCACTCATAAATTATTGTTTGTTATTATTGTTGTTGTAGGATTGTGTATGTTATAGTATTTACCTTCTTTGCCTGTTATTTTTATGTACCTCAGTGTCTTCCCTTGCCTTGGTTATGTTGTGCTGACTTTCCCTGTATTTTACATGGTTTACTTTAAATCCTAGCACATGGTACATTTTTGGAAATATTCCAAGACTGCTTGAAAATAATGTGCATTCTCAAATAGCTGATTTTAATGTTCTAAGTTTATAAATGCTCAAGTTTGTATGTTGTGCTGTCTAAATCTTCTATGCCCTACTGAATTGTTGTCACTGTGATCAACTAATTACCAAGAGAAAGAATGTCCATTTATGGCAAAGTAACCTGTATCATACTAACCCTCCTACTGAGAATGATTATAAAATCTGGAAGAAATTATTAAAAAAAAAAAAAAAAAGCTGTATGAAGGCATTAGAGAGCAACCAAGACAGAACTTGAAGAATAAAATTCTAGGGTAAAAGAAAATATATTCAGGTGAGTTCTAATTCACCCACTTCTTTCTTCCCTCAAAGAATTTGCTGATTCCTGGAATGGAACATAAATTCTGAAAAGAAAGCAGTAGCTTAGAGCTTACAGCCACAACACTGAGCTGAGGAATAAAAATTGGGGGCGGCAACTACTTGAGGGGCCAGTAACACTGGGGGTGGGGGTGGGCTGCAGAGAAATGAGCCTAAATGCAACTTCTCCTGTATCAATGATGGATTCCTAAGCTGCACTTGCATGGAATGAGAAGCTAAGAAACCAAGTGGAACTCATTTGCTAAAACAGAGATTTTTGGTGGTGCTGGGGATAAAGAAAACATTTTGTATCATAATTAGAGGAGCCCTGGTGCAGTGGCTGCTAACCAAAAGGTTGGTAGTTTGAATCCAACAGCTGCTCCATGGCAGAAAGATGCAGCAGTCTGTTTCCACAAAGATTTATAGCCTTGGAAGCCCTGTGGGGCAGCTGTACTCTGTCCTATAGGGTCACTATGAGTTGGAATCACTCGACAGCAATGAGTTTGGTTTGGGTTGGGTTATCTTAGTTAAAAGACCCTCAGTGAAATGGATGGACACAGTGGCTGCAACAATGGGCTCAAACATAGCGATAATTGTGAGGATGGTGCAGGACTGGGCAGCATTTAGTTCTGTTGTACATGGAGTCACCATGAGTTGTAACCAATTCGACAGCACCTAACAGTAGCAACAACAATCATAGAAAGACTTTCTCTTAAGATTATAATATAATTTTCCAGTGGCTTCTTCTCATACTTTTATGGTTTTATTCTTTGCCTTTAAAGTTCTGATTCATTTGGGATTTATCCTGGAATAAGTTCTAAGTTAGACTTTATTATTTTATTTTTTGCTGTATGACTATTTAAGTCACTTATTAATAATCGTTCTCTCCATTGATTTGAGGTGATGCCTCTGTCATATACAAAATTGATATCTTAAGCTAAATATAAGCAAAATCAGAGCCAGGTTTTCTGTTTCCAAGCTTACCCTTCCTCCTTCTCTTTCGCATGTTCTCAATTTCACCCAATTACTTGGACCAAAATATTAGACTCATGCTTTATTCCTCTTTTCTCCACACCCTATATCCATTCCTCTACAAATCCTAGTGGGTCTCCTTCAAATATATATACAGATTCTGACCACTTTTCACCACCTCTACATCCACCATCCTGTGTCTAGGCAGCCAGCGTTTTCTCCTGGAATCCTGAAATAGTCTCCTAACTGGCCTCTTTGCTTCCATTCTTGTCCTCACTTTTAAAACTCACCCTAGTCTATTCTCTGCATTGCAGCCAGACTGATCTTTAAAAACATAAATCATCTCAGAACTTTCTGATTGCTTCCCATCATGCTTAGGATAAAATCTAAAATCTTTATGATGACTTGAAGCTCACCTTCCAAACTCTTTCTCTACCATTCTTCCCCTAGTCCTTCTTTATGAACTGTTTCACTGTTCCTCAAACACTCCAACATACTTTTCTCCAGGCCTTTGTGCTTGCTAGCCCTTCCCTTAAAATGTCCTTCTGCCAAGATATTCACATGGCAAATAATCCCAGGTCAAGATTCTGTTCAAATTTCCTTTTCTCAGACAGACCCTTCTTGATACCCTACCCAAAAGATTGCCATTGTCATTGTCACTCTCTATTTCCTCACTCTGCTTTATTTTTCTTCATTATTACATGATATAAATACATATGCTTGATTTTATACAAATACAAGTACATATGGAAACACTGATGGCATAGTGGTTAAGAGCTACAGCTGCTAACCAAAAGATAGGCAGCTTGAATCCACCAGACACTCCTTGGAAACCCTATGAGGCAGTTCTACTCTGTCCTACAGGGTCGCTATGAGTCGGAATAGACTAGACGGCAGTGGGTTTATATATACATATATATATATGTTTGATTATCTGCAAATTCACTTAAACTGTCCTACATTTCTCCATGTGGTATACAAAGGTATTTTAAAGTGAGATATCACTCATTAACCTAGGCTTTCTTCCAGTGATGACTGCTTTTTCTTCTATGTGGTCTCACTAATAAGTTTTAAGCTTATTAGTCTCTAGTACGGATAAAACCTCTTTTCCCTTCAGTTACATAATGTAAAAATTTAACAATATTCAGTCTTTCGTACCTCTTCCATTCCGTATGATTGTCACAATTATTGGCTGTGTTCTGGTCTTTTCTGTAATCTGAGCTGTAATCCCCTTGAACACAAAGAGTGGAACACATTTGGGAGAATAATAGACTCAGAAAAGACGAAGACAGTTGTAGGCAGTGCTCACCAGCAGTAGCCAGGTAAAAAGGCTCTGTCATATCAGGGTCTATCCCAGTAAACCCAAAAAACTCTTGAAAATATAAATAACCTCCTTATGTTTTGATTCCATACTCATCATGAAAACTTCTAATTATCAGGCTGCTTAAAAATTATCCTTAGAGCTGGTACTAGAACTCCTCTTTGGGAAGAAACAGTTATTGTTTGGAAAATACCTTGATAAGCTTGAATTTGTAGATGAGATTCTGAAATTATGGTTTGGCAGAAGGTAAGGAAACCAAAGAAAGAGTTAAATTTTTTTCCTCAAGAAAACAGGGAGCAAATGTTTTAGGGTGTGGGCATGTTCATTGTTAGTATTCTGTGTTGTTTTTGAAGCCAAATGCATTCATGTATCCCTTGTGTAATGAAAATGAATAAAAATTACCATCAATAAAAACAAAGAACTAGAATTTGGGTATTGGGGAAATCAGGGAAGAGAGTAGTATAGAGGGATGTCATGGACTGAATTATGTCCCCCCAAAAATGTGTGTATAGATTTTTCTGTGCCTTGATTTCCTTATTATGTGGTTGTCTTCCATATTGTGATTGTAATTTTATGTTAAAGAGGATTAGGGTGGGATTGTAACACCCTTACTAAGGTCACATCCCTGATCCAATGTAAAGGGAGTTTCCCTGGGGCATGGCCTACATCACCTTTTATCTTACAAGAGGTAAAAAGGAAAGGAAAGCAAGCAGATAGTTGGGGACCTCATACCATCAAGAAAAAAATGTGTGTTATAAATCCTAACCTCTATGCCTGTGGGAATAACTATCCCATTTGGGAATGGATTGTCCAACAACCCAACTAGGTTATGAATGACAGTAAACAAGAAGGAGAGAAAAAAAAAAAAAGAGTTTTTAGTTTTGTAGTAACATCTTACTGATGTCTAGATATTGATCAGGGCTTATGTTGAATTTATCAAGATAAATGGCACCTTCTGAGATCTTTGAGAATTCAGCCATTCTTTCCTAGAGAACTCTGTCATATGTCTCAAGGAACTTCTACATTGTTAACATTCATTTTTTAGAACTTCTTATCTCTCTTTTTCATATTTTATTTTTTTGGTGAAAATATACACAACAAAACATACATGCATTCAATGATTTCTACATGTACAGATCACTGTCATTAATATATTCATCACATTGTGTCACCATTCTCATTATCTCTACTGATATTATTGCACCATCATTAGCTTTTACTCTCTATGCTCCTTAAAGTTCTCATCTGTGTTTTAGAGTTACCCTTGTCAATTTGATCGCATATAGATAATTCTTTAAAAGAGAGAAATATCCAAGGCCAACATTCTTTATTAATTGAGCTAAACTGTTCTTTTGTTTATAGACGACTTCATGGGATAGTTTCAGTTCAAGGATTAAAGACTATTTCAGGATGACAGATTTGGGCGTTCCCCCAGTCTCAATGAATCCAGTAAGTCTGGTTTCCAAAGGAATTTGATGCTGTGTTCCACATTTTTCCTCATTTTGATCAGTATCCATCTATTGGGTCCTCGATCAAAATGTTCATTAATGGAAGCCAGGCACCATCCATTTCTTCTGATCACGTGGCAAAAGAGGTAGTAGTTCACAGAGGCAGTTAGACCTGCAGACCATTTCTTTCTCTTATTCCTGGTCCCTTTTTCCTTCTACTTCTCCAGATGAATACAGATCAGTTGTATCTTGGGTAGCTGCTTGCAAACCTTTAAGACTCCAGTTGCTACTCACTGAATTATTTCCTATCTCTTTTGAGTCAGTTTCATTTTCAAAAATTTGGGCCATTGGATTATATCTACCTTTTCTTTGAAGCTTAATATTTTTTTTCTTCTAAAATATAGACCATAAATATGACTATGACCAGGGTTTCCCTCTTGCTGGATTAAACCTTAATATCTAGAAATTAATAAAAATGTGTTGCTTAAAATCATATTGGTTTAAAATGATGGATGTGTACTACGATACTAACAGTTAGAAGTCAATGAAAATTTGAGGTGCGAAGCAATGCTCCACAAATGCTAAGGTGTACTATTCCAGGATCAAACTCTACTGGGTGAGTCAGGCAAATGAAGCAAACTTACTGAATCTCTGTTTCCTTTCCCTAAAAAATGGCAAGATAATACTATATAATCTACTATCCTTCCAATAAAAAAGCCTATATAAGTATGAACTTTATGATTAGCAATGTTTTTTCTCTCTTAAGATCCTTGGTTTATTTTAGTTGAAATAAAGCTTAACACAGATAAAACAACTTGGAAAAAAGAAAACTGTGCTTCGGTGGAAATTATTACATTTGCAAGGATATCAAGTGATGAGAAAAGCAGAACCAGATTTCTTATTAGGCAAATCATATCCCTCTATTTAGAGTTTTATATGAATAAAGATAAATAGAAAGTTCCCCCTCATTCTATAGATAACACTCAGCTCTGCTCTTCATTTCCAATTTATGAAACTTAGCATAAGATCAGGCAAAGTGAATTTGAAATGTTAAGATTTGCCAAAATAAGTATCACTTCTTATAGAAAATGTGATTCCTGTCCAGAGGTTTCTAAGTTTCTGACAAGAATTCTTGCTCGTCATCATCAATTATGTTTACAGCTTCAAAGGGTCGTATATTTTCTTAAAAGTTTTATATAGTCTGCCTCTTTACAAAAAAATATTTGAGAGACATGCAAAACATATAATTTTCCTTCTTTACTTTCTTCTGTCAATAAACATTTTTTGTCAAGCGCTGGCCTCAGTGATAAGCGAGCAACTGTGAATGAGACATAAACATGTCATGAATTGCTCATGACCTAGTGGGAGAGACAGGTAGAATTATTAAGTGTTTCAATGAAAGTATGAAGAAAATGCTGTAAAAACAGAGAGAGGAGTTGACCAACACTGTCTGTAGAATCAGAGAAAGCTTCACAGGGATGCTAGCTCTTAAATATTTAAATAAATAAAAGACTTTGCCAGGCAAATATGGGGCAGGGCAAGAAGACAGAAGGAACAACATGGACAAAAGCATGGTTTTGTTACCGGAATAAAGTTCTTGCCTCTCGCTGGTCAAGAATGAGCAGGTAAGGCACGTAGTTTTCCACATGAGCAAAGCTTTATTGAAGAGGCTTGCAAGAGGAGATGAGGAGGGCCTAGAGCAATGCTTACCCCCTGTCTCACAGAACAAAAGATGGGCCTGTATTTTTAAAAGTTCCTGGGTGTGAAAAGATTCATGTTTATTCATAGACACAGGCTGGGATATGTTAACTAAGGTACGCCTGCAGCAGCTTTGCAAGATGGCTCCTGTCCCGGAGGCCTCTGGGATTGGTAGCAGGAATTATTATCGGGTGTTGTGCCTGCGCAATCTCTCGCTCCCCAGGTTTGATTCCCCGGCTGGGGCTGTAGCCCCTCACTGCCCCTGGTGGAGGGTCACGCAGTGGTCACACATGGAGGTTCTGCACATGTTCCTGGGGCTGGTTTTCTCCAGCTGCTTCTGAAAGGCAACTTTAAAGAAGTTTGAGGGCTGTTTTTAAATACCCTGCCCCATTGTTCTGGGGAATGGCTTTGTTTCTGCACCCCAGCCCGTTTCTTGTTACTTTGTTTGCAGATTGGGGGTCCCCTCTATTCCCTGTCTTACTAAGTCTCTAGGTTCCACACTCAACCCCCTATTACCTCCCTGATAGTATAGCTATCTCTGTTTTACTTGCTTCTCCTCTAACCACAGCAGTCTCTTTGTTGTTCTTTAAACAGGCACCCTCCGATCTCGGGGCCTTTGCTCCCTGTCTTACTTTTATAAACAGGTCCAACAGGAGATGGAAGACAACAGCTCGGCCTGCTCTGTGTCAGAAGCGAATTTCAGAGATGTCTATTGAGCAACTCATGAATCAACTTTTCTTTTATGTTACAAATATTTGTCAAAGCCGTTTTCTGGTGAAGTGTTAGGATGTAAGCCCAGGGGATGACATCAACTTCTTTTATTTTAACTTTTTACAACCTTTCTTACTGCTGACCTGACCTCATGTTCATTGGATTACTGAGGATTGGTCTGCCTCAGAACAATGGGTTGGTGACCTATGGAGAGGATTAATTTTTTATAGCTTTCTGGAGAGATCAGAAGAGAGAGGAAGAACAAAAGAAGAAAGAAAAAACCTTTACTCATATCTGAAAACCCTCCTAGGTTGACCTTATAAGGATTAAACTGACTTATGAGTACCAAAAAAAAAAAAAAAATTTTTTTTTTTTTATGAGTACTTTGTAGAGGGAAGAGAATGGAACTGTAAAGTGTCAGCCTAAGGGATGTACATGTTACATCCCATTTTCTCCCCAAGAAAAAAACAGTCCTTATAATGCTCTGAGGACAATAGCCTTGTCCTCTGATACCACTCTGGCCTTCCTGCCAACTGTTCTTCCCATAACTCAGGGCACTCCAGCCTCATTGGCCTCCTAACTGGTCTTTAAATGTGCAAAGCTTGCTTTACTTCTGCCCAGAACACTGTTAATTCAGCTATCCACATACATCTCTCCCTTACATCCTTCAGGTCTCAGGTCTAATGTTATCCTATCAAAGAAGTCTCCCCCAACATAAAATAGAATGCCGCCCCTCATCCCATACATTCTAACTATTTTCCCTGATTTATTTCTCTTCTAAGAATCTATTCCTATTTGGCATATTATATATGTTTATTTGCTAAAAATTTTGTTGTCTCCTCCCACTGGAAGTAATGCTCCATGAAAGCAGATATTTGGTCTGTTTTGTTTAAATAAAGTTTCTAGACAGGTTGACCTTTAGTAATAGTCAATAAATATTTGTTGCACAAATGGAAAACCCTTTATGATTGATATTATTTGTAACATTTTACAAGTGAGTAGCCTGAATCTCAGAGAAGTGCAATAATTTGAGGATCATATGGCATCTGGATTTGAATGTATGATGCCTCCCAAACCAATGATTTTTCCATTGTACCAAACTTATTCCCTAAAAGGATGCTTTCCATGAAAATATCTTCTGATATAATTAATGCTCTTTAGTGTGTTCTGTATTGGTCAGGGTTCCTAACTGGAGAAAAAAAATCTACTGTAGCTAGTTTAAGCAAAAACGGATTTATTAAGCGTTACAGTTTGTTCGCAGAATCATTGGCAGGGCTGAAGAAGCACCATTTTGGGCTGAGCTTCCAGAAATAACTCCCAATACCACACCAAAGAGCTGGCCTGCAGAGAAGCTGCTACCTGTCCTGCCTTCAAAGAATTGCAGAATCAGGAAAGCGGTCGCCACAACTTCTGGCTTCAGGGAAAAATCACCTCTGTCATAATCAGGAATTAATAAGAGAGACCGGAGAAGAATTGATGCCTTTGAATTATGCTGTTGGTGAAGAATATGAATATTGAATATGCCACGGACTGCCAAAAGAACGAACAAACCTGCCTTGGAAGAAGTACAGACAGAATGCTCATTAGAAACCAGAAGCTACTCAAGCAGCAAAGTCACCATTACAGGTGCTGGATCCAAGATTATACTGTCTCTGACATGATCCCTACCAGCCAAATAGCTGCTGCATAGCTGTCTCTCTATGTAGCTTTATTCTGCATTAAAGACTCACCCAATCCACCTGATAGGTGGAGCTCAAATCACACTCAGAAATTTTACTGCACAGAGAAATGAGAAATGCAGTTGTTTAGAATTCCAGGCTAGTAGGACCGAAAGGCATGCTATAAGGGGTTCAGAGCAGCTGTTGTTGCTGTTGTTAGGTGCCATTGAGTCAGTTCCAACTCATGGCAACCCTACATACAACAGAACGAAACACTGCCTGGTCCTGCACCATCTTTAAATCATTGTTATGCTTAAGCCCATTGTTGCATTCACTATGTCAACCCACCTCTTTGAGGGTCTTCCTCTTTTTCACTGACCCTGTACTTTGCCAAGCATGATGTCCTTTTCCAGGGACTGATTCCTCCTGATAACATATCTAAAGTATGTGAGACATAGTCCCACCATCCTTGTTTCTAATGAGCATTCTGGCAGTACTTCTTCCAAGACAGATTTTTTCGTTCTTTTGGCGGTCCATGGCGTATTCAATATTCTTCACCGACACCACAATTCAAAGGCATCCCTGGTCTTCCTTCTTCATTGTCTAGCTTTCACATGCATATGAAGTGATTGAAAATACCATGGCTTGGGTCAGGAGCACCTTAGCCTTTAAAGTGACATCTTTGCTTTTTAGCGCTTTAAAGAACTGTTTTGCAGCAGAATTGCCTAAAGCAACGCGTCTTTTGATTTCTTGACTGCTGTTTCCATGGTTGTTAATTGTGAATCCAAGTAAAATGAAATCTTTGACAACTTCAATCTTTTCTCCGTTTATCATGATGTTGTTCATTGGTCCAGTTGTGAGGATTTTTGTTTTCTTTATGTTGAGGTGTAATCCATACTGAAGGCTGTGGCCTTTGATCTTCATCACTAAGTGCTTCAAGTCCTCTTCACTTTCAGCAAGCAAGGTTGTATTATCTGCATATGACAGGCTGTTAATGAGTCTTCCTCCAATCCTGATGCCCATTCTTCTTCATATACTTCAGTTTCTCAGATTATTTGCCCAGATACAGATTGAATAAATATGCTGAAAGCATACAACCCTGACACACACCTTTCCTGACTCTAAACCACACAGTAACCACTTGTTCTGTTTGAAAGACTGTATTTTGGTCTAGGTACAGGTTCCTCATAAGCACAATTAAGTGTTCTGGAATTCGTATACTTAGCAATGTTATCCATAATTTGTTATGACCCACACAATTGAGTGACGTTACATAGACAGTAGAACACAGGTAAACATCCTTCTGGTATTCTCTGCTTTCAGCCAGGATCCATCTGACATCAGCAATGATATCCCTTGTTCCACATCCTCTTCTGAATCCAGCTTGAATTTCTGGCAGTTCCCTGCCAAAATACTGCTGCAGCTGCTTTTGAATGATCTTCAGCAAAAAGAGCAGCTGTAAGCAGAGCTAATCCACTGTCGTATGTTAGGCATTTGTTAGTATATAAATGTATTCAATCTTCACAGCAACACTGAGAGAAATGCCATAATGTCTACTTAGTTGATGAGGAAACTGAGGCTCAGAAAGGTCAAGTGGTTTACCTAGAGTCATTAAAGAGGTCATTCTAGTGCCCTTTTTCTAGAGATTATCCTTTTCAATTGTATAAATCATCAACCATTGCTCTGTTTAGGGTTGAATACCTTAGGGCTTAGTAGAGTTCCATGATACTACTCTTCAAATGGAAAACCAGAGAAGGCACAAAAAATGCCTAACTAATCCATAAATGTTTTGTGTTGCTTTTAGCAGCATCATAATGATAGGTCAGATAGTTTGGGAATATCTTCATGTAAAGGTGGCATCTTTAGTTTGCTTCCATGGTAGTGCTCTAAGTCTCCGCTCTGCATATAGAAGGGTTTGATTTTTATCAATTCTCTTAGGGTAACTAGATTCAAAACAACTTTTTATTTGGGCATGTCTGTTAGCATTAATCCATATTCACAAGAAATGGACATAATTCTGTTAGCATTAATCCAAATTCACAAGAAATGGACATAAAACCTGATGAAATAAGAATGGGCTACTAATATTTATGAAGCATCTAGGGTATGACATACATTATGCTATGCATTTACTTGTGGAATTATTACCCCCCAAAATGGTCTCTATTTTAGAAATGAGGCAACTATGATTTAGTCTCTGGAAAAAAGGGGTTCTAGAAAGCTTAATGACATAGTCCCAACGAATCTGAAGTGCCCAAAGTACCAGTAATTAAGCCTAGATATAACCAAGAAGCTACCATCAGGTCAATTCTGACTCATGGTGACTCCATTTGTGTCAGAGAAGAGCAATGCTCCATACGGTTGTCAATGGCTGATTTTTTAGAAGTAGATTGCCGGGTCTTTCCTCTGAGTAGCCTCTGAGTGGACTCAAATGTCCAACCTTTTGGCTTGCGAGTGAGAGCATTAACAATTTTCGCTACTCTTTTTTTTTTTTTATAAGCTAGATATAGATCATGTCTAAAAAGGAATTGTGAATGTGGCTTTTGACATTATGATGTGGCTGGAATCTAATACATAGACAACCCTCAAAGTTTTTTTTTTTTTTAATTGTGCTTCAAGTCAGTTTCTCATGCAAAAATTTATACACACCTTGCTATATATACTCCTAGTTGCTCTCCCCCTAATGAGACAGCACACTGTTTCTCTCCACTGTCTATTTTTGTGTCCATTTGGCCAGCTTCTGACCCCCTCTGCCCTCTCATCTCCCCTCCAGACAGAAGCTGCCCACATAGCCTTATGTGTCTACTTGATCCAAGAAGCTCACTCCTTGCCAGTATCATTTTGTATCCTATAGCCCAGTCCAATCCCTGTCTGAAGGGTTGCATTTGGAAATGGTTCCTGTCTTGGGCTAAGAGAGGTCTGGGGACCATGATCTCAGAGGTTCTTCCAGTCTCAGTCAGACCATTAAGTCCGGTCTTTTTACAAGAATTTGAGGTCTACATCCCACTGCTCTCCTGCTCCCTCAGGGGTTCTCTGTTGTGTTCACTGCCAGGGTGGTCATTGGTTGTAGCCAGGCGCCGTCTAGTCCTCAGGCTGATGTAGTCTCTGGTTTATGTGGCCCTTTCTGTCTCTTGAGAAAACTCTCAAAGTTTTGAGACAATGATATACTTATGTCATTTGATGTGGTAAAAATGTTGCCAGCCTAGACTAAAAAGAGGCTAGATTGCTTAATATGTAAAATAATCTCTTGGGGGGGGCTCCTAATTTTCTGTAGGCAGGAAGCAGGCAGAAAAAGCTGCTCAGTGACAAAGAGGGTAGGTTTACCGAAGCCATCTTTGGAAGCAGCCAAGGAGTGTGATGGAAAAAGATGATTCTCCCAGAGGCCAGAATCAAGAGCTGTGGAGAACAATGGACTAAAAAACCCAGTGCCGGCGAGTCAATTCCAACTCATAGTGACCTTATAGGACAGAGCAGAACTGCCCCATAGAGTTTCCAAGGAGTGCCTGGAAGATTCGAACTGCTGATGCTTTGGTTAGCAGCCGTAGCAATTAACCACTATGCCCCCAGGGTTTCCTAACAATGGACCAGTGTCTAATAAAGGGGACATTTTCTATCCTCAGTAGAGAGGGACTTGACAACTTTTGCTCAGCATGATTTCAGAATTTGCTCTGGGATCAGTGACTAATATGGTATCTCATTCTTTCCCTTTCCAAATAGGAGTATTTATTGCAGTCATTCTCTCCCTATTCCACTGTTTATTGAGTGTGGAGGGCAGATTAATTGCCTTGTAAGTTCATGGGTTTGTTGAGTAAGATAAACCTCATCTGAATGTGATATTGATAATGGAATTCTGGGCTTGGAGCTTGATGCTGGGATTCTAAAGGTTTTTTAATGTCTTTAGGATAGAGGTGAATGTATTTTGTATGGAGGAGGGATATTAAAATATAAATAAAATGGTGGATTGTGATAATTTATATTATTTTACAGCAAATATGCACTCCCTTACCCTTTTTAATAAGGGCAAAATATACTTCCCAGTTTATGTTGGTTTTGGAAACCGTGGTGGTGTAGGGGTTAAAAGCTAGAGCTGCTAGCCAAAAAAGGTAGACAGTTTGAATCCATCAGGTGCTCTTTGGAAACACTATGGGGCTGTTCTGCTCTGTCCTATAGGGTTGCTATGAGTCGGAATTGACTCGCTGGCAATTTGTTTGTTTGTTTGTTTGGACAATATGAATAAGATATTAGGAAAGACCTGGAATATGCTTGCACAATGGGGCTTGCATCTGACACTTACGAAGTCTCCATGAGAAGAACACAATTTGGATAGCCGACTGACCCAAAAAAGATAAGAGGTAGGTGTATGGAGAAAACATGAAGCCAACATGTAGCCTGAGGACAAGCCCAATTATGCCTGGCTTAGATCAGAGGATCCCCAGCGATCCCACAGACACTCAAGTGAAGATATGTACTTGTTTTAAGCCATTGAGTTTCAAGTTTTGGAGTGGTTTGTTACACAGTAAGGGCTAACTAATATAGAATTAAGTGTTTTTTTTTTTTTTTTCTTTTAATGTTAGGGACAACTGCCTCCAGAGGTAAAGAAAGAAGGAAACTAAATTAATCAGAAGGTTGCTTACAGTATATGCAAATATAGATAGAGTTTGATCCTGTTATATAATATTTCACCTGTCAGAATATACATCTGCCAGTAACAACGAGATCACCAGTTGCAGCCCTTGGTTTTAAACAATAGAAATCAACTTGGGCAAACTTAAGGATAATCAAAAAAGAATGTGTCAAGAGTGCTATTACAGCTTGCAGAATTGAAGAAAAAGCTAAATAATCAGTCTTCAAGAAGTTCAAGACTAGGGAATATTAACAGATCATGGCAGCTGAAGGCCAGGGACAGTGTCTTCAGTATGCCTTTGGACTGATCCTGCTCAAGAGTCAAATGACCAGTGTCTGACTGGCCTTGGTTATTTCCAGTCCCATGAAGGGAAAGAGGAGGCAGGTTGTTGTGTCTGAAAGTCCTACTAGCACTGCACGGAATTTAAAAACAGCACATGATCAGTAAGCTTCCTCTCGCCCCTGAATAGGCTAAATTCTTATTCTCGATATTTTCTATTAGCAAGCCACCCAAAGACTCCAATATTATAATTATGGTGATCCAATGTTGCATCAAAGTTTATATTGTATTGGAAGGTGCCCAATTTTCTCTCTTTAAGGAACTATTTCTGAATCATAAGAGTGACGAACTATAGCTACATCAATTCACATGCATTCAGTGATGTTAGCATCTATTCTAAAAATAACACTTCTGGATTTTATACCCATACCCTGGATTACTTTTTACTTGGGGCCATCCATTACTGTATCCATTTCTTACAGGCCTATCAATAGCATATCGCATAAGCATATCACACAATGTTTTTCAAAGAGGTTTCATAGCCAGTAGCTAATTTACTTCTCAGGACACCTCCAATAAATTCCAGCTTGCTTTCTTTGATTCTAGTATAGAAAGCTATTTTGGGGAAAGTTCTGAAAACCATTTCTGCTGCCCATCTTTGAATCAGAGTAAAAGCAAGAAAACTGAAGCACTTAACTAAAGTAAAAATGGCTGTTTTAGAGCTTGGAGCCCTACTCCATCTTGTATTTCATAAGATATATGCAAACCCCTGACCTATTCTTTAAGGCCTATGGCTAAATGTAAAGTAAAGAAAGTTTTCTCCTTTTCTCTGTGGATAAACTGAGAAAATAATAATCTTTCACAGAAGCTATCAGGACCCTTCCTGAAACAATGTCTCAGGAAGGAGGCCTTGATGCTGACTCTTATCTATGTCTCCTAGGCAACTGCTGATAAGAAATATTTCACTTGAGCAAGCTGTTTCTAAGAGAGAAATGTCCTGTAACCTCCCCTCTCCTAGCCACTGCTTCCAGTAAACCCGCCTTGTGTTAATCTAAGTTTGTAATGCTCAGTCAAAATAGTGCCCCTCAAGTTCTTTGTTCTCACTCTTTAAAAAGTATCTGCAGCTTTGCTATATTGAAGTCTTTGTTCACTCTGTAAAATCAGACATTTTCCTCCATCTGGAATGTTCTCGAACCTTTAGTAAATCTCCTTGTTATACTTTAACAGAGTAAATATTTATTACTCTTAGACCTAAAATGATCACTGCCACAGGACTCAAAGGCCCGTCACCTTTTGGCAGCCTCCCAGCACATCATGAAATCAGAAATGTGGTACCACAAAGGCTTTTTGTGCCCTCTCCACTTTCCCAAGGTCCCAGTGAAGTCGTCCTTGGTAAAGAGCTGCGTGAATCGAACCCTGCCTTTTGCACTGAGTTCCTGGAGATTTATGGTTGGTTATCTGTCTTGGTTTCTCTTCGGTATTTTTATTTTTCAGTTCGTTTTTTGAATGCTCTGATGAGTTCCAGATTCACCAGAGGAGGCAAGTCCTGCCTGTTTTGTAAGGTTACTCACTCTTTCAAGTGCACATTCAAGGACCAGAACCCCAAAGAGGGTGGGTATTTATTTGTGCTCATAATCCTCAAGAGTGCCAATTCATAGTGGAAGGTGGTGACTTCTGCCTGTCTTGTACTTTGGTCCCATAAGGTAGCATTACCTGATTAAGGATCCTTTTAAGTCGGTGGCCACTTTAAAAATCTTTTAAACTTTCTGCTCTTATTTTCCATTTTTTATTTTTTCTTTGTTTTTTGCTCACACGTGCAGGTGTCTTAGGCTGGGTTCTCTAGAGAAGCAAAACCAATAATATGTATAAATGTATAAAGAGAGATTTATATTAAGGAAACAGCTCACACGATTGTAGGGGTTGGAACATCCCAAGTCCTTGGATCAGGATAGAAGCCTTTCCCAATTCACAGAGCTGCAGAAGCTGGTGAACCCAAGATGAGCAGGCCAGAGAGCAGGGATCCTGCTCGCAGGTTGAGGTGGTGGAGGAATCCTCAAGGTCGGCAGGCAAGACTGCAAGGTTTCTCCTGAATCACGTAGCTGCAGGGGCTGGTGAACCCAAGATAGGCAGGCCGGGGAGCAGGACTCTTGCTCACAGGTTGTGAAGATAGGTTAATCCCAAGATGGACGGGTAAACTGCTAGCTCAAGTCCCAAGAACCAGAGGTCAGACAAGAGACAACCAGAGGTCAGATAAGAGACAGCTGCTCTGTCCAGAACAAGCCAGCCACCTTTGCAAGGTGAGCAGGAAGGAAGTAGGTGGTGGAAGGTGGGGAGATGAAGGCTGAGGGGGCGGTAAGCTGCCACAGGCCCCACTCTTGCCGGCACCACTCAGCAGATTCCATAATGGGCCTGATCACGTATCAAACTTCAACAGGGAAGTGATCACAACATTATACAACTGCCAAAACACTGAGAATCATGGCCCAGCCAAGTTGACACACAATCTTAACCATCACAGCAGGTTAATAGCTTTTGCAAGTATGTCTCGTTTGTTTGTTTATAAGCAATTTAAAGTTGATTAAATCCTTGTTAAAGCTCAAACTCCTTTATTTATACCAACTAGTCTATATAATAATCAGGCAAAAGGATGGGCTGTCTCCGTGTTACTAAGCAACAGGGATGACCCTGCTGCCTGCATTTAAGATAGTGGAGGCAACTCCACAAATAGTTCAGGGCCCTGAAAACTTTAGCCAAGCTTCTAACCTTTGAAATTAATTACCAGGACACTAATTTAAAGTTCGTGTTTTAAAACGACTATAAGCTGAATATGGAAACCTGGTGGTGTAGTGGTTAAGAGCTAGGCAGCTAACTAACAGGTCAGTAGTTTGAATCCATCAGCCACTCCTTGGAAACCCTATGGGGCAGTTGTGCTCTGTCCTGTACTGTCACTGTGAGTCGGAATTGACTCAACAGCAACAGGTTTTTTTTTTTTTTTTTTTTAATAAGCTGAACATACTTAGCAGTAATTTAGAATTTGTGATCACTTTAAGGAAATGGCTTCTCATTTTTCTTTGTCTTCCCCTTCCTCTAAGGAACTTTTTTTGATGCTAAGTTATTTATGTTGCATGTTGTTGTTGTTGTTAGGTGCTGTCCAGTCAGTTCTGGCTCATAGTAACCCTATGTACAATAGAATGAAACACTGCCAGGTCCTGAACTATGCCCACAATCATTGTTATGCTTGAGCCCATTGTTGCAACCACCGTGCCAATCCAACTCATTGAGGGTCTTCCTCTTTTTCATTGACCCTGTACTTTACCAAGCATGATGTCCTTCTCCAGGGACTGATCTCTCCTGACAACATGTTTGAAGTATGTAAGACGTAGTCTCACCGTCCTTGCTTCTAAGGAGCATTCTGGTTGTACTTCTTCCAAGACAGATTTGTTTGTTCTTCTAGCAGTCCATGGTATATTCTTTGCCAACACCACAATTCAAAGGCATCAATTCTTCTTCTGTCTTCCTTATACATTGTCCAGCTTTCAGATGCATATGATGCAATTGAAAATACCATGGCTTGGGTCAGGTGCACCTTAGTCTTCAAGGTGACAGCTTTGCTTTTCAACACTTTAAAGAGGTCTTTTGCAGCAGATTTGCCCAATGCAATGTGTCTTTTGATTTCTTGATTGCTGCTTCCATGGGTGTTGATGGTGGATCCAAGGAAAACAAAATCCGTGACAACTTCAATCTTTTCTCCATTTATCATGATATTGTTTATTGGTCCAGTTGTGAGGATTTTTGTTTTCTTTATGTTGAGATGCAATCCATACTGAAGACTGTGGTCTTCGATCTTCATCAGTAAGTGCTTCAAATGCTCTTCACTTTCAGCAAGCAAGGTTGTGTCATCTGCATAACACGGGTTGCATAGTATTATATAAACCTGAACCTAGAGCAGGCCTCACAGGCTGCTAGATTTATATAGTTTTCCTGTTTTACTTTGTGTTGAGAACTTGCCTATAATGTTATGCTTGAGTTTCTGTATCTCATCAAGTTAAAGGCCATGGCTGGCAGTTACTGCTTTTCATGAGGCTGTCTTTTCTCTTCCAAGAAAAACTACTTTTTGTGCCTGGGCTTTTGGTGATTATTCTGAGAAACTTGGATATAAATTAATATACTTTAAAAATGCACTGAAAAAAAGGTGAATTATTTATTTTAATTGATATACCAAGGCCTTAACAAGGAACAAATTATTCTAAATCACTTATTTAATGGATCTTATAAATTATGCAGAATATAAGGTTATAAAATATAACTTTTTTTTAACCTCCATATGGTATTAGTTTATGCTATTATTAAATTAGATCACAATATTGCTTCAAAGGACTTACTCTACTTAGTTTAATGATAAATAAGCACTTGTATAAATTAAGTAGTCCTAACTACAGGGTTGCTATGAGTCAGAATTGACTCAATAGCAACTGTTTTGTTTTGTTTTTTTTTTTTAAATATGGGGCTCTGGTGGCACAGTGCAAACTCTGCTGGTGTAGTGGTTAAGAGCTATGTCTGCTAACCAAAAGGTCAGCAGTTCAAATCCACCAGGCACTCCTTGGAAACCCTGTGGGGCAGTTCTATTCTGTCCTTTAGGGTCACTATGAGTCAGAATCAACTCAACAGCAATGGTTTCAATGCATGGCACAGTGGTTTAAGGGTTTGGTGCTAACCAAAATGTCAGCAGTTTGAATCCACCAGTTCCTCCTTAGAACCCTGTGGGGCAGTTCTACTCTGTCCCATATGGTTGTTATGAGTTGGAATCATCTTAATGGCAATCAGTTTGGGTTTTTTTGGTTTAGTCCTAATGTTCCCAAGAATTGATAAAAGTAAATTTATTTTAGGAAAGTTTTTATGTTTTATAATATGTCAAATAGTTTCCAAGATCTTTTTAGCTAACTTTTTTTTTAAAACTTAATTAAACATGTGGAATATGTTTGTTAAGAGAAAAAATAGACTGGTTGTTTCAAGATGAGAAAGAGAAAAGAATTTAGATAAATATATAATAAATAGTAAAAGATCAGAATAAAATTAAATAAAAAGTTAATAATGCTAAAGAAAGAAAGCAAAACTTATGATACAAAGGAAAAATATGTGTATGTATGTTTGGATCCAATAATTAGTGTGTTTGCTACTAAGAATTATGCTATGAGAAATATATGACAAAGACAAAGAATTTAGAAAGTTTGTTAAAGATTGGTGTAATCTAAGCACTTATTTATTGCAACTGAAGTTTTAATTGGTTAAATCACAAAAACTTTTAAGAGCCTTCATATCAAATAACATTTAAACAAAGAATTGGGCTTCTCACC
The DNA here is from genome assembly GCF_030014295.1 of Loxodonta africana. Classification (NCBI taxonomy): domain Eukaryota; kingdom Metazoa; phylum Chordata; class Mammalia; order Proboscidea; family Elephantidae; genus Loxodonta; species Loxodonta africana. The sequence goes on along the minus strand of NC_087344.1, from coordinate 198,950,619 downwards.
ATTAAAAGAGCAAGATATTCTTTAATTACTAAGTTAAAGTGTTAATTTATTCTTTATGTACTCTTCCTGGAAAATGAGGGTTCAGTTTCTCATTAAAATAAAACTCCTGAGTTAAAACCAAGCTACATATACTTTTTTAAAGACATTTTCCTTTAAAATCTTTACTTTAAATAATATAAGCGTTGTTTCTCAGTAATCTATAATAAACTCCTGACAACTTGAAAACTTCATGGAAAGTTACAAAGGATTTGTTTCTGTTTTATATATAAAAAAAAAAGACTACAAAAAAGTTTATTCAATATGAGTTGCATAAAACAAGTTGTCAGTCAGAAAAAGTGCCAAATTTTTTTCAATTAAAATTTACATATCAATAATATTTGAATGATACTTAGCAAACAAATGCATGATATTATGCCATAATTTTACTGTTTCAATTGCTAATTTGGTCTCAATTTCTTATAAATCTAGCATCATTGACCCAGTGATTTATCTAGGGAAATTCATATTGTTTCAAATGTTTAGAGATATGACAATCTTAATATATTCTTAGTAGATTCTGACTATATAGTATTATGTCCCATGACGATTATGTGTTATAGCTGAAGCCCTTAGAAAATAAGGTTTTAGAGATATTTTTGTCCTGAGTTGACGTTATTTGGTTTTTCATTACTTTTGTAATTTCCATCAAGTCTTTCACTTTTAAGTATTATTAGTATAAGTTAATCACGGCCATATTAAGTTTTGTCATCTATGGATAGGTTTTACTTTGCTGACTTACCAAGTACACTTGGACATGATGTTTCAACAGAAAATGGATGACATCAACTTATAAAAAGGACTATAATATTTCAGATATGAATGCTATTGGACAGGATTGAGATTTTTTTTTAGAACTGTTGTGTAGAAACTGATGAGGTTTTTCAAGTTGGTGCCAATCCAGAATTACATGGAGCCAAGATTAGCTACATAGGACTAAGTAAACTAAAAGAATTGCCATAATTTTTTTTGATAATATTGGTGATGTTCTGTGTTCTAATTTTGAGATATAAAAAAATTTTTTTTATTTTCCTTTCCCTCTTCTAATATGAGAATCAGTTATATAAGCAACTAATAACATTATGCTGGTTACAGAATATTCTATAAATTAAAAGATGTTATAACATAATCAGAATGTTTCAAATGATTCCACCTATGGACTCCAAGAAATGAATACTGACATAACTGTGATAAGAAAAGTAGTTCTTCAAACCAAATGACCTTTTTTTATGTCACCTATACTGGCTCTAATATTGTTGAACACTGTTGGTCTTTAACCCAATACTCTAAGAAATGTTTTCACAGGTTAAAGAAGCTTTTGATGACTGAAAACCAAAATCACAAAATCTGCCTGATGTTCTTTCAAAGAATCATGTATATTGGAAAATACTTCAGCTAAAAAATTCCCTGGAGTCTCATCAAAAAACACCATATGTAATTCTCTTCACTAAATTATAGATAGTTAAGACTTAGATACAGCCATCCCAATTGAAGAAGACTATGACTTCTGTTTGGACCATCCAGCCCACCAAAAGAACTAAGCAGTGCAAAGACTTATCATGACCAGTGGCCACTTAAGAACAGCAATATAAAAGCTCACTAAATTTAAGCAGCCTCCAAAAGAAGAACACAAAGCTTCAAGTCCATGCAGAAGAAACATTCATCTAAAACTTAATCAAAGGATGTTCATAGAAATCCTTGATTGAAAGGAGAAAATGAATAAGAGCAAGTAAACTGAGGCACTTGGCTAAAGTAAAAATGACTGGTTTAGAGTTTGGGGCACTACTCTATCTTGCCTTACTTTTGATATATGCAAACCCCTGACTTATTCTTTAAGGTCTATGGCTAAATGTAATCTAAAGAAAGTTTTCTGCTTTTCATGAGGTTAAGCTGAGACAATAACAATAAACTGTTTCCTAGGAGCTATCAAGACCTTTCCTGGAGCAATATTTCAGGAAGAAGGCCTTGATGCTGACTCTTATCTAGGTCTCCTAGGCAACAGCTGATAAGAAATATTTCACTTGAGCGAGCTGTTTCTAAGAGAGAAACATCCTGTAACCACCCTCCCCCAGTCCCTATTTCCAGTAAACCCACCTTGTATTAATCTAAGTTTGTAATGTCCAATCAAATTAGCACACCTCAAGTTCTTTGTTCTCACCTTTTAAAAATAGCAGCTTTGCTATTTCAAAGTGTTTGCTCACTCTGTGAAATCAGACATTTTCCTCAGTCCAGACTGTTATCGGAGCTTCAGTAAATCTTGCTTTATTTTAACAGAGTAAGCATTTATTACTCGTAGACAATCTCTTTCTTAATGAAGTCTGATCAGTGTCTGGAAATTATGGGTTGTTTTAGCTAGTATTTTTTTCCTCTTGTTTTCTCAGGCTTCAGGTGAGGAGTTCTTTGTATTTTGAAAGCAAAATATAAATATCCACCTTGAGCCTCTGTAACATTGTCTTCACTTTAATTATTATTTTTCAGATTTAAATAAGATGTTTCTTCTCCCTTTTAAAGAACTGAAAATGAAATTGAGAAATGCTGCTAACAGGAAAGGATGATTGTTTGGTCATGGCTAAATGACCCAGATAGCAGGTATTTTTCATAAGCATAACTCAACTGAGATTACACAAGGTCTAGTTATCTTCATTCCATCATTGGTACCCTCCCATTCTAAATTAAAACTAATAAGCTATAACCAATAACAGAGATTTATTAAAGTATAATTCTAATTCCAGCCTTTAAAGCCAGTAGACTCCCTTTCCCTCCTTGATTTGTTTCCTTGGCTCTCTTTGCATCTTGAATGCTGGTAGATAGAGAAGAAAGGCACATTTTATTAGCTCAAGGTTTTAAAGAGAACCATCTTGTGCGATAGTACACCTAAGTCTTTGTAGTAACCAATATTGGCTGTCATCATTGTCATCTGCTGATGGAGTTGCAAAATCACCAGAATGAATTCAACAGCTCTTTGCTGGCAAGGACATTGTTTCTGAGTGTGTTTCTCTACACTTTGCAGTTGGCAGACCTTACTGAGAGAAAAAGCTGATTAAAGAGTGAACTGTCAATAGAAAGAATCATTGTAACTGCCCAATGTACCTAAAAATTATTTCAAATAGTCTAGCTCCTGGGAGGAGCTAATCCAACAAATAAAGAATGGCTAAATGCAAGAAATACTCTAGTATGTCAAGGTTCATCTGCTTTATTGGAACCACTGGAATAGCTTTTCTCCCAGTGGTCTGTGAAAGTGAAATTCAGCTGACCCATTCAGCTTTTCCAGTAAACCATGTTATCTGATAACTCCTCTTAATTGAACTGTGTCTAATGCGCATTTAACTGACAGGACAATCAGTGTGTTCATTTGAGGACCATATAGCTGCCAAGCACTTTATGTTTCTGACTTAAATATATCCTCCTCGTATAGACTCATATTCTTATATTGACTGTTTTTTTCCTTAATTTGCCTGCCTTTTCCCTGAAACTCCACTGTACAAGCCTATTGAGGACTAAATCAGTCAATCGTCCTTCCTCCTTCCCTCCCTCTTTCCATTTCTCCCTTTCTATTTCATTCATTCATTCTATCTTTTTGCTTTCTTCTCTTCTTTCTAGCATTCAATTTCTCTTTATTCAGCAAGCAAACAGTTATTGAGCATCTCCTCTGGTCCCATGTTAACTTTTCTGGAAAAGATTATGATTCAGCTCCAAGAGCTTAAGGACCCCTACAAAGTGGGGATATATGTCTCAGATGGGTACATTGGTTCTGCAGCTTAGATGAGAAATGCCTTAATTAACATTACATTTTGAGGCCACCTGTTCGCAAAGCAATGTCGCTATCTATGAGCATTTGCATCTGCTGAGCACCATTCTCTCTGCCTACTAATGTTCTAGAGCTATGGGGGATAAAGAAGAAACCTTTCATCTGAGCTCTGTCTTCTGTGTTCTTACTCTTATTGTGAGAAAACCAACTGGAGTTTAGGTAACTGTCAGAGCATGACATAAGGCAGTATAGAATTGTGTTTCATTGAAGCTGTGTGTGTTGGGGATAAAGAAGCAAATAATATTTTTCTAGAAAAGTGAGACTTAGGTTAGAAAATACAGATTGGAATTTGAAAAAGAAGGATTAAAGAGGTGTAAACCAGTTTGAGAAGGGAGAACAAAATGGCCATGCTAACGAGACAAGAATGAGTTTACTTCCAATTTTCTGTTTTCTTCTACTGCTGAAACTTTCTGGACTTAAAATTTAGAGTACTTGCCCATTCCTTTCACTATAATAAGCAACATTTACTAATCTTTATTCATATCAAAGTCTCATTTTTATATTCTCGACATATATTCATAGTCTTTTATACATTGATATGCTGGCCATATTCAACTGGGTTAATGCACAAACTCTACAGCCACCTTTAGTTTGATCTTTGTGCTAATAGATAAATTATATGAGCATTTAATTAAAAAAAAAACAAACTCAACCCAACATTTCCCACCATACTAATATTCTCTGCTGAAAGCACACTGTCTGCTTTATGTCAATTCCTTTAATAAACTGTTTTTGCACTGCACACTCTTAAACCCACAAGCCCTTGTAAAAAGCTTCTGGTGGATCAGATAGCCTCAGCAAATCTTCCATAGGAATAATAGCAAGCACTGGATAAGATATAAATCTTACAAAATGCATCGATGAGTTGGCAAGAAAGTAAGAATTCTCAAAACTCAATAAACAAAGTGAAACTGTTAATCTGGAGAAATACCAGCAAGTACTCAAACTGACTTGCTTCCTGAGAGCATTGCTAAACCCTGGTGACCTTGAGATTCTATATTAACTGCAAATTTGGTTCCTTAAGATAAGTAGCCAGTTTTAGTTTATTGAAATAATTCATCCTTTTCCTGTTGAAATGAAATATAAGAACTATAAATATTTTTTATAAATGAATTATATATCAGAGGCAGTCAATATTTTGTGTTATGCTTTATTGATCTGTTTTTTTCTAAAGTTATATCAGTTGTTTTTGATGTGAATATAGTTGTATCATTTCTGATATTTGGAAGGTCAAATGTGTCCTCACTGTTCTTGTTTTTCATATTTTTGTTGGTTATTTTTTCAGCATTTCTTCTCCCAAATGACAGGATCATTTTATTCAATTCCAAAAACATCTTGTTGAGATTCTAATTAGGACTGCATTGCATATATAATTTCAGAAGAATTGATTTTTGAATGGTATTAAGAGTTCTCATTCAACTAATATGAATGCCTTTTTAGTAGTTCAGTTTCTTGCTTCATATTTAGTAATATTTTATAAGTTTCTTTATATATGTCTGGTGCTTTTCTTATTAAAGTCAATGTTATAAAATTTACTCTTAAGTCTAATATAACCAAGATCCGTTGCCGTCGAATCAATTCTGACTCACAGTGATCCTATAGGACAGAGTAGAACTGCCCCATATGGTTTCCAAGGAGAATCTGGTGGATTCAAACTGCCGCCCTTCTGGTTAGCAGAAAAATGCTTAACCACTGCGTCATCAGGGCTCCAAGTAGTAAGTGAAATATTTTCCATTTCCATTTATATAGACTTATAGGTAGAGAAAAGAATAGCTATCAATACTTGAAATACTAAGAAAGCTACCTGACCAAAATATTATTAATTTTACTCATTTTTTACTGTTATCTTTGGAATTCTGGGTATTAAATTTTATCATGAGATAAAAGAGTCTTTTATCTCTATTTTTCTGAACTTTTTTCTCAGTATACTATTATACAATAATAAATTTTGTATATTAAATGTATACATTAAAATGTTAACATAGTCTTATAACAAAAAACTGAACAGATTAGTTTAAACACAGTAGATACTTCTGGAAAGAAAAAATAATTAGTAAATTTAGGTACAATTCTGAAGACACTAGTCAAAATGTTACACAGAAAGACAGAGATACAGAAAATAAGACAGTTAAGTCAAAAAATACAAGATCTAAAGATCTACATGTCTAAGGAGCTCTGGAAGAAGACTGTAAGAGGGATAATGAGGAAAGAATAATCAAACACATAATAATTCAGAAAATTCCAGAATTAATTAAAGACAATCTACGTTTGAATAAGGCCAATTCAATTCTAGTAAAATAAATGAATCTACAGCAAGAGAAAAATTAAAGACAAAGGGAAATCTAAAAGCAGATAGAAAAAAAGATAGATTACCTACAAAGGAAAAATTGACAGCTGACTTCCCAACAACAAAAATGGAATTCAGAAGAACATTGAATGTTACTGTTCTTGGGTTAAGTAGAAATAAACATAAAACTAGAATTATGTGCCCAGCAAAATTATCTTTTGAGAATGAGAATAAAATAAAAATATTTTAAGACCAAAACAATTTTGGCAGTTTATCACTCACAGGTATTTCCTAAAAGAAATCTGAGGGATTTATACTGAGCAGAAAGAAAATAATCCAGAAGAAAGGAATGAAGAGTAAAAAAAAAAAAATTCTACATATGTGGCTATATGGAATCAATATTAATTGATAAGAAAAAAAAATTCCATTTAGGGAGTTTGTAAAGAAATAAAACTAGAATAATGGACAATAATGTCAAACAAATTCAGATGGGGATAATCTAGTATTCTAAGTATGGGAAGGCTTTTGAAATATCCAATTAAAGGATAAAATATTAATTAATGTTTGACTCGATTAAGTATACATGTTAAAGAATGCAGAATAACCTTGAAAATAACTGTTTTAAAAAATCTAACTTTAAAATGAGAATAAAACCAGCAAGGGGTCAATAGTGAGGCAGAAAACCTTCAATAGGTAGTAAAAATGGATCCAAATATATCAGTAATAGCAAGTCATATATATATATAAAAAAAAAAGACTACTAAAATATTTAAAAAGAAAAAAAATCTGATTAGATATTTATAAATCCAAAAAATTACATTTAAAGACAAACATCTACAATATAAAGATCAAAAAGGTTTAAAATTAAAAGAATAGAAATCAAGGTATGCTACCAGTTACCAGAGGCTGTTAAGCTGATTCCTACCCATGGCAACCTCCTGGGCATCAGAATAGAACTGTTCTCCACAGGGTTTTCGATGACGGATTTCTCAGAAGTAAAATACAAGGCTTTTCTTATGAGGTGCCTCTGGGTGGACTTGAATCTCCAACCTTTTGGTTAGTGGATGAGTGTGTTAACTGTTTGCATCACCCAGGGACTTCAAAGATATACCAGGAAAGTAATAACCAAAAGAGAGCAGGCATAGCTATATTAGTATCAGGTAAATAGGCTTTATAAGCAAAAGCATAACTAAACATTTGAGGGTTATTGTGCAAAGATAAAATATTCAGATCTCAGAAAGAGACAAAATATTCTAAAGTCATGAGCATCATAGCTCTTAACCACTATGCAACCAGGGTTTCCTCAAACACTATAGACTCAAATATATGAAGCAAAAATGGATAGAACTAATGATCTCAGAAAATTATTCGCTAAAATTTTGACATTCATCTATGGTTCTTTTGGAAAACTTGGAATAGAAGGGGACTTCATTAAACTGATAACGAATACCTCGAAAAAAACCTAAAACAAGCATCAGGGTTTCACTTCCTTTAAGATTAGGGACGAGGCGAGGATGGCCACTACTACCATTTTCATGCAAAATGAAATAAGAAAAGGAAACATGCAAAGAGGCAGAACATTTATTATTAGGGAAGTGCAAATTAAAATCATTATAAAGTTATTATTCCACATTCTATAGATTGGCAAATACTAAAAGTTGGCAAAGATGCGGATCAAATGAAACTCATACACAGCTGTTCAGAGTACAACTTGGAACGGAAGTTCTAGCCTCTTAGAATATGCATTTGCTTACAGGCATCCTCTGGGCCATTTTTCTAGGGCTTATGTGGAACTGGTGGGTCCTTGCTACACGATCTTATGACTAACCACTATGTCACCAGGGCTCCATAATCTGTTCTAGATATCAGTAAACTCCACAAAAAAAGCAGTTGTAATGAGAGAAAATGCATTCATTATGACATAAAGAATAGTCATTATGAAACAGCAAGGAGAATGAAGAGCATTAATTTCAGTTTTTCTCTAAGATTTGAGCTGAGTGAAGGGAGAGGTACCCAGGTGTAGTAATAATAATAAGAGACAACATTTATTTAACAATTTTATGTATCAATCACTGTGCTAAATTCTTTTAATAACCTTTGGGCAGATATATTCCTCTGCAGAGAAGGGTTAGTCATTAGGCTATCAACACTTGAACTAACTTCCTTGTGCTCTGATTCTCTATTCACTAAGGGACCTTATTATCATTCATTAAGGTTTCTAGAGTGTTCTTATAGGAAAGAATAGGTATTCTAGAAAGTTTGTCTACTCTGTATTCATTATTTTTAAAATGCATCTCTTGAAGATACATGATAGAAGCCAGTTTATTTACAAACCTGTTTATTTCTAAGAATTAATGACCTTTGAGTTTCCTCAAGAACTTTACAATCTCGATTCACTGGCACCTATTTGTCCTGTCTAATTTCCATTTATTTATTTAATCCAGGAAACAATAATTATAATTCAGAAAGTAGTATGGGGCAAAGGGAAGAACATAGGATAAAGAAACTGAAGATTCTCTCATTTATTAGCTATGTGAATTTTTTGTTTTCTTATCTGAAAAATGGAGATCGTAACAATATCTACTTTACATGTGGTTGTGAACATTGAACAAGCCAATGTGCATTTTGACTTCTAATATGTTATGGTTGAGAGTCATTATCATTGTAAATTATAGGGCATTTAGCGCCCTTTCCTGTCATCTCTCACATACTCCGCGTGGGATGCTCTCCCCTGAGTAACTCCGATGGCAAGCTCATAAGACAAGGGTGTTATTAAGTTAATTTTACCAGTAAAGGAACTAAGGTACAGAGAGGGATAGCCACTTGCCTATATGAGTGGTCTCATATCCTCAGGTTCATACTTTTGGACTGGGTTCCCTATTCCATGGCTTCTAAACTTATAGCGATTTTTAAATACAGATTTTTTTTTCCCCTTTTTTATAGATCCTATCCTACAACATCAAATTAGAATCTCTGGAGTTACAGCCTGGTGGGGATCTGTCATTTATATAAAACCTCCCAGGAGATTTCCACTTCAGGTAATGGCTTTCTTTTGCCCAAGTTCTCTTGCCAAGGACTAGGTGACTGAGAGTTCATATAACGTCACCCTCAAATGCTGACATCTCTTATACTGAAAGAGCTATTTTGAGGTGATTATCAAGAAGAGTCTAATTTGTGGACTGTCATTAAGAGGCATTAAGACCCAAAGAGCTCTGGATTCAGACTGACCTTGCTTTAATCTCGAATCTGTTGTGTCTTGGTGGTGAGATCTTGGGCAAAAGACTCAACCTCACTCCACTCTGTAGATCTGTTTATAAATCAGCAAAATGGAAGTACTGAAAGATTTGAATGGGGTAACATTTGCAAAGCATGCATTCCAGTCCTGGGCTTAATATAAGTCCCCAATAAGTGAAAGCTATTGGTATTATCTAAAAATATATAACATTAAAACATTTACTTTTATCCCATCATATTGCTTTTACTTTGTGTGAGGATTTCTATTTATACTTAAAATTATTCATCTGACTCAAATTTCCCATAATATTTCTCTCTTAAAAATAAGCAGTGCTGGGAGCCTATTTTCAGCACCCATTTTTAGGGCTGAGATCACTGAACACCCACCTTATTTTTTCAACTACCTGTGTGCCGAAAAGCTATAAATCAGGGAAGAGAATTGGAGAGAGTTACGGAGACTGCCTTGCATGCCACCTATAATTATTCCATGGACTGCATCCAGGTTTCCGTGAGGATGTAGAAACTAAAGAGGGCCAGGAGTGAGCTGGCTCAGCTGTGAATGCCAGTACAGTCCTGGGATAAATTTGGTCTGGTTTTAGAAGTTCCAACCACTCCACTGACAAGAATATCTGTGTACGTCGACAAAGTTTGAAGGAAACATGTCGCGAAGTGTTAGAAGACACAGTCAGAAGCTAGCTGTTCAAAAATTAGCAAGAGCTAGAGGAAATGAAGAGAAATAGGAAATACCAAGAAATGGGAGGGCGGAACAAGATTAGCAGAAGAAGCTTACAGAGAAAGGTTTTCTGAGGAAAGAACTGGTCAGTTAACCCACACTTTTTGTGATCACCTTGTAGACAAAACTCTGGGCTTGTGTAAAGGCAGTATTGCTAGTTATCGTCAGGTCACTTCCGACACACAGCCACCCTATGTACAACAGAAGGAAAAACTGCCCAGTCCTGCACCATCTTCGCAATAGTTATGTTTGAGCCCATGGTCGCAGTGCAGCAAAGAGAATGGGCTCTGGTGACAAATAGTCCTGGCTTCTCTCTTTATAACCTATGTGATATTGCACAAGTTACTTGCCTCTCTGTGCCTCAGTTTTTTCATGTGTAAAAGAGAGGTGATAAATTTTAGTGCTTTTTTAATAGGGTTGTTACATGTATTAAATGAGCTTTTTTTGTTGTTGTTACATGTATTAAATAATACACATAGAGAGGTATTAGTAGATAGCAAACAATCAATGGTAGCAAGTTTTGGGGTATAGACATCCCTCATAAGGTTGTGTTTATAAGGAAACATACTAATTTTAATTATATACAAAACTATACAGTATATAAAAAACCAAAACCAAACCCAGTGCCGTTGACTCCGACTCATAGCAACCCTATAGGACAGAGTAGAACTGCCCATTAGCATTTCCAAGGAGTGCCTGGCGGATTTGAACTGCTGACCCTGTGGTTAGCAGCCATAGCACTTAACCACTAGGCCACCAGGGTTTCCATATAGTATATATGTACATTTTAATTATATGTATAAAATAGGTATATGAACATGCTCATAGTCATAACTCTATATACCGTTTTGACCTTTTCTTTATGAAGTGGCTCCAACCAGCTCTTCCCTACTCTGGTCATTTTACCACTGCCCCTCCCCCAGCGTAGTGCTGGGAAAATCATCCTTGCCTTCTCCAAGAAGGAAATGGCAATGAAGGGGCTGGACAGATAACTTCCCATTTGGTGTCCAGATGTATGTAAAACTGCTGCCACTCACTTAGTCAACACATATTTGCCCTCTAGGTACTAGGCTCACTACTTGGCACAGGGATTATAAAAGCAAAGAAGATGTGGTCTGTGACCTTAGGGAGCTGGCATGTAATTCGGAAGACACCCTTATAAATCAATGGTTATAGAACACGCTGTGTTAGTAATAAGTTCCCAGAATATTAAGGGAACCCCACAGAGAAACATTTAAATCATGGTTAGAGAGTGGAAACCCTGGTGGCATAGTGGTTAAGTGGTTAAGTTAACTCTGGCTGCTAACCAGAGTCGGCAGTTTGAATCTGCCAGTCGCTCCTTGGAAATTCTATGGGGCAGTTCTACTCTGTCCTATAGGGTTGCTATGAGTCGGAATCGACTCGATGGCACTGGGTTTGGTTTGGTTTTTTGTAGATAGTGGGGTAAGGCTTCCTCGAGAGGGTCAATCTTGAGCTGAATTTAAAGAGTAAGAGTTAGCTAGATAAGGGGCGGGGGCAGAAAACCAATGTGGGCAAGGACAGAGGCAATTAACGAGGCGCCACTTCAGGAACTGCAAATCATTACAGCTGGCTTGAAGGAGGAAATCTAGGCTAGAAAGGAAGATGCAGGAGATGAAGCTAGAAAGCCAGCTGGGATTCTAATTATAAAGTCTTGAAGACTAGCCTGGAAAATTGGGAGCATTGAAAGTTTTAAGTGATAGAGTAATATATCAAATGTGAATCTACGTACACACTAGTAGTTATTTGGAGTGAATGAGAAGCCATTAGCCTGGGGTAGGAAGGCTAAGGCAGCAGCCCAGACCACACATGATGAGGGTCTGGATTAAGGGCCTGCCATGGCCAGGCAGGTGGAGAGGTGGGGATAGGCTTTAAGAGCTCTCACTGCAGAGCTGGGTGACTATTGGAGTGAGTGAGAAGGGGAACTTCAGATGATTCTCAGATGTCCAGCTTGAGTGACTCCAGGTAAGGCTCAGTTACTCACCAAGATAGGAAATAAAGGAGGAGGAGCAACATTTGATTGGGAATTTGAAAACTGCTCTAACGGCTTTCCTTTCTAGTACTCCTCAAAGCATGGAAGTATGAGCTAGAAGACAAACCCATTGTCATCGAGTCGATTCTGATCCAGTGGCCTTATAGGACAGAGTGGAACAGCCTCATTGGGCTTCCAAGGAGCAGCCGGTGTATGTGAACTGCTGACCTTTTGGTTAGCAGCCAAACAGTTCACAAAGGTATCACAAACCACAAAGTCTGCAGAGGGAAACAAGAAAAGGAGAGAAAGGCAGAGCCCATAGGCGTGGTGATGAGAGAAAAAATGAACAGGCCTTGTGTTTAATGTGACTTACTGTTAATTTATTTCCCACAATTTATTGTTATTGAGAAGATGTCTCAGAGATAGACTGTCCTTGGAGAAGGCAGCTAGCTACAGAAAGGCCAGGTGGATTGGTGGAAGAATCTGGGAATTTTACCAACAATACTTTAAAAAAAAATCAACAAAATTCGTGTTTGACTTTCTTCAGAAGCATTGCTCCCAAAGTCAAGCCTGGAGAGTTGCTTTTAAGAGGTCACCCCTCACAAATTCCCACGGTCTAACTCCCTGCTGGTTTGCACATGCTGTTACTTTGACCAGACTCATGTAGGGAGCAGCTCCCTTTTAATCCAGGCCTTATGACCACTGCTGGCTTCACTTCAAGAGGGAGCTGGAAGCAACGTGACCAGACCCAGGCTCAGAATGTCTGTCTTCAACTCCAGTTGTGGCTGCGTGTAGTTCCTTCAGGGGCTGGGTGGCTGATTGCCTGTGCCATGCTGCCTCAGCCAGTGGTAAACTAAACAAAGGAGAACTGAGCTTTTCTTTAATCCTTTTTTCTTCTTCCTTCAAGTATATATTAAAAAAAAAAAAAAAAAGCGTTGCTCTGCGAAGTGACTCAGGATCTGGCAAATTTAGGGAAAGAAAAGGAAACTGAAAAGTGACTCTTCGAGAGGACCCTGGTCTTCACTATCCCTTGCTTCCAAAACTTCCAAAACTCACTTTTCATTTGTCCTGAGGAGACAGCTGACCTCCCACCTGCTCCAGATTGGGCAGGGCATGGCAACAGTGCAGAAGCAGGACATCCTAGGATGGGGGCAGCCAAGGTAGATATGAAGGCTCCGGAGCGTTTGGCTTTTGTTCTGCCCTTCCTCACATCTTTATTTCCTTCTCTATCATTTGTGTTTACTTTCATGTCTTCCCCTCCTTTCATTCCTTTTCCTTCTCAACTCTTTTGTTCCCTTCTCTACTCTCTAAACTTTTTACCTTTTTCCTCCCTCCATTTCCGTTTCTTTCTGTTATTCTTCACTTACTTGCTTTGATTCCTTCTCTTTTTTTTCCTTTTTCCTTCTCTATTGACTAAATAATTTAAAATGTGAACCCCGGAGGCAATTTCTGAAATTGATTGAAGTTCTACCACTTCTTTGATGTGTGATCTTGGAAAAATTTCTTAATTTTTCTATACTACAGTTTCCCCATCTATAAGGGTGAAATACTAACACCATCTACTTCAGAGGTTTGTTCTAAAGACTAAAGAAGATAACATAAAATACTCAGCATAGGTTTGACACTTCTGAAGCATTCCATAAATGAAAGATGCTACTGTTAAATTTGAGGTCTACTCTGGAAACTCAGGTTCTCACCAGATGTTGTTTGTTTCCATTGGTGTGCCTTAGAAATAGAATAACTACTGGTCCCAGTTTCCTTCATTATCATTTTGCATATAAAATCTAAAAAAAAAAAAAAAGAATTCTAAGTGAACTCTGATGAAATCATCTTACCCAATTTTCATCTATTCTATACCACATGTTTTCCTTTCCTGTCATGTTTCTTTGTAAAAGCCAAGCAAAGCATATTAAAACAACAGGTAAATGGGTTGGCCATCATGTAGTTTAAGGGCCAAAGTAGACTCATGTTTTTGAGTTCAGCCTCTGAGTTAAATCAACAGAGCAATTTTCTTTTTATACTGTGTTTTTGAGTCTGGCTGGTCACATGAACCAATTTATCTAACTGGCTTTGGCTGTCATGATTTTTTGCCCATATGTTTGGCCCAAGCTGATGAATAATTTTTTTTTCCTTTGAAGAAAGATTAAAAAATTTTTTTTTTCTTTCCTCTTCATTTCTCCTCTTTCTTCCTTCTATTGTCTGATTTCTAACTTTAAAAATATAAGCCCTTTTGGCTGTGGGGACCATGGTTTCAGGGAACATCTAGCTCAATTGGCATAACATAGTTTATAAGGAAAATGTTCTACATTCTACTTTGGTCAGTAGTGTCTAGGGTCTTAAAAGCTTATGAATGGCCATCTAAAAAGCTCCACCTGTCTCACCCCATCTGGAGCAAGGGAGAATGAAGAAAACCAAAGACACAAGGGACACATTAATCCAAATGACTAATGGACCACAAGTATTAAAGCCTCCACCAGACTGAGTCCAGCACAAGGAGATGGTGCCTGGCTACCACAAACGACTACTCTGACAGAGATCACAGTAGAGGGTTCCAGACAGAGCTGGAGAAAAATGTAGAACAAAACTCTAACTCACAAAAAAAGATCAGACTTACTCGTCTGACAGAGACTGGAGAAACCCTGTAAGTACGGCCCCTAGAAACTGTTTTAGCTCAATAATGAAGCCACTCCTGAGGTTCACCCTTCAGCCAAATATTAGACAGGCCATATAAAACAAAACAAGACTAAATGGGCACACCAGTCCAGGGCAAGGACAAGAAGGCAGGAAGGGACAGGAAAGTTGGTAATAGGGAACCCAAGGTCAAGAAGTGGAGAGTGTTGGCTTGCCTTGCGGTTGGTAACCAATGTCACAAAACAATGTATACTAATTGTTTAATGAGAAACTAGTTTGTTCTGGAAAACTTCATCTAAAGTACAATTTAAAAAAAAAGAAACCTTCACTAAAAAGAAAAAAATCTAAACCTTTTTAATGTGGCATGTCAGATCATAGCTTGTAGAATTTTGGGTGTGGAGTAACCCACAACCAACTTAAGTTTTTGTTTCCAAACTGTTATTAATGTGGATGAATTCTCTGAGTCTATACTCTAGTATCTGACACCCACACAAATAACTGGCAACATATAGTAGAATGGTTAAGAGCATGGTTTCTACATTACTCAGAGTAAGCAATATTCTGCTGCTATAACTGACCCCACAAAAACATGGTTTAAATCAACAAAGGTTTATTTCTCATTCCCATCATAGTTTGAAGGGAGTCATGAGGTCCTTCTCCATCTTACAGCTGCACAATCTAGAACACAGGACCTTCAAAGTTGTCATCGAAGGAGAAGAGAGAAATGGAGAATGAACTTGGACTCCATTCTTGACCACTTAGGCTGGTCTCCATCCATTGGCATACGAGTATTTGGTTGAGTGCTACGTACCTCTGCCATGGTTTCCAAAGCCAAGGATGCCTCAGTTCAAATCTCAGCTTTGCTATTAAGTGACTAATGGACTATTAAAGTACTATTAAGCACTTGGGCCTTGGCAAGTTACTTAACCTTTCTGTGCCACAGTTTCCTCATCTGTCAAAATGGGTGCATGTTTAGTAAAGGCAATATCCATGGCTGTTATCTGTTAGGGTTGTGAGAATTAAATGAGCTATTTATAAAAGTGCTTAGGACAGTATCTGGTACATAGTAAGCAACAATAAGTGGTTTTAGAAATATGGTTCTTAATGTATATCACGGTCAGAAATAACACATATTTGTTATTTATCTCATGACCAATCATCAAAAGGAAAGAAAGAATAGCTAAGGCAGAGGCGGGGAGAAAGAATACTGCTTATACCTGCTAACAGCAGTGACTTTGAATTTCCCTGCAATTCTTGGGAGATGCTATTATATACATGGAACAGCACCTGTACGCTCTTCTGTTAGAGTCTGATACGTCTGTAGTATGAGAGAGGAATCATAGTCTCATGCCTGTGTGTTGGGGGGGAGGCGAGGGTTAGGGGTTATAAAAGGCTCTTCTGAACATTTATTGAAAAGGATCCCTGGTGGCACAAACACTTAAGTGCTCGGCTGCTAACTGAAAGGTTGGTGGTTCAAACCCACCAGAAGCTCTGTGGGAGAAAAACATGGAGACCTGCATCCATGAGATTACAGCCAATAAAACCCTATGGGGCAGTTCTACTCTGTCATATGGCGTCACTCTGAGCAGAAATTGACTCAATGGCACCCAAGAACAAGCATTTATGAGCAATTTGGATTACTTTGTGTATTTTTCTCAGGAGATGGTTCATATTTTCATTAGCTCCTTGAAAGGACCTGTTACTTCAAGATCCTTTCTCCCAAGCACTTCATCAGCAAGGCTGTTAAAATGGGAAAAGAAGAATTCAGGGGATGGGGCCTCATGACGTAATAGACACAGTGCCTATGGCTGCAGATCTGAAAGTTCTGTCATTTCTTCT
The DNA here is from genome assembly GCF_030014295.1 of Loxodonta africana. Taxonomy (NCBI): domain Eukaryota; kingdom Metazoa; phylum Chordata; class Mammalia; order Proboscidea; family Elephantidae; genus Loxodonta; species Loxodonta africana. Next base: position 198,934,061 of record NC_087344.1, on the reverse strand, counting down.
CCAGGGAAGAAAATCAGCAAAAGGGAGAGGATTTTGAGCAGTTATGGCGCAGATGCTGTCTCCTGGGAATGTGTAACTCCCTTCTACCTCCTCAGTCTCCCACTGGTCCATATTCTGTCAATCAGACGGGTAATTAAATATAGAAAAAGGGCTGCTCTGGAAGGCAAATTCTAACCCTTGAAAACCTATTGAGGACCTGAAAACAAGCCACTAAATCTGTTTAGCACATCTCTGAAGCTAAGACTGCCTCAGTTCCGTGAGTAGAGGTAGACAGAGGAGAGGCAGAAACGAAAGGATATACGGTATTGATTTCATGCTTCTTTGCCAGAGTTGGTATGAGAGAGTTAAAAGACTGTGTATGAGCCGTTTTCTAAAGACACCCTACACCCTGCTTTCCTTCTCATAACAGGTCTCCGTGGATCATTAATGTGTTTACAAGCAAATACTTTTGTATGAAGTATTTATTAACCCTTATTATTAAGATGCATGTGTTTCAATGGCAGCATCAGCTTAAAGGCCTATAAAGCACATGATAGAAACCAGCATTCATAGGGAAGGAATTCTCTGTCCGTGGACCATGAGCAGCTAAGTCACCAAGCCAAAGGATAATGAACTTACAAAATCCAATTGAAAAACACACTTGAAAAATGTATTACTTAAAATAATTTACTTCTCATTCAGAATGACCTCCCAGACCCCCATGTGAAACAGCAGTCTATGAGTATAGGTACAATCTGAAAGTCATGACAGTTTTAAGAGGGCAAGACCAAGAGTGTTACATGTTTATATCCTACAGTCAACTAGAGACGGAATCGTGGGACTATGTATAACAGAAAGGAGCTCTAGTGAGGAACTCTGTGGACATTGAGAACAAGACTGCCAGAGAGTCAAGAAAGGTACAATTGAGAAAACCTATATCTTTAATATGATTCAACTTGTACACACACACTCTGCTGTCTTCATTTTGTACTCCAGCGTATTAACTTAAAAGCCGCCAAGGCGCTCATGCACGTAACTTATACTGGAGATATATGTGTGTGTATGCACTTCCAAAGGCAGTAGTTTTAGAAGAATGAGAAGAAAATTACTTTCTGGCCATTCATTAAAAATTCAGGTGATATCCTGCACCTCCATTTATAAAACAATACAATAATAAAAACATTGTACAAAACAACATCATAAATAACACAAATGAGAAATTTTCAAGTATTTCATGTGCCTTGAAAAGTTCCAAGCAGTAGTTCTAACAATGGATACAATGGATATCTGCCCCCCCGCCCCGCCCCGCCTTCTCATTTAATCTCAAGGTCTAGGAAGAAATGCCTTCGGTCTCTGTTAGCCCTGAAGTTTGGGATGAGAGATTCTACCTCAAAAGAGAAAACATGAGGGCTTTTCTCTTTGTGAAAACATGTTTCCCATTTATAAAATATATTCTTTCCCCAGCTGCTGGTTTGTAATGGTAGACATATAGCCTAGAGCCATTATGAAAAAAAGAAAACACACAACAGTGAACTAAGGGGCCTCATCTGATGGCTAAAGTTCTCAGGAAAAAGCAAAGTGAGGAGAGCACCTTGAGTAAGAGGGGAAGAAAGAATAGAGGATAAGAACAGTAACCTTCAAATTCCCATGCCCTTGCCCAGCCAGTATCTTGTGGTAGGTAGAGCTGGCAAGGCCCTAACTGCATGTCTTTGTTTAGATCAAGTATCCCATCTCCCAACTCCATGCCAACCCCGGCTGCTAGAAGTCATGCACCAAGCACCCAGGCAAAGAAGGGAAGGCCAGCAGCTTTTGGACTCAAAAGTGCCATTAGTGATAACAACAGGCTGAAGCAACACTGTGTTACTCAGGTATATGATTCTTTATGATATTTGCTCCTTAGAATACTGCTCAACTTGGAAGCTGTCAGTCGTCAAATTAAGCACGAAGTCCCTTGAATGCCTCTTGAGCAAGACACATGGAGTTTTACAGAATCATCTTTCCACAAGTTAGCATTCCTTTCTTAGCCTGCCTGATGGTTAGTTCAATTTGCATGTAAACACATGCATACACTCTCATTGTGAGCACCTAGTGTCTCTCCCATCTTTCCTTGCAGAAATAGACACACACATTTCCATGTAATAGATCAACCTCATCTAAAGCTTGGAGAAAGTGCTAGCTAACAAATACATGTACACATGTGGATGTCACATGAAGTGTACCAACCAGCCACCCTGAGGTCAAACTGTTGGCAGGAAAGATCTGCTGACAATCTTTGAAAGGCAGACCTACAAGGCCAATATTGGGATACTTGCTCAAATGGCACCCTAAAAGAAATTTGGGGAAATTGGGCTGGAATGTGGTCCCACCCTGATGAACACCAAAACACCAAAATGAAATCTAGTTTATATATGGGAGTGGCTCGCACATGCCAGGCAGCATGGATACTAGGCTACAACGTGGTTAAAGCATTGGAGCTTAATACAGATTGATATTTGGCCTCGAGTTTCCAGAGCATAGAGTCTTGGGGTTTCAGCCCTCCACCTCCCAGTGGGAATTAGGCACACTGAGGGACCAGGGAAGCACAGTCTACAGGACTCTTGGCTCCTTTCTGCTTTTCTGACCCACAGTTGGAAGGGTTGGCCAAATCAAGATAGAATTGGGACTTGAGAAAGCGGCGGTATGAATCCTTCTCCATTAGGTTAAAAATCTTCTTCTGAGCCTCATCGAAGCAGGTTATTGTAGGTTCCAGCATGTTCCGACTTGTCTCTTCCCTGGTGCAAGCATCCAAGTTCACCTGAAGGGCAAAGGCCATGGCTTCCATCAGACATTTCATCCTACTGAGTGTGGGAGGCTGCATGCTTGCTACTGAACAATGACTGTGTACCCCCCATACACCAGAAAAAGAAAAATGTACATTTAGGCTTCTCCCTGGCCCATGTGATAGACTCTGCTTCAAGGTGGGCAGGCGAATATTTTCTGTTCTTGCCCACAAACTGGGGAGATTCATCAGGAAAATTCATTAAGGGTGCTCATCTAGTCATCTGGACAGGAGAACACTTTTTCTCAACTGATGTATTTGAAGTTGTCAAGACCATAATGACTTGGTCCACTATTCTATCTTTTCCTTTAACTCATATGACATAAAGTCCCATGCCATTGACTGCTACTTCTAGAAAACATCACTAAGACCCGGGGAGTTCTCTGCCATGAAAACCTACCTCTTTTGTTGCCTGGACTGAGATGAATTCGTTATAGATCTTTTTGGCCTTGGGACTTAGTTTGGAGGGTGATTTGATTTTCTTGTACTCTTCACAGCTGATCCAGAAATCAATGTTTTCCTCACTGTATTCGGACTTCAAGAAAGCTTTGAAAGCTGCCAGCCCACCTGTGACATGGGAGAAAGAACCACAGTTATCATCACACTGACCAGTCTCTTGGATATTACATTTCAGAAAAAGCTTATGTACTTGGGGGAATAAGATGTGGGTTGAAGCAATCCTCCTTTTCTCCCTACTTTGTGGGTCACTTGGGGTTAGGTAACCATGGTTTGTGTCTGGTGTCTACTGGATCCCAGCTATACCTAGTAATTCTTGCTCAAGATTTAAAGCCTCTTTCAAAAACTGATGAGCAATTTCGATAAAAATTGTTTTGTTTTTGAAATGCCTATGCAGCTACCAGTTGCAAAGGTGGGTTTGGGAGAGAAAAGCTGAGGTCGATTCTCCAAGAAGATTTCAATATTTAGAAACTTTTTTCTTTTTATCTTTTTTTTTTTTTTCATGTGGTGAGGGAGATGGTTTTCCACATGGTTCCTGTATTAAATTTCCATGGTATATCACAAAGCTCTAGAGCATGGTAAAATTTTAAGAAGACTGGGTATAAAACCAAAAGGTACTCCCGAGTCTGGAAGTTAGAAGGAACACAGGCCTTTCTGCAGTTCTTAGTAGGCCAAGCATATTGTTGTTGTTAGGTGCCGTTGAGTCGACTCCGACTCATAACAACCCTACATACAACTGAACAAAAACACTGCCTGGTCCTGCTGCACCCTCACAATCCTTACGCAGAGTGTATTTATCCTAATCCCGGGGGCTGAGGGTGAAGGTGGGAAGCTGTCAGACTTACATTCATGGTTAATCAGGTTTTCCAAGGATTCAGCCCATTTCTTGACTTCCTCTTGGCTCACCCTAGAGACATTAAAAAGAATGATTTGAAGGCCATGATCCAAAATTGGGGCAAGAAACCAACAATCCTTAATAAAATGCACACTTTTATTTTCCATTCTTATGATGACAACTTTAATTGATTAGGGTGCCCTTTTCACTAAAATGCATGAGAATTTCAAATGCAATTCAGATCTCCATGAAAATGGAGATCATCTTGATCCTGGTCTGACTTATTTAGGGGTGTAACTTCCTTTTCTCTTTATAGAACAGCTCCAGCGTCAGATAGTTAACATTTGAGGGCCCTTCCCTTACCTCTGGCAAATGACAACTTTGTCCTTCTTGCTGTGGGAAGAACTGTGTTCACAGGAGTCCGACTTCTGCAGCAGGAAACCTAGCCGATGCTTCATATCTTTTGCACTGCACAGAAGAGGAAGAAAGAGAATTAATAATGATTACCCAGCTCTCTTTAAAAGACAGCCTAGTGATAGAGATTGAGAAGCCCAGTCCTGGAAAAGAAGGCAAAGGCAGTCTACTTAGGGAGTGAGAATTGGAACGAACTCTCAGGAAAATGGGACTCGGTTTCTGCTTCTCCCTGTGACTTCCTACAAAACCTTGAGGCCAGAGTCACAGCCCAGGCTTCTTTGTAAGTAACTGAAATTCTGACCCTTCAGTCTATCTCAAGGGCTCTACTGTGAATCCACCATTTTGGCTATTGAAACACATTGAAAACACGAATGGTCTTTGGGTAACTTTTGTAACTGTAAGACGTGGTACCTCCTTACTGCGTGCCACCTTCTGGTGGGTGGTTGCTGTTTCCATTTGCCTCACTGCTGGCCATGAGGAAGCTACAGAAGCACTCTGGGAAGGCAGTGCTCTATTCTGTTCCGGTCATGGATATAGTTGGCCAAGGAAGTCATGCTGTGGGATATGCATGGACTGTAAGGCATGCAGCACCAGCAGAGGGAAGTGGAAAATGTGGGGGTAGGGTGGTAAATGCATACGCTGGCTTGCAGGTCTCAAGTAATTAAAACCTGACCTCCCCCAGACTTGCCTCTAGGGAATCTCCTGCTGATGCTGTGTTGTTTTGTGTTTTAGTTTTTTTTTTTTTTTTTTAACACCTAGACTATAAAGGATATTTATGCTCCAAAGGGCTTTTGAGGCTTAAAAATAACAAGAAGCTAGCAAGAGTCCTCACTGAAGCTGGTGAGTGTTTCATTACAGCAGAGGGTCCAGCTTCTTATTGCCAGTGTTCACTAGGTCGCTAGGGTACAGCAGCACCTGACTTATTCCAGAAGGAGAACTTTTTAATAAGCTTTTAGTTCAGCTTTCCCACTCTATGAATTATCCTTTCAGTTGCATCTCTTCTAAAGCAAAAAAAAAAAAAAAAAAAAAGTTTTTTAAAAGAGAAATTCCATTTTAAAAGGAATAAATGACCAGCTGATCTTGCTTGGAGGAGGAAAAACAAAGCCACAAAGATTAAGAAAAAAAAAAAAAATTTTTTTTTGAATGGCTACTTGGAGCCCTGGTGGCACAGTGATTAACAGCTCTGTTGCTGACCAAAAGGTCAGCAGTTCGAATTTACCAACTGTTCCTTGAAATCCTTATGGGACAGTTCTACTCTGTGCTATACTGTCACTATGAGTTGGAATCAACTCGATGGCAATGGGGTGTTTTGGGAACTGATATACTAGAGGCTTATCTAGTTTTTCCACAAGTTTGAACCCCATTGTGTTCTTGGGTTTCCTCTTAAATAGTATTTTCTCTCCCTCACAAGACTAGTTTTCCTCCTCTGCTTCCCCTACTGGTGACTGGTCAAAAAAAAAAAAAAGGGGATGCAAAATCCTCCTTAATAATAGCAGGATATAATCATGGTGGCTAACCTGATTCTAAGGTGGTAATATAAGTAAATCGTAATTCAGTCCAAACAGAAATCATTTCATATTTCCACGTGCCTGACTCTTTCTGAGACCTGATAGTTACTAGTGCAAGGTCACTTCATGAAGAGTTAGCAGTACGCTTAACACATAAATTACTTGCCCTTGTAACACAATACAACCATTAAAAAAAAAAAAAAAATGCTGAAGATAGTCTGAGGTCACTGGAGTCAGGAGACCTGGCTTTGGTCCTTGCTCTGCTACCCACCACCTATGTGACCTTGAGCAGCTCATGTCACCTCTAGAGCCTCAGGTACTAACACTAGGGTGAAGGTGATGGATTAGATGGGTTACATTTCCTAGGTGAGGAGAGTGAAGGCCAGTTGTCCCTGCTACCGTAGAGTTCACCTCCCCATGTTAACTTGAGCTCCTTGGGCAATCTTTTGTCTGTCTCTCAAAATGTTTACCAGAACATAACTTTCTCCTGACACTCCTGGTATTTTTGTATGACTAATACCACCTGCGAGTTAACTGAAGCAGGGAGTAACTTGCTCCATTCATTTCAGGAAAGTAATGGTGGCCCTTAGAGGTACTTATTTCGTAGGCACTCTCTGTCGGGCCCTCCTACTTCATTTTAAAGAAGCCACGAATACTTTCTGTAATCCCGAACCACAGAATTTTTGAAAGATCAACTTCTTAGTCATGATCAAAAGACTGTGCTTTCTGGGATTATTTCCAAATTGAAATTTAAGGTGATCTCTATTTGCAGAGGACAGGAGAGGAGGTGAGATGCCTTCAGACTGACTTTTTACCTTTAACTTCAAAATTAAGTAGTATAATATGCACTGGATTTTTTTTTTTCTTTTTCCCTAACTGGCATTCCCTGAGAGCATTCATTTACACCTTTTAAAAAAGCCACAGATATATGAATATCTGCATATCTTTAAGATTTTTTTTTTTAACTAAGAGACAGAACATTGGAAAAAAAAGAAAAAAAAAAACAGTATCTTGAGGATGGCACCTTCTACAGAATCCTTAATTGATTTGTTATAATCAATACCTCCTCTCAACCACCACTTACATAAGCCATTTCAAGAACTACAAATGGGGGCCGGGAGAAAAGGGAAATTTAAGTCTGAAACTCATTTCTTATTGTAATATTTGCTTATGAGAACATAGACAATGAAAGACCCTGCAGCACCACACAGAAAGCATAGTGCCTTTCTGGTGATACGAAACTCATACAGGGGCATCGTCTTCTGAAAAAAAAAAAAAAAAAAAGATCTAGTATATCACCAGAAAGCCCACAGCCCCAATTCTATGGACCCCAGTGATGCTCAAAAAATAGTAATCACAGGTGGAGGTATTACAGACAACTTTATGTCATCCTAAAGCCTCTTTTCACTTTTTAACTAGACAGCTAGTTTGGCTAGAGGACTTGGCTTATAAAAATCGGACTATCCCTCAAAACTGAGCACATATTAAAAAAAGAGCACATATAGGTACTGGAATTTGGGGAGAATGCCTCTTAAGCCACAATTTCGAGCTAGTCTTGGAGGGAAACTAGGAAGTTGATGCTCCCGTGACCACATTGCTTTTAATCCCAAAGAACTGGGTTAAAAAAAAAAAAAAAGTAGGATATGTAAATAACTGAGAAAGTCTGGGCAAAAGTTTGCCATCATTACCAGCTGAAAATAATCTTACCTCCTCAAGCAAGAAGCTGGAAGACCTGCGAGTCCTTTGCACATCTTGCTTCCCGTTAGGTTTGCACGCCAAGAAAAAAAGACGCAGCAGGAGGAGCTGTGGCTTCTGCTTTGAGCGCACTTTGCCTTTTCTCCCTCCGTGAAGTTGTCAGTATCCTCTGCGCTTCTCCCTCCCAAGCCTGCAGGGGTCTCTTTTATAGCCCCAGCCACGACCCTCCAGCCAATCAGATGGCAGCTCTGTAATACCAGCTCCTCTCTATTTTTTTTTTCTCTCTGCCTCCCTCTGCCTCCTCCAGCCCTGCCAGAGATAAGAAAGAAAAGACTGACGCATAGGCAATGCCAAGTGAATAAAAGAGGAGAAAACCCTTTCACAAAGTAGACACCACAGAAAATAAAAATCTACCGGGTGTTTCAACCAGTGTCGGAAGTATTGAATTTCTAGAACAGGAAAAGGAAAAAAATAAAATAAAAATAATGAGTTGACAGGGCTGCAAACCATGGAGCTTATTCACTAGTCTGTAACAGCAATGTCAAGGGAAGTTGCCTCCCGGAAAGAGAGGGGCCAGCAGCAGTCCACGGGCTTACTTTGGGGCTGACTCCCAACGCACTTCCTCTTTTGGATTAGAAATCTCATACCGTACCCGGTCCAAGATCTGATCCTCACTATTTCCAGAAAGGAGTTGGCAGTATCCCAGTTTCCAGACAGTGATTTGCAGAAGCTGCTTTCTCAATTGTCACATGCAGACGGGAGTGTTGGAGGGGAATAGCTGGATGGCAGAAGGATAGCTATTTGCCTGGCAGTACAGACAAACTAGTCTAGAGAAAGTGGATTAGCTACACATCTGTCATTCGGCCTGACTTTTTCAAGAAATCTTAGTGAGAACAGAATTCAGCTAGCCCTGACAATCTCTCCTGAACATGCATACCTCCTAGATAAAGCCTAAAACAGCATTTTGAGGACCAGAGGAGGAAGCAAAATGAACACATAGAGGCGACCATTTTTCTTTGCAAATGACTTTATGTTGTATGTAACTCTAGGTCTCCAAAATGGTATTTCAAACCAAAAAAGAGAGGAAGGAAGCAAGCAGGCAGAAAACTGTATAGCTTGTCTTGCATATCTCTAGGCTACCTGTGAGCATAATAATATTTGGTCCTACAAAAACCACCCATTGCTGTCGAGTCGATTCTGACTCATAGTGACCCTATAGGACAGAGTAGAACTGCCCCATAGGGTTTCCAAGGAGCACCTCGTGAATTTTAATTGCTGACCTTTTTGTTGGCAGCTGTAGCCCTTAACCACTATGCCACCAGGGTTTTCTCAGTCTTACAGTTACTTTCAAATAGGTGGACGATTAGTGCTTTTGGCTACAACATGATGGACTGAAAACGTCACAGAATCCTGTAGGTGTTCCATATCTTACATTCATAACTCAAATACCCACATCAGAGTTACCGAAGGATCTTCTTCATGTAGGCGAAGCTGTAAGAAGACATTGCCATGTCAGAAGAGAACAGGTTTAATTTGAAAGCAGATAGTTTCCTTAACATAAGATATAGTGAACTGTACATAGAAAAGCAGAGGACTCAAATGGTTTAGTTGGGAAAGATGACAAATAGATGGATTCTAATGATACGTAAAGGTATCCAAGAAAATAAAAGGGAAAATGGCAGGGGGCATATGTCTCCCTGTCCCATCTGTGTCTCTGAACATCCCATATTGCCACCCCACCCCACCTCGCAGAGAGCAAGGGGATGTCAGAGAAATGGAAGGAGGTGGAGGAATCATTATCTCCAGAAGATGCATTTAAATTGTAGGAAAAAGCCTCTAGCCTTCTCCCATTAAGGCTGAAAACCATTTATTAGATTCACTGCTGGGCAACATTGTCTTGAGGTATAACAGAGCAAATAAACTTTCTTCATGTAGCTAGCAGCCATCCTTGCAATATTGTGGAAGGGAAGGCTATCGAGCCAGGGAAAGTAGATGAAAGAAGATGAACCAGTTAGAATTGGCACCAAACACAAGAGACCCAATGGGAGAGAAGTTTACAAAAAATGAACCAGGGCCTTCTTTGCTTAGTTGGGTACTCAAGTGAACTATCACTCAAATAATGTGGTTTTAGGAACACAGGGGAAGATGCAAAGTTTACTGTTTCTTGAAATTCCATAATAAGTACTTTATATCCTGGGTGTAGATCAAAAAGAGGACTGATTTGTCATGGGTTAATATAAACAGTACAGATAAATGAGTCAAATAAGACTATCAAGATGATTTACTCCAATACCCCCTTTTTACCAAAGAGGAAAAAGAGATCCACATTGGGAAAGTGACTTGCCAAGATCACAGCTTCTTCCTGACAGAATTGGGTACACACTGCAGGTTTCTCGACACTAGGTTGTATGGATTTTCCACTGTGTCCTGTCACCCTACACAGTCTTATCAAATAAGATAAACTGTGTCAACAGAGGTATTTCTAAACTGTAAAGTGTTACGCAAATATTATTATTGATAGATTACACACAGTAGATAACAAAACCTAATATTAATTTCATACATTTGATTCAAGGAAGGCTTATGCTGCCCAATTTTCTCTTGCTCCCTGGAAGCGGGAGACACTGCAGACCTCATCATCCTGGTTCTCTATTAAACCAGGTCCATTTAACTGTGTTGTTAGTCTGTCACTCTATTCAGGCATTTCATATTTGCTCATTTCTTTACACTATGATTTCTTGTTTTTTGTTTATTTCCTTAGGAGTTTTAGTACTTTAACCCCTCGCCTTTGAGTTGATTCTGACTCACAGTGACCCTATAAGACAGAGTAGAACTGCCCCATAGAATTTCCAAAGAGTGGCTGGTGGATTCGAACTGCTGATGCTTTGGTTAGCAATCAAGCTCTTAACCACTGTGCTACCAGGGCTCCATTTAGTACTTTATAGGATGTTTGAAATAGCCTCTTATATGTTGACTTATTTTTCAATATGGGACTTGCTGATTGTGTTTAAGAAGGTGAGGCCTGGTACATCATGATAACTTGACAATTTTCCACCCTCTTTCTCTGACATTCACAAAGCATTAAATTCTATTATTCTACGATTTGTCATTTTTTCATGATTCTCACTGTGTGGAAAAGCTTTCCCCTGAAAAGATCTAATTTTTATGTATTCACTCATTTAGGACATATCTACAGAGTATCTTTTCTGTGCCAGGTACTGTTTGAAGAACAGCAGTTACCGTGATGAACGAACAGCCCCCTCCCTTGTGGAGTTTTCATTCCAGTAGAAAGAGTCTGACAAGGCACACAAACAAATAATTCCAGAGTCTGACTCACTCCACGAAGAAAATGAGGTGACGTGATACAGAGTAACTGGATGGGGAAGGACTCTTTTAGCCAAGGTGGTCAGGAAAGGTTTCCTTGAAGAAGCAGTAGCTGAAATGAGATTTGATGAATGAGAAGGGATCAGCAAGGCAAGGAGCTTTGAATATAGTATTCCTCATAGAAGTAAAGGCAAGTAAAATATTCTTTATCTAAACTGGGGGGAGAAAACAGAAAGCTAGAGGATTGTAAGTAAGGAGAGAGTAGCATGAAATGCAGAAGGTCAATGAAAAAGAGGAAGCCCCTCAATGAAATGGACTGACACAGTGGCTGCAACGATGGGCTCAAACATAGCAACAATTGTGAGGATGGCTCATGACTGGGCAGTGTTTCGTTCTGTTGTGCATATATAGTCACTGTGAGTCAGAACCAACTCAATGGCACCTAACAACAATAAGCATGAAATTAAGGTAGAAAGGTAAATAAAGTCTAGATCTTTGAATGACTCGTAGGCCATGGTCAAGAGTCTATATCAACGAATGGGTTTAAAAAAAAAAAAATTGTGGTCTATATACACAATGAAATATTACAAACCAAAATCCCCAAACCTGTTGCCATCAAGTCAATTTCGACTCATAGTGACCCTACAGGGCAGAGTAGAACTGTCCCATAAGGTTTCCAAGCCCTCCTTACACAGTGGTTAAGAGCTCGGCTGCCAACCAAAACAGCAGTTCGAATCCGCCAGCCACCCCTTGGAAACCCCATGGGTCAATTCTCCTCCGTCCTATAGGGTTGCTATAAGTCTGAATCAATTCCACGGCAATGGGTTTGGTTTGGTTGTAATCGTTATGGAAGCTCCTGTAGAGCAGCCGATGTGTTCAAACCAGTGACCTTATGGCTAGTAGTGAGCGCTTAACCATCGCGCCACCAGGGCTCGCAGCCATAAAGAGAAATGAAGCCCTGATGCACGCCACAACATGGATAAACCCTGAAAACATTTTACTGAGTGAAGTAAATCAATCACAAAGTGATAAATATTGTATGACCTCACTAATACGAAATTCCTAGAATAGACAAATGGATAGATATGCGAGTTTAATAGTGGTTACCAGAGGTCTTTGTTTAGCCAGCACTTAGTTTCTGTTTATGTGGATGGAAAATAAAATGGCAATGGATGTTGGTGATGGTGGCACAACATGATTGATTGAACAATGTTGAATTGGCAAATGCTATCTATACATTTGGAAACCCTGGTGGCATAGTGGTTAAGAGTTAGAGCTGCTAACCAAGAGGTCGGCAGTTCGAATCCACCAGGCGCTCCTTGGAAACCCTATGGGGCAGTTCTACTCTGTCTTTTAGGGTCGCTATGAGTCGGAATCCACTCGATGGCAATAGGTTTGGTTTTTTGGATCTATATTTTTGCAACAATTGAAAAAAGAGAGATTTAAAAAACAAAAAAAAAGTGTTATGGGAATCCATTGGAAAGACTGAAGCAAAGGAAGGCTGCTGTGGGAGAACAGTGGGATTTTCTGTAGTTCTAGGTCTCCAAACTGTCATTTCAAAGAAACAGAGAGAAAAAGAAAAACATGTAGTTTGTCGTGCCTTCAGATGAACGTAACAATATTCGATCTTACAGGTACTTCAGAACACCCAGGCAATTAGTATCTTTCGCACACGGCATAATGGACTGAATGCTTCAAAGACTCTTGAGGGCGTTGCACATCTTATAGTCACAGCTCAGACACCCACAGCAGAGTCGTGGGACGAGGGGGAGGGGGCAAACGTAAAAGCAGGGCGACCAGTTTGCAGCTTGAATCCTGGCTGTCAAATCTCCCGGAAAAACAGAGACTTACTTCACAAATATTTATTAGACACCGCGTGCTGGACATTCTGCTAGGACCTGGTGAATCAGGAATGCTTTGTGCTTCTCAGGAGCTCACACTCTAATGGGGAAGTCTCTTAAATAACCGGAGAACATATTATTAACTTGTATATACAACATTTGAGGGAAACACAGAGGATGCTGAATGAATCCAACCTTCAGACTTTACAGTGGTGTTCACAAAGGAGGCCCTGAAAGGACGATTAGAGACTCATTAGGCGCACAGAGAAGAGCAGAGCATTATAATAGAGGACAAAATAATATCAGCTAATTATTTTGGTCACTAATTGTGCAGCCACTGCTTTAAGCGCTTTATATTAATTGCCTCACTTAGTCCTCACAGTCTACCCTGAGAGAAGGTTCTACAATAAACCTTATTTTACAGATGAGGCATGGTGGGGCTAAGTGACTTACCTGAGGTTACACATCCATTAAGTGGTGTTGAAAGGATGCCAGCTCAGGCATTCTGACTCCAGGATCTCTGCTATTACTCTCTCTGCTATTACAACTGCACAGGATGAAAGAGAGTGGCCTGTCTGGATACCACAGACGTGTTTAGTGTGATTACAACTTTGGGGAGAAGAGAAAGAAGCAAGGCTAGATGGGTATTTCTTGTCACACTGAAGTCTAAAATTCATTCTGTAGTTGATAGGGGGCTAGCTGAGGTACTTAAGCAGATCACATTAATATTTTAAAAAGAGAATTTAGGAGACACCGTAGGGAATACATTGGACAGGAGAGAAAATAGCAAAAAGACTGGAGGCTATTGTAATAAGTCTTTGTGAAAGGTGATGATGATAAACAATAAGACCAAGCACGACTGTTGTGAGACTCAAATGAGGCAATACACACAAAAGAGCTCCTGAAACTGTAAAATGCTGAACATGCGGTAGGTATTGTTAACAAGGCTACAGAAGGACTGTTTCCTTCTGAGGGACATTCAGCCACCTAGTAGTATGTGAGCTGTGGTGGTCTCCAGATAAGTTTCTAATTTCACCAACCTTGGCTCAGGGAGAACAACAGAAAACATTGCTTAGGCACTTACAGGACCTAACACAAGGAAATAAGCCACTGCCAGTTTCTGAAGCTTTACACCCACCAGATTTTAAGAAGGGGCATTGCTCCTCTACTTCGGCAGGAAATGGGCCAGGCTTGGCCATTTGCACCAACTCAAATTACAATTTCCTCTCAGCTGTTAGCAGCTTCCCTCCTCCTTTATTGTTTACTACAATGGCCTGAACACCTGTGATTGTTCACAGTTATTGATTTTTAAGGCTAAAAAGCAAACATACCCATTGGAGGATGCTGTATACCAGGAAAATGAGAGATTTCCCAGTGTTGCTTACTTCTGGGAAATGTGTCTTACTCTCCACACCAAGCTTTGTGTCACGTGCAATAAATCAGGACCTGCAATCCTGACACTGACAGCACCAAGTGATGCATTGCTCAGTTTCTGTCAGGGCTTCCAACCAGCTTGAACCAGTTGAGTCATGGCCAATGAAGCAAAATCAGAACAGACTCGAGTTTTTAAAATTTGGGTGAAGGGGAACAATAACTGGAACAGGAAAAATTATGGGTCAAAGCCCTGGAATGGGAAACTTGGAAGAGGTGTAGTATGCTCTTTCAGGAACCTGATGTGGGAGATTGGATTATTGCCAGGACTGTGGAGAGCAACACACATTCCAAGTGGTGCGGTCAGCTGCCATCTTTGAGTGGGACACTGCTGTTTCCTGCTCTGCTGGTCAAGAAATTTGGTTGCTACACAACGTGTATGCTGCCCTTGTTTTCTAAGAGGAAGATTAAGTTTCTAACAGGGTTTCAACCTATGATTTTTCGTGTTCCGGTTCACCCACATTGTTAAAAAATTTGGGTCCATTCGAGTTTTGCTTCATTGGCCATGGCTGAGCCAGGTGCAAACAGGTGGAAGCCCTGGCTTCCTTGGAGGGGCTACATCACACTCAGTTAGCTGGGGAACAACAAAAGATAATCTTTCTTTCCCAAGATGCAGGGGAAGAACCAAAATATCCTCATCCCAAAGACTTAATCTTTTTTTCTGCAGTGCTTAGCCCAAGGCAGAAACAGCAGTCTCGTAAGAGTTCATTTACATTGTGAGGGTGGAAAGATACAGCATGGTGTCATGGAAAGTGCATGGACTTCACAGTCATGCAGACCTAGATTCTAACTCTAGCTCCTCCACATATTGGCTAGTCTGACTAAGGTAGACTTTCTGACCTCCAGCTTTCTAATGTGTAAAATGGGCATGTTGTTAGGTGTCATCAAGTGGATTTCAACTTATAGCAACCCCATGTGGCAGAGTAAAACTGCCCCATAGGTTTTTCTTGTATATAATTTTTTCAGGAGCAGATTTTCAGGTCTTTCTCCCACAGAGCTACTGGATGGGTTTGAACCTCCAACCTTTTGATTACCAGCAGAGAGCTTCATGGGCGTGCCACCAATACTCCACAAAAAATGGGCATAATAGTATATTATCCAATAGCAGACACTCAATAGTATATTCTGAACGAACGTTGTTAAAATTATATGATATAATCAGGCACATTTAGGGCATGCAAAAATTATCACTATTATTATTAAGAATATTTATAAAATATGGTATTGATCTTCATCATTATCATGTTTCTCTTTAAAAATAAGCCCTGGACTCCCTTTTGTTCTCAGATTAAAATTTGAACTCCTTAGCATGACACTTCAGCACTTTTATAATCTGGCCCAGCCCAAGTTCTCCTCCCCTTCCACTCTGTTCCTCATCATATTTTACCCTACAGTTATCCCAGACCCCTGTGATGTATTCACCACACATCTGTGTATTTCTCTGCCTGTGCCTCAGCTAATGCTGTGCCCTCAACCTGAGATGTCCTTCTCACAAGTCTTTGTCTATCGAAACTCTTTTCCTCTGTCCCCAGTCATAATTAATTGCTACTTCTTTTGCACTCTCCCAGCATGGTGCTTGAATCACTTCCATTTAACTTATGTTGATCATCTTCTATGTGTCTGAGAAGGTGCTTCTCCTGGAGACATTCACTTGACAAATATGCATTGACACCCACTGTATGCTAGTTACTATGTTCCTCGCTAGGGAAAGACCAGACCCTGCACTCTTTTATCCTACACTTCAATGAGGATATGGACAAAAAAAAAAAAAAAAAAAAAAAAATCAAGTAGATAGGCAACTACATAAAATAAAATAACTATGATATATGAAATTATACTTTTATATAAAAATAAAATAATTATAAATTGTGATAAGTGCTTTGAATGGAAAAGACAAAACCTCAGGATAATTTAAGAAATAACAGGGTAAGGAGAACTTCTTTATATAGGATGATCAAGCTTTATATATGACATGCAAAGGCGGTAATATTTATACTAAACCCTAAAGAATGTAGAAGGTGCTAGGTGCAAACAAAGAGGCCTTCCAGGTAGAAGAAAGCATGAGTTGAGGCCACAAAACATTTGCTGCATAGAAGACCACAGGAGGGGAGGGAGGAGTGAAATGACAAAAGGTTGAGTTTGATAGCAACCAGATCATGAAGGACCTCTAGACCCTACTAAGGGAGTTGAGCTTTATTTCATCTATAACGGGAAAGCATGCCATGCTCCACTTTATGACTTATATTTCAAGATACTCTGTTTTATGGCAAATAGATTGCAGTGGGTCAAGAGACTGTGTAGGAAACTACAGTCATGGTCTAGATAAGAGATGTTGGGGTCTCAACCAGGGAGGTGAATGAGATCCAAGCCTTAACCTTGAAAAGCATGTGTTTTGGTCATGGAGAACGTTGCTGAACCATTAACTTCAGCAAAATGCCAAACATGCAAAGGTGGAGAAAATTGTGGGTGTTAGGAGAGCAGGAGGGAAAAGCAAGAGCTCCTCAAGGATGTGAACTGAGTCTTGAATATGTGCTGAGTTTGGTGTAGCTTTTGTTGTATGTTACAAGATCCTACTCCCACTCCAATGACCTCTACCACTGCCGTGCTGTAGGTCCTTCAGTATTTGCTTTTTAAGGGTACATCAGGGGTCAATACACCCAGAAAATGCTGATGCAGATTCCCTACCCAACTATGGTTGCATAGGGATTCAGAGACAGCTAGAAAGTTCCATATTGATCCTGGATCCAGGCAAACATACGGTGGAGTAGAAGACAATGAAAAGAGAAAGGAAACAGAATGCAGACTTTAGCAAGACATGCATACCTGACCTTTTGTGATCTTCATTCTTCCATTCTATGCAGGAGACCAGGGTTGATTCCTGGACAGTGCAGCTCAGGAGCGGCCACCACCTGTCTGTCAGTGGAGACTCGCATGTTGCTATGAAGCTGGACAAGCAGCCTCAGTGGTGCAAAGGTTAAGGGCTTGGTTGCTCACTGAGAAAGGTGGGCACTTCGAACCCACCAGAGGCTCAGTGGGGGAAAAGACCTGGTGATCTGCTCTTACAACGATTACAGTCTGAGATACCCTGTGGGTCAGTTCTACTTTGCCATATAGAGTCACTCTGAGTCAGAATTGATGGCACACAACAATATAATGCTGAACAGGTTTCAGCACAGCTTCCAGACTAAGATGGACTAGGAAGAAAGGCTTGGTAATCTACTTCCAAAAATCAGCCAGGGAAAACACTATGGATCACAATGGTCCGATTCTCAACCAATAATGATGATGGCACAAAACCAGGTAATGTTTCGTTCCCGTGTGCATGGGGTCCCCATGAGTCAGGCACAGGCTTGATGGCAGGTAACAACAACAACAAAAGCTTCCAAAGTGCAGGCAGGTGCACTAAAGCCCAGTGTAAGACCTTCACCTTCCATAAGCCTTCTCTGAACATTACAGTTTAAGCAAACTTTTCTTTCAGGCAACTATAATCTTTACCTATTTAGATAATAGGCTGTTTTAATTTATGTTTTTAGGTACTGCGATTCCAAAAAATTGTGAATCTTTACGTGCTTTGTTATCCTTTTGGACAACCCTAAACTCCTACTAGGTGCTCAGTGCTGATTGGCTTGGGGCAATGGCAGATGTGGCACCATCCAAATGGGTGTGCAGCCTCCCTTTGTAGCTAATTTGTAGTGTATCATCCTTCAGAGGTAGCTGTCTCTGGTAACTCTGTTATAAAACTAGTTTAAGTTTTTTCTTTTTTTATAGTCAGATCTCAGAGGTTTTTACGATACTTATGACTTGCGCTTTCATTATACTAGAAGGATTTTGGAAACTTCAAATGGCAAATAGTAATAATAAAATCATAGTAGACATGGCAATGTGAAAATGATGAAACCTAGCTGAAAAACAGAAAACCTGGGTTCTACTTACCTTTGGTTGGAAAAATGGAAGGGATAGATTGTATGATGTCTGAGTTCTTTTAACCTCTAAGTTCTTTTTTTTTTTTTACTTTCCCTTTAAGAAGGCATAGATGACCTACTAATATGTCCTATCCTGCTCAAAGGAAACAACCAGACCGATTTCTGAAGCCAGCCTTAAAATCTACGACTCCCTGAGAGACGATGGAGCTCATGGGGGAGAAGAGACCTGAGCCGTCAGAAGAATCACGGGAATGAACAGTTTTTACTCTGAACCTGCATTACCTTTTCAGCATCTTCCTTATGGAGTTTTCTTATTTTCTCCATCCATTCTGGGTTTTGCATCTTCTTGATTCATAATTTCAGTGTTTCTCACCCTTAATCCAATATATGACCCTGAACCTGTCCTCCACTCTGCTCCTGCCAGATACGCTTAAGTTTGGGGTCTTAGTCATGCTCTTTCCACATTTCAACCCCTGGCCCATCCTCTAGGTTTGTGCTTTTTTGTTTTCTGTCAGCAGTTCATAATAACAGTTAATCTCTATGAAGCATTTCACATAAATTAACATGTTACCTTCATATCTACCTTAAAACCCATTAACCCACTGCCTTTGAGTCAATTCCTACTCATAGCAACCGTATAGGACAGAGTAGAACTGCCTCACAGAGTTTCCAAGGAGTGCCTGGTGGATTCAAACTGCCAAACTTTTGGTTAGCAGACGCAGCTCTTAACCACTATGCCAGCAGGGTTTCCATACCTACCTTACGGGGTAGATATCATGGTTTTCCCCTTTTATAAATGAGGGGCCTACCTGAGGCAGGAAGAAGTTAAATTACTTATTCGAGGGTTACATAGCTAGGAAATAATAGTGAAAGATTGAAGCCAAACCATTTGGCTACAGAGACCATGCTCTTAACTTCCATGCAATGCTGCCTGTCCTTCCAGTTGGGCTTCATTGCCTGGCCGTAATGACCTATCACTGTTATTGTTAGCTGCCATCCAGTTGGCCCCTGAGTCATGGTGACCCCATGCACAATGGAAAGAAACGCTGCACAATTCTGAGCCACCCTCATGATCGGTTGAGGATTGGACCATTGTGACCCATAGTGTTTTCACTGGCTGATTTTTGGAAGTAGATCACTAGGCCTTTCTTCCTAGTCTGTCTTAGTGTAGAAGCTTCACTGAAACTTGCTGGGCATCATGGAAGACGCAAGCCTCCATTGACAGATTGGAGGTGGCTGCAAATGAGTTACATTGACCAGGAATCAAGCCACATGAAAGGCAAGAATTCTACCTATGAACCACCAATGCTTCATAATAAACTATCAGATGTCCCTTATTTCATGTGCTGGCTTCTTCTAATGATATTTAGCACATATACATTGCTTCTTCCAGGGAGACAAGATGATGGAGAAAACCTCTGGCATGTCGGTGAATTGGCCTTTACTGGACCACTTTGAATTAAATAACTAAAATTTTCAATCTTCAACCGGCATGGATATAACTAAAATATCGATGTGGAGGCAAGGTAAAAAGAAAAGGGCAATTCTATAAGTCTTGTAGATGCATGTGGTAGTTCTTGCCAATAGAGGAACTCCTCTCAGCGCAAACCTCATTTTAAAAGCTGTGTGTTTTTAAACTTCTAATTAGCTGTTTAAGGAAGCTCTGGTGGCACAGTGCGTAAGTGCTCAGCTGGTAACCAAAAGGTCATTGGTTCAAACCCACCAGACACTTCTCAGGAGAAGGATGTGGCAATCTGCTCCCATAAACATTACAGCCTTGGAAAACCAATGGGGGCAGTTCTACTCTGCCCTATAGGGTTGCTATGAGTTTGAATCGACTAGACAGCAATGGGTTTGATTTGGTTTGGTTTGGTGGCATAATAAGGAGCCCTGGTGGTGCAATGGTTAAAGTGCTTGTTGGATAATGAAAAGGTCAGTGGTTGAAACCCAACAGTGGCTCATGGGAGAAAAGACCTGGCAATCTGTTTTCATAAAGATTACAGCCTAGAAAACCCTATGTGGCAGTCCTGTCCTGTCCTGTAAGGTCACTGTGTGTCGGAATCCACTCAAGGGCACAGGAAAACAATTACAACAATTAGCCATTTGACTTAACAATTACGATACAAGGAATTAATTTTCTTTCTATAAAGAGGCTAAGTTTTAAAGAAACACTGAGATAAAATCCTACTAATAGAACTGATCTGAGGAGCACTTAATCTCTTACCCGGTTTAAAGATTTGCAGCTCTTCTAAGTGTTCTGAACTAGGTTCAGGTGCAGACAAGTAAATGTGTTCATCTATATCAATCTATGGAGCCCTGGTGACACAGTGTTTAGGTGTTCTACTGCTAACCAAAAGGTCAGCAGTTCAAATCCACCAGTCACTCCTTGGAAACCCTATCGGGTAGTTCTACTCTGTCCTATAGGGTTGCTATGAATCGGAATCTACTTGACAGCAGTGGGTTTGGTTTTCGGGTTTATACCAATCTATAGGAATAGCTGCCCCTTGAATCAAAGGAAATAAACAAGAGAGATTAAAATAATGTCATACTGCCCTGGGGTTTACCTAGAATATTATAGGGCTGCCCCACATCTATAGCTCATGTGCTTTGTTTTGCAGGAGTGTTGGTGGGTTTGTGTTGAGTCATACGAATAGTCTTAGTCATTTCCTCTTAAAATAACCCCTTCACTTCTATAACACTTCACAGCTGTGAAGCACTTTTTCCTGCATTATCTCATTTGCCTTTCACATCAAACTCAGTATGTACAAAATTGAAATAATTTTCTACTCTCAAAGCTACTTGGCCTTCAGTGTCCTTTATTCCCATCAATCCGCCCCCCGTAATGATTGTCCAGTCTATCCCTTTCCACTGTAGTTTAGACCCTCTTTGATTGATGTCACCTGGAACAGAGTTTTCATTTCTTTCTTCTTTTTTTTTTTTTATTTGGGAGTATTCCTGTTTCTCAACATTCATCTGTCAGTTTGTCCTGCTGTAGTGGCTTGTGCGATGCTATGATGCTGGGAGCTATGCCACTGGTATTTCAAATACTAGCAGGGTTACCCATGGTGGTCAGGTTTCAGCAGAGCTTCCAGATTAAGACAGACTAGGAAGAAAGGCATGATGAACTACTTCTAAAAAAGTAGCCAGTTAAAGCCTTATGAATCACAACAGAACATTGTCTGATTTGCTTGCTTTGGACATGTCATCAGGAGGGATTAATCACTGGAGAAGGACATCGTGTGTGGTGACATAGAGGGCCGTCTAGGGTGAGCAAGACCTTTGGTGAGATGGATTGGCACAACAGCTGCAGCAATGAACTCAATCATCCCTGGTCCGTGCTCCCTTATATCCAAGATATTTTTATCCAGGAAAAGCCTTCTTCTTTCTAGCTTTCCAAAACCAGTACTCCTTTAGGAAGTGTTTCTTCAGCTCTTGGTTGAAAGAGGCCTCCTTCTTCTAATTTCCCAAAGCACTTTCATCACTACCTATCTGGTTGCATTGAGCCATTTCTGATATAAATTCTAATTATGTATATATGAATGTTCTTTCTTTTATTATCCTATAAACTCAGTGATAAAAGGTTGATCCCATTCACTCTGTAGAACCTACTGTTTTCTAGTATGTCTTGCATTTCACAAGATCAAGATCTGTAATCTGTGGAGGAAGAATTATATATTTTAAAGATGAGAAAACTAAGAAATCAAATGTGTACCCATCAGGATAAACTAGGTGATGCTGTAGTAACACATCTCCCAAATCTCAGTGCTCTTAAAAGAATAAAAGCTTATTCTCTGCTCCTACCAAAAGTTCTTTTGCATCATCTTTGGTTGAGTTCATTGTTACCTTCACTCCAAGACTCAGGCTGATGGAGCAGCCTCAGTCTGGCGCATCGACGGTCTTAATGGCAGAGAAAGGAGAAAACATAGCAGACTATTCATTTTCTTGAAAGCTTCTGCTTGGAAGTGACACACATTAGTTCCGATTATATTTCATTGGACAAAGTAAATACATAGCCAAGCTTGATATCAAAGGACCAGGTAAGTATAATTCTCTTCCAAGGAGGAGCAGCAAATATTTTTGAACAATAATGAAGTCTACCACAATGAGGGTAAATGATACTTCCAAGAATACAACTAGTAAGTGGCAGAACAGGGTCTTAAGATGAAGTCATTTGATTTATAAGTCCATTTTCTTTTTTCATTTCATTCTAAAGCAAACTGACTAATGGGAGATAAACCAGTGGCTATAGTAGCAACCCTGCTCCAGCATATCGGTATTAAAGAATCAACTATTGTAGCCATAGATGGAAATACTGGAAGTGACAGCTTCTATTATTGTTGATTGCCTTAAGAGGATGCTGGAAGCAGTAGACTTGCCTGGACTACAAATACCATTACCAGCCTTCAGGAATAAAAAAGAGTTGGCAAACTTTTACAGTGCAAGAATTACAGGGGCATATAAGGCAGTAGGCAAACTTTCCTCATGCATGTCTCTTTTAATTTATTTCTCTCCTATTAACTGCAAAATTATTTGAATTTAATCTACATGAGCAGAACAGATTTCTGGCCATTTCTCCAGAAAATTCAACAAATGGTTACTGAACTTCTATTCTAGGCGTTATGCTAAACTCAGGGAACAAGACAGTTACAATCCCTGACTTTGTGGACATTACAATCTAGTACAAATGCAGACATTAAGTAACACATCACTACACCCACTGCCATTGAGTCAATTCTGACTCACAGCGACCCTATAGGACAGAGTAGAGCGGCCCCATAGGGTTTCCAAGGAGCGCCTGGTGGATTTGGACTGCCGACCTTTTGGTTAGCAGCTGTAGCTCTTAACCACTATGCTACCAGGGTTTCCACATCACTACAAGGGCCTTGAAAACAGAAGGGGAAGAACAGGGTTGTCTTGGACACTCATTGCTCCACCAAGATTCTCTTGAATCCCTTTCACTGCTTCTGTGTGTTTCTCCCCCAGCTTCTGAGTACCTTTGCTTCTCATCATCTGCACCTGACATTCTCTTTGGAGGCCACCCTCAGACTGCTGGAGTGCTTTGCCTGTAAGCACAGAAAGCAGGAATTGCCTAGAAGTTTAGGTGACTTACCCAGTGACTAGTAGGAGAATCTGAAACCCAGTTCCCTTGCCTTTAGGCCAAACAAAGACATAATCTGAGACGTAATTTATACTACAGAGCTCCCTTGATCATGCTGAGGCTGGGCCTTAGCTCAAATTGTACCATCGCTTGATGCGGAGGCCATGAGAATGAGCCTCATAGACATCCATTATAGGGAGCGTATTGACCAAAGTCCCCAGTAGTTGTGTTATGAAATCCATTGTTGAGTTTGAGCTGAGGCCACATTTCCCCAGCCTGCCCCCAGTCAATGACAGACAAAGATGGAGATACTAAGGCAGACTCATTCTTGGAATAGAGGACTCCTCTGAAGATGACTTTTGCTCAAGGGCTCTTCTGATGGCCTTGCTGACCTTTTCTTAGATCGACAGCAGTTCTTTCCTCCCCATTTTCATTAAGTTGGGAGTCTGACCTGCACTGCAGTCTTATGGCTCCCCAGCTTGTTCTGAACCCCCTTCTCATTCCTCTTGTAAGCATTTTCCCTAAAAAAATCCTCGAACAATCACATCTTGGCATCTGCCCCTCAGAGGACCCTGACTAACACGGGACTTCCTTACCCGTTCCCCTGCCCCACTCCTTTCCTGATTTATTCTTTGAGCATTTGCACAGGAATCCTCAGCTCAGGATTTGCTTCTGAGAAATCCATTGTAACACAAGGGAGCAATGGAGACACATAATGAAGAGAACCTAACCTGGTAATATGACAGTTACGTTTGAAAGAAGAGTAGAAGTTAACCAAGCAAAGGCGTGGGAGAGGCAGGATGTTCCCTGGAGAAGAAATATCACATTCAAAGAACAGGAGGCAAGAATGAGAATGTCAGAGTCAAGGGGGGGAGCAAGTGATGACCAATGTGGTGCGAGATGGCGGAAGAAGCCACTTTAGGGACAGCCTGGTTGGCCATGCTAAGGATTTTTCATTTTTCCTGTGTTCCCCCAACCCCCAAAAATATGTGTTGGAATCCTAACGCTTTGGGAATAGGATTTTCTTTGTTATGTTAATGAGGCCATAACAGTGTAGGATGTGTCTTAAACCTAGTCACTTTTGAGTTACCAAAAGAGACACAGAAACAAGCATATGTGGGGATGCAGACGCTCTCTGATGACAGCAGAGGCGGCAAGCTCAGGAACATCAAGGATTGCCAGCAACTAGAAGCTGAAATAGGCAAAGAAAGGACTTCCCTAGAGCCACATCCTGAATTTGGACTTCTAGCTGCCTGAACTGTGAGAAAATACATTTCCGTTCTTTAAAGCCACCCACTTGTGGTATTTCTGTGACAGCAGCACTAGGAAACTAAGACACCATTTTAAGACTTTGGAAAGAGAGATGAAAGGGTCCGATCTGCATTTTTAAAACCACATTCTGAACAGAGTGGAAAATGGATTGTAGGCTAGAGGAAAAGCAAGGAGACCAGATAGAAGATAATGGGTGAGTGGTGAGGGTGGCTTGGACTAGAGCAGGCTTGGCAAACTGCAGCCCACAGTTTGTTTTTATACAACCCATGAGCAAAGAATGGTTTTTAAAATTTTAAACAGTTGTAAAAAAATAAAAATAAAGGAATATGCATCAGAGACTGTATGCGTATCTAAAAGCCTAAAAGATTTACTATCTGGCGCTTTACAGAAAAAAAGTTTGCTGACCCTTGACTACAGCAATGACAGAGGGCATGGAGAAAAGTGGTTAGATTCATGAAATTTGTTTTTCCTTTCATTTATTTATTTTTTTATTGCACTTTAGGTGAATGTTTACATAACAAATTATTTTCTCATTAAACGATTAACACACATATTGCTTTGTGATATTGGCTGCTAGCCCCACGACACGTCAACGCTCTCCCCTTCTCAACCTTGGGTCCCCCATTGCCAGCTTTCTCCCCTCCTGCCTTCTCATCCTTGTCCCTGGGATGGTGTGCCCATTTAATTTCAATCTTGTTTTCTTTTATAGGCCTTTCTAATCTTTGGCTGAAGGGTGAACCTCAGTAGTGCCTTCAGTACTGAGTTAAAAGCGTATCCTGGGACCATACTCTTGGGATTTCCCCAGTCTCTGTCAGATCACTAAGTCTGGTTTTTTTTTTTTTTTAAATTTTTATTAAGCTTCAAGTGAACATTTACCATTCCAATCAGTCTGTCACATGTAGGTTTACATACATCTTACTCCCTTCTCCCACTTGCTCTCCCCCTATTGAGTCAGCCCTTACAGTCTCTCGTTTCGTGCCAATTTTACCTTCTTCCCTCTCTCTCTATCTTCCCATCCCCCCTCCAGTCAAGAGTTGCCAACACACTCTCCCGTGTCCACCTGATTTAATTAGCTCACTCTTCATCAGTATCTCTCTCCCCCCCTCTGACCAGTCCTTTTCATGCCTGATGATTTGTCTTCGGGGTTGGTTCCTGTCCTGTGCCATCAGAAGTTCTGGGGAGCATTGTCTCTGGGATTCCTCTAGTCGCAATCATACCATTAGGTGTGGTCTTTTAATGAGAATTTGGGGTCTGTATCCCATTGGTCTCCTGCTCCCTCAGGAGTTGTCTCTTGTGCTCCCTGACAGGGCAGACATCGATTGTGGCCGGGCACCAACTTGTTCTTCTGGTCTCAGGATATTGTAGGTCTCTGGTTCAAGTGGCCCTTTCTGTCTCTTGGGTTCTTAGTTGTCGTGTGACCTTGGTGTTCTTCCTTTGCCTTTGCTCCCGGTGGGTTGAGACCAATTAATGTATTTTAGATGGCTGCTTGTTGGCATTTAGGACCCCAGGTGCCACAATTCAAAGTGGGATGCAGAGTGTTTTCATAATAGAATTGTTTTGCCCATTGATTTAGAAGTCCTCTCAAACCAAGTTCCCCAGACCCCAGCCCCTGCTTCGCTATCCTTTGAAGCTTTCATTTTATCTCGGAAACCTCTTTACTTTTAATCCTGTCCAATTAGGCTGACCTTCCTTGTTTTGAGTGTTGTCTTTCCCTTCACCCAAAGCAGTTCCCATCTACAGATTGATCAATAAAAAGCCCTCTCCCTCCCTCCCTCCCTCCCTCCCCCCTTTGTAACCACAAAAGTATGTGTTCTTTTCCGTTTTTTCTATTTCTCAAGATCTTATAATAGTGGTCTTATACAATATTTGTCCTTTTGCAACTGACTCATTTCGCTCAGCATAATGCCTTCCAGATTCCTCCATGTTATGAAATGTTTCAGAGATTCGTCACTGTTCTTTATCGATGCGTAGTATTCCATTGTGTGAATATACCACAATTTATTTACCCATTCGTCCGTTGATGGACATCTTGGTTGCTTCCAGCTTTTTGCTATTGTAAACAGAGCTGCAATAAACATGGGTGTGCATATATCTGTTTGTGTGAAGGGTCTTGTATTTTTAGGGTATATTCCGAGGAGTGGGATTTCTGGGTTGTATGGTAGTTCTATTTCTAACTGTTTAAGATAACGCCAGATGGATTTCCACAGTGGTTGTACCATTTTACAATCCCACCAGCAGTGTATGAGAGTTCCAGTCTCTCCGCAGCCTCTCCAACATTTATTATTTTGTGATTTTTGAATTAATGCCAGTCTAGTTGGTGTCAGATGGAATCTCATCGTAGTTTTAATTTGCATTTCTCTAATGACTAATGATCGAGAGCATTTTCTCATGTATCTGTTGGCTGCCTGAATATCTTCTTTAGTGAAATGTGTGTTCATATCCTTTGCCCACTTCTTGATTGGGTTGTTTGTCTTTTTGTGGTTGAGTTTTGACAGAATCATGTAGATTTTAGAGATCAGGCGCTGGTCTGAGATGTCATAGCTGAATATTCTTTCCCAGTCTGTAGGTGGTCTTTTTACTTTTTTGGTGAAGTCTTTAGATGAGCATAGGTGTTTGATTTTTAGGAGCTCCCAGTTATCGGGTTTCTCTTCATCATTTTTGGTAATGTTTTGTATTCTGTTTATGCCCTGTATTAGCGCTCCTAGGGTAGATCCTATTTTTTCTTCCAAGATTTTTATCGTTTTAGTCTTTATGTTTAGGTCTTTGATCCACTTGGAGTTAGTTTTTGTGCATGGTGTGAGGTATGGGTCCTGTTTCATTCTTTTGCAAATGGATATCCAGGTATGCCAGCACCATTTGTTAAAAAGACTATTATTTCCCCAATTGACTGACACTGGTCCTTTGTCAAATATCAGCTGCTCATACGTGGATGGATTTATATCTGGATTCTCAATTCTGTTCCATTGGTCTATGTGCCTGTTGTTGTACCAGTACCAGGCTGTTTTGACTACTGTAGCTATATAATAGGTTCTGAAATCAGGTAGGGTGAGGCCTCCCACTTTCTTCTTCTTTTTCAGTAATGTTTTGCTTATCCGGGGATTCTTTCCTTTCCATATGAAATTAGTGATTTGTTTCTCTATTCCCTTAAAGTATGACATTGGTATTTGGATTGGAAGTGCGTTGTATGTATAAATGGCTTTTGGTAGAATAGACATTTTTACTATGTTGAGTCTTCCTATCCATGAGCAGGGTATGTTTTTCCATTTAAGCGTGTCCTTTTGAATTTCTTGTAGCAGAGTTTTATAGTTTTCTTTGTATAGGTCTTTTACATCCTTGGTAAGATTTATTCCTAAGTATTTTATCTTCTTGGGGGCTACTGTGAATGGTATTCATTTGGTTATTTCCTCTTCGGTGTTCTTTTTGTTGATGTAGAGGAATCCAAGTGATTTTTGTATGTTTATTTTATATCCTGAGACTCTTCCAAACTCTTCTATTAGTTTCAGTAGTTTTCTGGAGGATTTCTTAGGGTTTTCCATGTATACGATCATGTCATCTGCAAATAGTGATAGCTTTACTTCCTCCTTACCAATCTGAATACCCTTTATTTCTTTGTCTAGCCTAATTGCCCTGGCTAGGACTTCAAGTACGATGTTGAATAAGAGCGGTGATAAAGGGCATCCTTGTCTGGTTCCCGTTCTCAAGGGAAATGCTTTCAGGTTCTCTCCATTTAGAGTGATATTGGCCATTGGCTTTGCATATATGCCCTTTATTATGTTGAGGAATTTTCCTTCAATTCCTATTTTGGTGAGAGTTTTTATCATAAATGGGTGTTGGACTTTGTCAAATGCCTTTTCTGCATCAATTGATAAGATCATGTGGTTTTTGTCTTTTGTTTTATTTATGTGATGGATTACATTAATGGTTTTTCTGATATTAAACCAGCCTTGCATACCTGGTATAAATCCCACTTGATCAGGGTGAATTATTTTTTTGATGTGTTGTTGGATTCTATTGGCTAGAATTTTATTAAGGATTTTTGCATCTATGTTCATGAGGGATATAGGTCTAAAATTTTCTTTTTTTGTAATGTCTTTACCTGGTTTTGGTATCAGGGAGATGGTAGCTTCATAGAATGAGTTGGGTAGTATTCCGTCTTTTTCTATACTTTGAAATACCTTCAATAGTAATGGTGTTAAGTCTTCTCTGAAGGTTTGGTAGAACTCTGCAGTGAAGCCATCTGGGCCAGGACTTTTTTTTGTTGGGAGTTTTTTGATTACCATTTCAATCTCTTTTTTTGTTATGGGTCTATTTAGTTGTTCTACTTCTGTATGTGTTAGTTTAGGTAAGTAGTGTTGTTCCAAGAATTTATCCATTTCTTCTAGGTTGTCAAATTTGTTAGAGTACAATTTTATGTAGTAATCTGATATGATTCTTTTGATTTCATTTGGTTCTGTTGTGATGTGGTCCTTCTCGTTTCTTATTCGGGTTATTTGTTTCCTTTCCTGTTTTTCTTTAGTCAGTCTAGCCAATGGTTTATCAATTTTGTTAATTTTTTCAAAGAACCAGCTTTTGGCTTTGTTAATTCTTTCAATTGTTTTTCTGTTCTCTAATTCATTTAGTTCAGCTCTAATTTTTATTATTTGTTTTCTTCGGGTGCCTGATGGATTCTTTTGTTGCTCACTTTCTATTTGCTCAAGTTGTCGGGACAGTTCTCTGATTTTGGCTCTTTCTTCTTTTTGTATGTGTGCATTTATCGATATAAATTGGCCTCTGAGCACTGCTTTTGCTGTGTCCCAGAGGTTTTGATAGGAAGTATTTTCATTCTCGTTGCTTTCTAAGAATTTCCTTATTCCCTCCTTGATGTCTTCTATAACCCAGTCTTTTTTCAGGAGGGTATTGTTCATTTTCCAAGTATTTGATTTCTTTTCCCTAGTTTTTCTGTTATTGATTTCTAGCTTCATTGCCTTGTGGTCTGAGAAGATGCTTTGTAATATTTCGATGTTTTGGATTCTGCAAAGATTTGTTTTATGCCCTAATATGTGGTCTATTCTAGAGAATGTTCCATGTGCGCTAGAAAAAAAAGTATATTTTGCAGCAGTTGGGTGGAGAGTTCTGTATAAGTCAATGAGGTCAAGTTGGTTGATTGTTGTAAGTAGGTCTTCCGTGTCTCTATTGAGCTTCTTACTGGATGTCCTGTCCTTCTCCGAAAGTGGTGTGTTGAAGTCTCCTACTATATATGTGGAGGTGTCTATCTCACTTTTCAATTCTGTTAAAATTTGATTTATGTATCTTGCAGCCCTGTCATTAGGTGCGTAAATATTTAATATGGTTATGTCTTCCTGATCAATTGTCCCTTTTATCATTATATAGTGTCCTTCTTTATCCTTTGTGGCGGATTTAAGTCTAAAGTCTATTTTGTCAGAAATTAATATTGCTACTCCTCTTCTTTTTTGCTTATTGTTTGCTTGCTATATTTTTTTCCATCCTTTGAGTTTTAGTTTGTTTGTGTCTCTAAGTCTAAGGTGTGTCTCTTGTAGGCAGCATATAGATGGATCGTGTTTTTTTATCCAGTCCGTGACTCTCTGTCTCTTTATTGGTGCATTTAGTCCATTTACATTCAGCGTAATTATAGATAAGTAAGTTTTTAGTGCTGTCATTTTGATGCCTTTTTATGTGTGTTGTTGGCCATTTCATTTTTCCACATGCTTTTTTGTGCTGAGACGTTTTTCTTAGTAGCTTGTGAGATCCTCATTTTCATAATGTTTAACTTTGTGTTTATTGAGTTGTTACGTTTTTCTTGGCTTTTTTCTTGAGTTATGGAATTGATATTCCTTTTTGTGGTTACCTTTTTATTTACCCCTATTTTTCTAAGTAAAAACCTAACTTGTATCCTTCTATTTCGCCTTGTATCACTCTCCATCTGGCAGTTCAATGCCTCCTATATTTAGTCCCTCTTTTTGATTATTTTGATCGTTTAGCTATTGATTTCCATGATTTCCTGTTGTGTGTATTATTTTGTTTATTTATTTATTTTTTAGAATTAGTCTTAATTTGTTTGTTTTTGTGCTTTCCCTGTTTGAGTTGCGTTGATATCAGGACGTTCTGTTTTGTGACCTTGTATTGTGCTGGTACCTGATATTATTGGTCATCAGGCCAAACAATCTCCTTTAGCATTTCTTGCAGTCTTGGTTTAGTTTTTGCAAATTCTCTAAACTTGTGTTTATCTGTAAATATCTTAATTTCTCCTTCATATTTCAGAGAGAGTTTTGCTGGATATATGATCCTTGGTTGGCAGTTTTTCTCGTTTAGTGCTCTGTATATGTCGTCCCATTCCCTTCTTGCCTGCATGGTTTCTGCTGAGTAGTCTGAACTTATTCTTATTGATTCTCCCTTGAAGGAAACCTTTCTTTTCTCCCTGGCTGCTTTTAAAATTTTCTGTTTGTCTTTGGTTTTGGTAAGTTTGATGATGATATGTCTTGGTGTTTTTCTTTTTGGATCAATCTTAAATGGGGTTCGATGAGCATCTTGGATAGATATCCTTTCTTCTTTCATGATGTCAGGGAAGTTTTGTGTCAGGAGTTCTTCAACTATTTTCTCTGTGTTTTCTGTCCCCCCTCCCTGTTCTGGGACTCCAATCACTCGCAAGTTATCCTTCTTGATAGAGTCCCACATGATTCTTAGGGTTTCTTCATTTTTTTTAATTCTTTTATCTGATTTTTTTCCAGCTATGTTGGTGTTGTTTCCCTGGTCCTCCAGAAGTCCCAGTCTACATTCTAATTGCTCGAGTCTGCTCCTCTGACTTTCTATTGCATTGTCAAATTCTGTAATTTTATTGTTAATCTTTTGGATTTCTACATGCTGTCTCTCTATGGATTCTTGCAACTTGTTAATTTTTCCACTATGTTCTTGAATAATCTTTTTGAGTTCTTCAACAGTTTTATCAGCGTGTTCCTTGGCTTTTTCTGCAGTTATCCTAATTTCATTTGTGATATCTTTAAGCATTCTGTAAATTAGTTTTTTATATTCTGTATCTGATAATTCCAGGATTGTATCTTCATTTGGGAAAGATTTTGATTCTTTTGTTTGGGGGGTTGGAGAAGCTGTCATGGTCTGTTTCTTTATGTGGTTTGATATGGACTGCTGTCTCCGAGCCATCACTGGGAAACTAGATTTTCCAAGTAGTCAGCTGGTGCGCTGGCTCCTAGTTCTGAAAACAGTCGCTGTCTGCCCGTATTTGTTCGTCCTCCGTCTCTAAGACTGTGCTTGTTGTTCAGAGTTCATAGATTGTTATGTATGTGATCGATTCCCTTGTTTTTCCGAGTCTTTGTTGCAAGAGGGATCCGCGGGAGCGTCCACCTAGTCCGCCATCTTGGCCCCCCTCCGGGCCTTTCAAGTCTGGTCTTTTTTTGAAAGTTAGATTTTTGTTCTGCATTTTTCTCTAACTCTATTCAGGACCCTCTATTGTGATCCCTGTCAGAGCAGTCGGTGGTGGTAGCCAGGCATCACCTAGTTGTGCTAGATTCAGTCTGGTGGAGGCTGCGGTAGTTATGGTCCATTAGTCCTTTGGACTAGTATTTCTCTTGCTGCAAATGGGGTGGGACCAGTGGAGTATCTTAGATGGCCTCTCACAAGCTTTTAAGACCCCAGGCACTGCTCACCAAAGTAGGATGCACTACATTTTCTCTATAAATTATGCTATGCCAATTGAGCTAGATGTTCCCTGAGACCATGGTCCTCACAGCCCTCAGCCCAGTGATTCAGTCTTTCGGGGAGTTTGGATGTGTCTATGGAGCCTCCATGACCTTGCTTTGTACAAGTTGTGCTGGCTTCTCCAGTATTGTGTATTGTCTTACCTTTTACCAAAGTTCAAAAACCACTTATCTGTTACTTGCTTAGTGTTTTTCCATCCACACCCCTCCCCTCCTCGTAATCATCAAAGGTTTTATCTTTTTGTGGATAAACTTGTTCATGAGTTTTTATAATAGTGGTCTCATACAATCTTTGTCCTTTTGTGACTGACTTATTTCACTCAGCATGATGCCCTTCAGATTCATTCATGTTGTGAGATGTTTCACAGATTCATCATTGTTCTTTATCCTTTCATAGTATTCCATTGTGTGTTCACCATAGTTTGATGATCCATTCATCTGTTGGTGGGCACTTAGGATGTTTCATCTTTTTGCTACTGTGAATAATGCTGTAATGAACATTGGTGTGCATATGTCTATTTGTGTGACAGCTCTTGTTTCTCTAGGATATATCCCTAGGACTGGGATTGCTGGATCATGTGGTATTTCTATTTCTGGCTTTTTAAGGAAGCACCATACCATTTTCCAAAATGGTTGTACCATTTTTCATTCCCATAAGAGTTTCAATCTCCCCGCAGCCTCTCTAACATTTGTTATTTTCTGTCTTTTTGATTCGTGCCAGTCATGTCGGGGTGAGACGGTATCTCATTGTGGTTTTGATTTGCATTTCTCTAATGTCTAGTGTTGCTAGGGTTGCTATGAGTCCGAATCGACTCAACTGCACTGGGTTAATGGCTAGTGATGGAGAGCATTTCCTCATTTGTCTGTTAGCTACCTTGAGAAGTGTATGTTCATATACTTTGCCCATTTTATAATTGGATTATTAGTCTTTTTGTTGTAGAGGTGTTAGATTTTCCTGCAGATTTTCAAGATCAGACTTTTGTCTGATTTGTCATAGCGAAAAATTTTTTTCCCAATCTGTAGGTTCTCTTTTTACTCTTTTGGTGAAGTCTTTTGATGAGCATAAGAGTTTAATGTTTAGAAGATCCCTGTTATCTAGCTTATCTTCTGGTGTTTGTGTTTTGTTAGTTATGGTTTGTATCCTGTTTATGTATTAGGGCCTCTAGTGTTGAACTTGTTTTTTCTTCTATGATCTTTATAGTTTTTGGTTTTATATTTAGGTCTTTGATCCATTTCAAATTAGTTTTTGCGTATGGGTCCTGTTTCATTTTTTTTGCAGAAGAACGTCCAGTTTTTCCAGCACCATTTTTAAAAAGACTGTCTTTTCCCCATTTAAAGGACATTGGGCTTTTTTCGAAGATAGGTGACCATACCAAACCAAAAACCCACACCCAGTGCCGTCAAGTCAATTCTGACTCATAGCAACTTTTTTATAGGTGACCATAAACAAAAAAAACCAATAGGTGGATGAATTTACATCTGGATTCTCAATTCTGTTCAACTGGTCAATGTGACTGGTGGTGTACCAGTACTAGGCTGTTTTGACTACTGTAATAGTATAGTACGTTCTGAGGTTGAGTAGTGGGAGTACCCCTGCTTTATTCATCTTCTTCAATAGTGCTTTACTTATCTGGGGCCTCTTCCCTTTCCATATAAAGTTAATGATTAGTTTTTCCGTCTCTTTAAAGAATGCTGTTGGTATTTGGATTGGGATTGCATAGTATTTGTAGATTGCCTTAAAAAAAAAATTTTTTTTTTTTTGGGTGGAAGTGACATTTTCGCAATGTTGAGTCTACCTATTCACGAGCATAGTATGTTTTTCCATTTATGTAGGTCTCTTTTGATTTCTTGGAGTAGCATTTTGTAGTCTTATTTGTATAGGTCTTTACATTCCTGGTCAGATTTATTCCTGAGTATTTTTTTTTTAAGGGCTATTATAAATCGTATTGTTTTCCTGATTTTCCTTTTCCTTTTTGTTGTTCTCTTTATTGGTGTATAGGAATCCAACTTATTTTGTATGTTTATCTTGTATCCTTCTACTCTGCTGAATCTTTCTATTAGTTTCAGTAGTTTTCTTGTGGAGTCTTTTGGATTTTCTATGTATAATACCATATGATCCTCAAATAGGGACAATTTTACTTCTTCATTAGCAAGTTGGATGCCTTTTATTTTTTTTTTCTTATCTTATTGCTCTAGCTAGGACTTCCAGAACAATATTAAATAGGAGTGGTGATAAAGGGCATCTCTGTCTTGTTCCCGTTCTCAAGAGGAATGTTTTCAGCCTCTCTCCGTTAAAAATGATCATGGCTGTTGGTTTTGTATAGATGCCCATTATTATGTTGAGGAATTTCCCTTCTATACCTATTTTATTGAGCATTTTTATCAGGAATGGGTGTTGGACTTTGTTGAATGCCTTTTTTGCATCGATTGAGATGATCATGTGATTCTTCTATTTTATTTATGTGGTAGATTGCATTGACTGATCTTCTAATGTTGCATACCTGGTATGAATCCCACTTGGTGGTGGTGTATTTTTTTTTTTTTTCATAGGATGCTGAATTCTATTGGCTAGAATTTTGTTCAGAATTTTTGCATCTATATTCATGAGAGATATTGGTTTGTAATTTTCTTGTAGTGTCTTTGCCTGGTTTTTGTATCATGGTTATGCCGGCTTCGTAGAATGAATTCAGCAGTATTCCTTCCATTTCTATGTTCTGAAGTATTTTGAGCAGTACTGGTGTAAGCTCTTCTCTGAATGTTTGGTAGAATTCTCTAGTGAAGCCATCTGGGCCAGGAGTGTTTTTTTTGTAGTTGTTGGGAGTTTTTGTTTGTTTGTTTAATTAACTTTTGAATACCTTCTCTTGTTATGGGTCTATTCAGATTTTCAACTTCAGTTTGTGTTAATTTGAGTAGGAAGTGTGTTTCTAGATTTTGTCCACTTCCTCTAGGTTTTCAATTTTTTTTGGAGTATAGTTTTACATAGTACTCAGTTATGATCCTTTTTATTTCAGTTGGGTCTGTTGTAATGTCCCCCATTTCATTTCTCATTTGGGTTATTTGTGTCCTCTCCTACCTTTCTTTTGTCAATTTAGCCAATAGTTTGTAAATTTTGTTGATCCTTTCAAAGAACCAACTTTGGTTTTGTGGATCCTTTCTATTGTTTTTCTATTCTCTATTTCATTTATTGCTGTTCTGATCTTTATCATTGCCTTTCTTCTGGTGGCTGTGGGCCTCTTTTGCCATTATTTCTATTTGTTTGAGTTGTGCAGTTAATGTTTTGAATTTGTCCCTTTCTTGATATATGCATCTATCGCTATAAACTGAACTGTGAGCACTGCCTTTGCTGTTTCCCAAAGGTTTTGGTATGATGCTTTTTCATTCTCATTTGATGCTAGGAATATTTTGATTCCATCTTTGGTTTCTTCTATTACCCGGTGACTTTTAAGAAGGATGTTATTTAGTTTTGATGTATTTGATATTTTTTCTCTTTGCTCTTCCTGTTATTAATTTCTACTTTTATGGCATTTTGATCAGAGAATAGATGTGCATTATCTCAGTGTTTTGGATTCTGTTGAAGGTTGCTTTCTGGCATAAGATGTGATCTATTCCAGAGAATGTTCCATGTGCATTGGAAAGGAATGTGTACTTTGCTGCTGTTGGGCGGAGCGTTCTGTATATGTCTATGAGGTCAAGTTGGTTGATTGTGGCCTTTCGATCTTCTGTATCTTTGTTGAGTTTCTCGATGTTCTGTCCTTTACTGAGAGTGATATGTTGGAGTCTCCTTCTATTATTGTGGAACTGTCAATTTCTCTTTTCAGTGCTCTTAGAGTTTGTTTTATGTATTTTGGAGTCCTGTCATTGGGTGCATAGGTATGTATTATGGTTATGTCTTCATGATAGATTGTCCCCTTAATGATTATATAATGCCCTTCTTTGTCTTTTACGGTGGATTTTGTTTTAAAGTCTATTTTACCTGAGACTAGTATTGCCACTTCTGTTCTTTTTCAGTTGCTGTTTGCTTGATACATTTTTTCCATCTTTTGATTTTTAGTATATTTATGTCTTTGTTTCTAAGGTATGATTCTGGTAGACAGCATATTGATGGGTTCTGTTTTTTTATTCTTTCTGTCACTCTCTGTCTTTTCATGGGTGCATTTAAGCTGTTTTTGCTCATTGTGATTATTCAGAGGTGTGTTTGTTGCTGTCGTTTTGTAGTGCTGTCTTTTTCTTTGTTCTTCTTACTCACCTGTGCTGAATTCCTTTTTTGTGTGGGGGGGATTCATTTCTGTAAAATTTGCATTTACCGAAAATTCATGTTTCCCTTCTTTGCTTTGATGACTAGGTTTGTTAACTTTCTTTGTGGTTACCTTGAAATTTATCCCTATCTCCCTAAGTTTGAACCAGTCTTTTATTACCTGGTAATGCCTTGATGTCCTCTTCATTTGAAAGTTCTATACCTACACCATTTATTCCCTCTTTTATTGTTCTGATGTTGTTGTCATTTACAGGTCAAGCTCTCTGGTTCCCTAATGTAAATCTTTTAGTTTTGTTTTATACTTGAGAGCTCCTTACCTAGGTTGGTATCTGGCTGATGTGGTCTTGTGCCCTAGATTCAGGCTGTTGCCTGATGTTGGTTCTCTAACTGAAGGACTTCCTTTAATAATTCTTATTAGTTTGGTTTGGTTTTTATGTATTCCCTTAATCTCTGTTTATCTGGAAATATTTTAATTTTGCCATCATATTTGAGCGAGGGTTTTGCAGGATATATTACTCTTGGTTGGCAGTTTTTTTTTTTTTCTTTCTTTCTTTTAAGGTTTTATATATGCCATCCCCTTGCCTTCATGCCTGTATGGTTTCTGCCAAGCAATCAGAGCTTACTCTTATTATTTATTCTTTGTATGTGACTTTTCGTTTTTCTCCAGCTGCTGTCAGGATTCTTTCTTTGTCTTTGGTTTTAGAGAGTGTGATTATGATACATCTTGGTGTTTTTCTTTTGAGGTCTATCCTATATGGGGTTCGTTGAGCTTCTTGAATAGTTGGCTCTTCGTCTTTCCTGATATTAGGAAAGTTTTCTGTCAGCAAATCTTCAGTGATCCTCTCTGTGTTTTCCATTTTCTCCCTCTATTCTGGAACTCCAATCACACTCAGATTTTTTCTTTTGATTGTATCCCAAGCAATTCTCAGAGTTTCTTCATCTTTATTTGATCTTTTCTCTGATTTTTCCTCAAGTGGTATCCAAGGATTGGTCTTCAATTTCTCTGATCCTGTCTTCCACTGTTTCAAATTTGCTCCTGAAACCTTCTATGGCACTGTCCATTCCTGAAATCTTGTTGTTTATCTTTTGAATTTCTAATAGCTGTTTTTGTATAATTTCTAGTTGTTTTTTTATTTTGACATTTTGTTCCTGTATTATTTTCCTGAATTCTTCCATTGTTTTGTCTGTCTTTTTCATGATTTTTTCTATTTTTTTCCTTATTTTTGTCTGTGTTTTTATTCATCTCTTGGAGAACCCTGAATATTAGAGTTTTGAATTCCCTATCAGGTAGTTCCTGTGCCTTTTCTCCTACTATACAGTCATCTGGTGTTTTATTTTGGACAGTTTCTGGAGCCATCCTGTCCTGGTTTTTTAAAAATATGTTTTGATATTTTCTGCTGTCTTTGAGACATTCAGAAATTATTTTCTTCATTTATTGATTGTAGATTTGTTTGTTTCATCCTGATTTTTTGTTTTATTTGGTTATGTCTGGGAAGGTAAACTGGGCATTATTTGTTGTTTTCTCATCCACAGGCACAATACTTCTCACCACCTTATTCCGGTGATCAGGGCCAGTTGTTCAGCTATGGTGCAGCAGGGCAGGTCCAGCAGAGGGGGGAAGGCAGGGATAGCTTATTTGCAGCATGTACTGCAACTGAGAGGTCAGGGCCAGGGGCAGTGCAAGGTGGGATCCAGTGGTCCACTCCTATGCTGATAGGCAGGAGGGAAGGGGGAGGATGTGATGTGTGGAGCTAAGTGGGTGCAGGAAAGAAAAGAGAGAAAAGAAGCCAAAAAATATGGTGCTGAGGGAGCCTGCCAGTGAAGTGGTGAGGACCTGGGGAAGCCATGTGCCAGTGGCTTTCAAGCTAGGCATTGTGGCACAGCCCATCAAGAAGAGATGGAGACAGTACCCATGGCTAAGTAGGCCAGAGAAAGGAAAGGAAGGAAGGGAGAGAGAGATAAGAAACACAGACACACACACACACACACAGAGGCACATGTGGCCAGGTGGTTTGGAGAAAGGAAAGGAGGGAAGGGAGAGAGAGACAAGAAGCTTAGGGAAAAAAAATAATAATGCCCTGATGGAGCATACCAGTGTGGCCGTGCAGACTGGGGAAGCTGTGTGCCAGCAGTTCCCCAGCTGAGCAATGTGGCACAGCTGATCAAAAAGTGGTAGAGACAGCACACAGGGCCAGATGGTTCGGAGAAAGGGAAGGAAGGAAGGTAGAGACAAGAAACCAAGAAAAAAAATGCCCTGATGGAGCCCACTGGCATGGAGGCATGGACCAGGGAAGTGGCTCCCCAGCTGAGCAGTGTGGCACAACCTCTCAAGAAGAAGCGGAGATGGCACACAGTGCCAGCTACGTGGGAGAAAGGAAAGGAGGTGAGAGAGAGAAGAAACAAACAAAAAAAGCCAAAACAATAACAATAACAAAAAATTGCACTGAAGGAGATGGCTGGTGGGGACAGGGCGAATGTGAGCAGCTAGGAGGTGGCGTCTCCCCAGCCAAATGACCATAGCTCACTGGAAAGAGTGGAGGCCACACAGAAGGAAGAAAGGTGGAGGGGAGGTGGGAAAGCATGTATCCTTGTTCACTGGGTGCTCTGTCTCCTGCTGGTAGCTCTGTGAAGTTGCCTTCACATACTCCCTGTCTGCCATTCTTGGTGTCTGAGGGGCCCAAGATGGTGAGTCCATGCTGCATTTAGCTGGTAGGGGACCTCAGCTTGGTAGCTGTCCTCGTTCTCTGTTCTGTCAATCTTTTATTCCGTTCAGTGCTAGTTGATTTCTTTATCCCTTCATTTGATGCTTAGGGTTCCAGGATTGATGTTCGTATCTGCTTTACTTAGTTTTTTGGGTCTTTGCTGTAGAGGGACAGTGTGGTGTTTCTGTCTATAGCACCACGTCAGCTCCGCTCCTCTGATTCATGAAATATTTTGAAGGTAAAATCAAACAAAAATTTTGATTTATTGGATGTAGAAGGTGAGAGAGAAGGTGGCATCAAAAATGTATCCTAGATTCGTGATGTGGGCAGTTGGACAGATGGAGTTCCCATTTGCTGACAGAGAACACAAGGTGGGAAGCCAGTTTGAAAGAGCCTGCAAAGCCTTTACTCTGCATCAGTATTTCTTTTGCTCAATTTAACTAAATTCAACTCAGTATCTTTCTAGTGCAGACGATTAGAGATGAGCAAAATGCACTTTTTGTCCTCTAAAGCACTTCGCAATTTTATAACAGGAAGAAATGACAAGTAAAGCATAACACAACACAGAATAGTGTCAGATGAGTGTCTGACAAGAGAGGTACAAAATGCTAAGAGGGTTCAAAGGAGGAAGGAAAAGAGAAAGAGAGATTGAGATCACATCCATTTGGAGAGAAACAGGAAGGAATTCATAGAAGATGTGTCATTTGAAGTAGACCTATGAGTCGGAATCGACTAAATGGCAATGGGTTTGAAGTATAACTAAGATGTCAAGAAACAGCATGACTTGAACTAATCCCTGGGTCCCCCTTGGTTTTACTTTCAAATCATTGAAAATTAATTTCAGTCTCAAAGATGGCAGAATTCATAACCAAAAGCTATACTTATTAAATTATCTTTCCTTATTGATCCCCCTCTTCTATCCATTTGTTTTGCAACATCTCCAGAAGCTTTGGACTCTTCCTCTTTTCCACTCATACCCCTTCCAAGAACTCAGCTGTCCCAGGAGCCGTGACCTTTTCTTCCCTTTCCCTTTCTTCCTCTTTGGCCAGTCGAGTCACTTTTACCAGGTTCTGCCTCACAAAAGCCTGACAGCTACAATGGCTAGGGCAGAGCTCTTCTCAAAAGGTGGAGATTACAGGAGGAGCACTGGGCTCCCACACTTGTTAAAAAATGATGCCCTGTCCTGAGAAAATAGAGTGGGCAGCGTGGACATCTGTGTTCTAGGAAGAGTGGGTAAAGGATGCACAGAAAAGACTGACAGTATGTCTCAGGATACACTGTGTAGATTTGACTTAGAAGGTCTCAATAGATGTTATAGTGTGGAGTGTAGGGCCTTCACTGTTCGGATAGGAGAAGGAAGCAAGAATAATGGTGCCTATTCAATTGGAGGAGAAAAGGGGGCATGTAAAACCAATATTTACTGAAATCTACACACCTTTTTTTAATTTTTTTTGTTGTACTGTTGAAGTAGTGCTCAACTTTTAGGAGGAAAAAGGAAAGTCAAAGGGGGAAATAATTTATGTTACAGATTTATTTTTAAAAACTTTGAGAGTAGGACCTAAAATCAGCACACATTTGGCCCAAGTCTTTATCCCCACCTTTCAAGGATCCTAATGCACTGATAAATGCCAATTGATGTTCATGCTGATGTTCCTACAAGTCACTGAGTCACCAGAGATTCAATTATGCTGTCCACACTTTGCCCTTAAGGCACAAAACGGACTAATGCATTTTAGAAAGATTTTTGGCAATAAAGCTTGAAGCTAAGATGTTTTTCATTTTAAAATTCAGGTAATTAGAAAATGAGGCCATGCTTGCTATTAACTACACTTACTTGCCTTATTCTAAGTGAGAAATGCATAATAGCGATAACAGTCATGGCTGATGTGAAGACAAAGAAGGTAGGTCTCCAAGTCTCAAAAATAGACGTGTAAATATTAGTGATATAGAAGGAACAGAAGGAAAAAAAAAAAACAGAATGTGAGCTGAATGCGGACGTAGATAACCTAACTTGTGCCATTTGGAGCACTGGTGATATTGATCATGATTCCAGCAGCAAAGTTAATATCCTACCCAAACTTAGAGATGGAAGAGTTATTAATTCTAGTTTTATTCTATCATTTTAGTTCCATGTCTTTCTGTCCTGTCATGCTGGGTAAAAGCTGGGATGGAACGAAAAAATGTGACAGTAGGGAGAATTTGCCCCCTGCTCTCTCTTTTTTCCACACTCTGCTTTTGTTCAGGGCATTGGTGCTTCAGTGGTAGAATTCTCATCTTCCATGCAGGAGTCCTGGGTCTGATTCCTGACCAACACACCTCATATGCAGTGAACATTGTCTGTCAGTAGAGGCTTGCATGTTGCTATGCTGTTGAGTAGGTTTCAGTGGAACTTCCAGACTAAAACAGACTAGGAAGAAAGGCCTGGCAATCTACTTCTGAAAATCAGCCATTGAAAATATTATGGATCAAAATGTGTCCGGTTCAAAGCTGATCATGGGGATGGCCAAGACCAGGCAGTGTTTTGCTCCATTGTGCATGGGGTTGCCAGAAGCCGGGGGTCAAGTAGATGGCAGCTAATAACAACAGCACTTTATTCAGGTATTCCCTTTTCCCTCAGCTAAACTAGTCACTTGTCTCACCAATCACTGCTATCCAGCTATAGACTGTGCATTTATTGAGCACCTACTATATCCCAGGCCCTTCAAACCTATGAAAATAGAGGCCAAAAGGCCAGTAGTAGTAGCTCCTTGCATTTACAGTGTTCTTCAGTTTCTAAGATGACTTCACATTCTGGAAACTTTGTCTTATTTTTATCCCCTTTGGAGAAAAGAGATGAGTTTGCTGTTGGAAGTCTTTGAAAAGGTAACTTCACGGCTATTTCGTTATTCATACAAGAAAGCAATGTGGGTATTCTTCTCATTCTACATGAAATTTTGCTCTCTAGATCAGAAGTCTTCCTGCTTAATAACGAGGAAGGGTTTAAAATCAAGAAAGGTGTGCATCAGAGTTGCAACCTTTCACCATGCTTATTCAATCTGTATGCTGAGCAAATAATCCGAGAAGCTGGACTATATGAAGAAGAACATGGCATCAGGATTGGAGGAAGACTCATTAACAACCTGCGTTATGCAGATAACATAACTTTGCTTGCTGAAAGTGAAGAGGACTTGAAGCACTTACTGATGAAGATCAAAGACTATAGCCTTCAGTAGGGATTATACTTCAACATAAAGAAGACAAAATTTCTCACAACTGTACCAATAAGCAAAATCATGCCAAACGGAAAAAAGATTGAAGTTGTCAAGGATTTTCGTTTTACTTGGATTCACTATCAATGCCCATGGAAAGAGCAGTCAAGAAATCAAATGATGTATTGCATTGGGCATATCTGCTGCAAAAAAGGTTAAAGTGTTAAAAAGCAAAGATGTCACTTTGAGGACTAAGGTGCCCCTGATCCAAGCCATGATATTTTCAATCACCTTATGTGCATGTGAAAGCTGGAAAATGAATAAGGAAGACTGAAGAAGAATTGATAACTTTGAATAATGGCATTGGTGAAGAATACTGAACATATCCTGCGTTGCCAAAAGAATTAACAGTCTGTCTTGGGAGAAATACAGCCAGAGTGCTTCTTGGAAGCAAGGATGGCAACACTTCATCTCACGTACTTTGGACATTTTATCAAGAGGCACCAGTCCCTGGAGAAGGACATCAAACTTGGTAAAGTAGATGGTCAGCAAAAAAGAGGAAGACCCTAACAAGATGGATTGACACAGTGGCTGCAACAATAGGCTCAAACATAACAACAATTTTAAGGATAGCGTAGAACTGGGCAGTGTTTCTTTATAGGGTCACTATGAGTTGGAGCTGACTCAAAGGCACCAACAGATCAGAAGTCTTTCTGCTTGATAATGAGGAATGGAATGAATGGCTTCTACAGAAAACAATGTGAGAGGTCTTTAAAGAGACCCCAAGAACTCAGGAAACATACATGGGCCATATCTTGTTTGATTCAGAAAATTGTCTGAAATCCCAGAAAATCAAGCTCCTCTGCCCAGACCCAGCACACTGCCCAAGTCCTTCTACATACTGTGTTCTCACATTGCCCCCTGTCATGGACTGAATTAACCCATTGCCATGGAGTCGATTCCAACTCAAAGCCACCCTAAAGGACAGAGTAGAACTGCCCCATAGGGTTTCCAAGGAGTGCCTGGTGGATTTGAACTGCTGACCTGGTTAGCAGCTGTAGCTCTTAACCACTAGGCCACCAGGGTTTCCATGGATTGAATTATGTCCTCCCAAAAATGTGTGTATCAGTTTGGCTGGGCCATGATTCCTGGTATTGTGTGATCTTCCTATATGTTATAAATCCTGACTCTATGATGTTAATGAAGGTGGATGGGTGGCAGTTTGTTAGTGAGACAGGACTCAATCTACAAAATTGGATTGTGTCTTGAGGCAATCTCTTGAGATATAAAAGAAAGAAGCAAGCAGAGAGACAGGGGAACCTCATACCACCAAGAAAGCAGCGTCAGGGGCAGAGCATGTCCTTTGGACCTGAGGTCCCCACGTGAAAAAGCTCCTAGTCTGGGGGAACATTGATGAGAAG
This sequence comes from Loxodonta africana, assembly GCF_030014295.1. Lineage (NCBI taxonomy): Eukaryota > Metazoa > Chordata > Mammalia > Proboscidea > Elephantidae > Loxodonta > Loxodonta africana. Next base: position 198,890,192 of record NC_087344.1, on the reverse strand, counting down.
GCTGACAAAGAGAAAGCCATGCCCTGGAACTGACACCCTGAATTTGGACTTTCAGTCTGCTTTACTGTGAGGAAATAAATTTCTCTCTGTTAAAGCCATCCACTTGTGGTATTTCTGTTATAGCAGCACTAGATGACTGAGACACCCCCACGGCAAGAAAAGGGGGCAAGGCAAACAATCTTAAGGCCAGTTTTTCAGACAAGGTTCAGAGAGGTTAAGTTCCAGAATTATTAAAGGTCACCCATCTGGCAAGATTGGGGTTCAACTCTCCTTACTCCAATTCCAGTGCTTCTCCCAATAAATCATAGCTGCTATCTGCAATGCCATCTCTTTGAAGCCTGGCTAATGGCACATATAGAAACGATGGGGACCTCTTGACAATGGCCATTCAGTTTCTGCCCTTCTTTATAGAAAAATCAAGTGGGAAAATGCACTAGGCTATTAGAAATTATGCCACTGGAGCATTGTGGAAGGCAATTGTGGGTGATTTAATCTGTTTAGAGATACCAAATGACATCCACTGAGCAGGTTGCTATGGCAACGTTACTCTTATCTTCGTGGCTTTCAACAAAAATATCTCAAGGGCAGAGTAATTAGGTAAGTAGAGCAGTGCGACTGCCTTACTTTGTGCAGTCATTTTCCAATGATTACCATTTTATTGTTGTGCCTTGTGCTCACAAGTTCTGCCTCATATAGCAATTCTTCCTCAGGGAGAAGTTTTTGTGTGTGTGTGCGCGCGCGTGTGTGTGTGTGTGTGTGTGTGTGGTGTGTGGTGTGGCTGTGTTGGGGGCAATGTCTTTGATACCACCTGCCCCCAAACTCCTTTTGTAAGTGGCACCATATAGTAGGCTCCCACTCAAGTGCAAATGTGACAAAAGAACCTGTGGGACCACAAGATACATGCACAATCTCAGACTACGCTCGTCAGGGGGATTATGAGTCCATGTAAGGGGAACATTCGCTTGTGCCTTGCTCTTTTCCTTTTAAATTGAATTTAAATGCATCTCCATGTTGCTTGTTCCAATTCCCTCTGACTCATGTTATCACTCCCCAAGGCTCTAGGAAGATCTTTTTACTTCTATTTCTGATGCCTGGCATCCCTGCCCACCCAATCAGGTCACTACCACCCTCGTCACCCTCCACACACCCTCCCTCAACTCCAGAAATACAGAAATCTTTCCTTGGAGGAGAATGCTGCCAGAGAGAGTATCTAATTCCCTGGGCTTTATACTGAATCCCCTCACAACTAGATGGAAAAGAGGACAGGAACCAATTTTTACTGAGCACCTACAATGTGCCAGGCCTTTAGGCAGGCACTTTGGGTGTTACCTCAATTGGTTCTCACTATAACCCAGATGAGAAACTTGAGCTTTATACAGGTTAAAAACAAATCCCAGAATCATGCATCCAACTGGCTTGTTTTTGTTTGGTTTGGTTTGGTATGGATTCTCAGGAGCTGGGTAACATGGCATATACATTTTAATCTGTGGACTTGGTAAGCAGTTCACTGACTTCTACCCTGTCCTCAGTCCAGTGGCACAGTCTGGATCACAAGCATCTTCCTGACTGGGGTTTGTACAGCTTCTTTTCGTTAACGCCCTTCGTGAGTATTAACACAAAACTTAAAAAACACTAGTATAGACAAATACAAGAAAGTTAGAAAAGTATATGATAGTTTTGCAGTGGACACAGAGGAATGCAGTATTTATTTGCCTAGTGAGTGAGGGGAAGCTGGCTTCCAGAAGTAGGGACGCTGGAGCTCAGGCATAAAGAGTAGGAAGGCACTCCCCAGGTGGGCAAGGGAGGCGGCAGGCATTCCAATAAGGGTGGACCATGGACCGTGTGTGCTATGTCTTAGGGGTGTGAAAGAGCGTGGCCAGTTTGGGGAACATGAGTAGTTCGGGATGCCTGGAACACAGAGAAACTAGACAGATAAGAGTCAGATCATAAAACACAAAGCTTCACGTTTGTCTTCTAGGTGACAGAGAGCTATTGCCCTGTTAGGTCACTTAGTAGAGGCTCATGATCATCCCAGCCTATGGACCAGCTGTAATTCCCCATGCAAGAAAAACTCATAAGAATTTACTGCCTAGGTCATATTTCTCTCCTTATAGAGCTCAAACCCCTCTGAGCTGGGACAAATGCTTGTTCTCTGGAACTGCTGCTCAAAGGACACTCTGCCTCTATTTTTATGTGTTTATTCTTAATAGTATGTTATTGTGGTTTTGGTGAAAAACTTACACAGCAAATTAGGTTCCCATTTGACAATTTCTATACAAATTGTTCAGTGACATGAGTTATGTTTTTCACAACGAGTCAACATTCTCTTTAATTGTGCTTTGGTTGTTCTATTTCCAGTGTTCCAGCTTCCCTGCTCCCTTATCTTTTCATCTTTGCTTTAGAGTAATTGTTGACCTTTTGGTCTCATATAGATGATTTTTTAATGGAGCATTGTACTCACAGGTAATATCCTCTGTTTTGTGTGCCAAACTGTTATTTTTCTAAAAGGTTACCCCAGGCGATAGTTTCAGTCCAGGGTTTAAAGAGTATCAAGGTTTAAATAGTCTCAACTCATCCCGGAAGTCTGGACTTTTTAAGAATTTGAGTTCTTTTTTGCATTTTCTCCCATTCTATCAGGGTCAATCTAGTGTGGCACTAAACAATAATAGCTGGGCACCATCTAGTTCTGGTCTCAGGGTAGATGAGGCCGTGGCTCATATAGGCTATTAGCCCCGTAGACTTATTTCTTCTCTGTGACTTTGGTTCCTTCTTTCTCTTTTGCTCCTGATGAGTAGAGACCAATAGTTGTATCTGAGATGACTGCTCATAAGCTTTTAAGACCCAGATGCTACTCATCTCAGTAGGAAGCAGCACATGAGTTTTGTGAACTATATTATGCCAATTGGCTGTGTTGTCCTGAGAGACTAAGGTCCTAAGGCTTCAAACTCAGAGAATCAATCTTGGAAGGTATTTGATTCTGTCTGAGAAGTATCTGTAACTATGTCTTCTATTAATACATACATTGCACATATACATCTGTACATACACGTATCCATAGGTACTTCTCTCTGTGCACGCAGATTGGACACCTGTACCTACGCATACATTCATATGCCTATATACATATGTGTTAGTGTTGTTACCAAATCATATATGTCGTATTCTTTAGCACAAACATCCTTTTCTCTTGTGTGCTTCTTAGTGTCAATGTTTACTTTGGTCAAGCTGTGCTCACAACACCAACATTGGGTGCTACTTTTTCCATCAACAAAAATAACAAGTGTCTGCAATCTGTAGAGTGATCCCCCCCCCACCTACCCCAGGTAACCACCAATGAACATTGGTCTCTGCATATATATCTATTCTTGTCTTCCTATAAAAGTGGGATTATAGAATATTTGTCCTTATGTGATTGATTTATTTCACTTAGGCTTAAGTCTTGCAGATCCATCCATGTTATAATATGATTCAGGACTCATTGTTCTTAATGATTGCATAGTATTCCCGTTGCATATATATACAACATTTTGCTTATCTATTCATTCACTGAAGAGCACTTAGGCTATTTCCTTTTTTTTTTTTTGGCTATTTTGAATAATGTTGCAATGCACATAGGTATACAGATGTCTGTTCATGTCTCTTTTATTAGATCTCTAGGGTATATACCTAGAAGTGGGATTGCTGGATTATAAGGCAGTTCTAGTTTTTTGAGGAAGCCCTGTACTGTTTTCCACAGTGATTGTACCATTTTAAAGTCCCATTGACAATAGATAAGGGTTCCAATCTCCCCGCATTCTCACCAATATTTATGGTTATCTGTTTTTTATTTTATTTTTTTGTCACTGTTATTTTAGCTGGAGTGAGATTGTTATCACACTGGAGTTTTGATTTGCATCTCTCTAATGGCTTATGATCGTGGGCATCTTTTCAAGTGTTTGTTGGCTGCTTGAATAGCCTTTTTGGTGAAATGTCTGTTCATGTCCTTTGCCCATTTTTTAATTGGGTTGTTGGTCTGTTTGTTGTTGAAGTTTTCTGCATATTTTAGAGATTAGACCCTTATCGGATATGTTGTTTCTGAAGATTTTTTTTCCCAGTCTGTAGGTAGTCTTTTTACCCTTTTGCTAAAGCCTTTTGATGAGCATAAGTATTTAATTTTTATGGATTTCAAGTTATCTAATTTGCCTTCTGCTTTTGTGCATTTGCAGTTATTTTTGTTAGGCTTTTTTTTTTTTTTAAATAGGCTACATAGTTTTCTCCTAAGAATTTTATAGTTTTAGGTTTAACATTTAAGCCTTTGATCCATTTTGAGTTAGTTCTTCGTATGGTGTGAAGTATGGGCCCTGTTTCATTTTTCTGCAAGGGGATATTTAAATAAATCCACTATATATTGAAGAGGCTGTTTCTTCCCCACTGAATGGACTTTGACATCTTGTCAAAAATTAGTTGTCCATAAATGGATGGATTTATTTCTGGGTTTTCAATTCTATTCCACTACTTTATGTGTCTTTCATCGAATCAATACCAGGCTGTTTTGATTACAGCGGCTGTATAGTATGTTTTGATATCAGGAGTGTGAAGCCTTCTGCTTTGTTCTTCTTCAATATTGCACTGGCTATTCAGGGCATCTTTCCTTTCCACATAAAGTTGGTCGTTAGTGTTTCCATTTCAGCAAATAATGTTGCTGGAATTTGTATCAGGATCGCATTGTATCTTAGATCGCTGTAGGTAGCATTGACATTTTCACTATATTAAGCCATATAATCCTTTCATTTTCATGGTCTCTTTTAGTCTCTTGTAGTAGTGTTTTATAGTTCTAATTGTATTAGTCTTTTATGTCCATTGTTAGGTTAATTCCTAGGTATTTTTACTGTTCTGGGGGCTATTGTAGTTGGTATTGTTTTCTTGATTTCCTTTACAAAGGAATACTTCTTCTTAGTGTAAAGGAACCCAACTGATTTTTGTGTTGGGCTCCTTTAAAATGTTGCTGAATTCTTCTATTAGATCCAGCAGCTTTCCTGTGGAATCTTTAGGGTTTTCTATGTATAGGATCATGTCATCTGTGAATAGAGATAGTTTTACTTTTCTCTCTCTGATTTTGATAACTTGTGTTTCTCTTTCTTGCCTTATTGCTCTGTTAGGACTTCTGGCACAATATTGAATGAAAGTAGTGATAATGGACATCCTTCTCTTGTTCCCATTCTTAAGGGGAAGAATCTCAGTCTTTTTCCTTTGAGAATAATGCTGGCTTTTGGTTTTGCATATATACTCTTATTTTGAGAAATTCCCTTTCAATTCCTAATTTGCTGAGAGTTTTTATCAGGAAAAGGTGTTGGATTTTATCATATGATCATGTGGTTCTTTTCCTTTGTTTTATTTGTGTACTGAATGACATTGAGTGGTTTTCTAATGTTGAACCACCCTTGCATTCCTGGTATGAATCCCACTTGACTGTGGTGTGTGATTTTTTGATATGTTCTTGCATTCTGTTGGCCAGAATTTTGTTGAAAATTTTTGCATCTATATTCACGAGGGATATCTTGCGTCTATATTCTGAGCTCCTTTTAACTATATTGACATTTGAACTGATACTATAAAAGAAACATTAAGTCTGTAATTTTCTTTTTTTGTGATGTTTTTGCCTGGTTTTGGTTTCAGAGTTATGCTCACTTCATAAAATGAATTAGGGAGTATTCCTTCCTCTGCTATGTTTTTGAAAAGTCTGAATAGAATTCGTATCAACTCTTCTCTGAATATTTGGTAAAATTCTGCAGTGAAGCCATGTGGTCCTGAGTTTTTTTTTTTGTTGACCATTTTTTAATGACATCTTCAAGTGCCTCCATTTTTATACTCTGTGTTTTTATGTGAAATAGGATAAATAAAATTTCTACTGTTTAAGGTTTTTGAGAAATTAAAGGATATTATGTCTGGGATAGCCCAATTAAGGGAATGTTTCACTTACAATCTGAGTTTGACTTGATAAATTGTGGCCTGGACTCTTCAGACCTATCCGCCTGGCTTTCTTCAGCCACATGAAGTGTGCTACCAAATATTTATTCCTAAAGAAGTGATCTCACAGGGGAAATTAGAAGATGTTTATATCATCTTTATCTGGAATAACACAGCTTCTTTGTCACTAGGAAGGTGCCTTTAGAATTTAGGTGTTGTCTCGTCCTCTTGGCTTTTTGTTTTTGTTTCCAAAGCTGTCATCTAAATACAAATGTTGTCACAGGAACATCCTGTGTGAATTGGTTACTTTCCTCATGGAGCTGTGATTAGTCAGAGTGGATAGTGAGATGACTAAGGAGACAGTCAAGCACATTGGAACAAACTCTGGGGTAAGAACTTGAACTCTCTTCTTGGAGTTGCCATGAATTCACCTTGTGACCTATAACAAGTCAACTTCCTCTTCTAAGCCTCAGTTACCCTGTCTAACAGAGAGTTATACTGGGGCCTCTCCTAAGACCATCATGCAGAACTGACTAATTCATATTCAGCATCTCCTGCTCTAATCTGGAACTTGAGGGCAGTTAGCAGCAGTTGTACTTATCTTTCATTATTTCCCTAAGTGTACTCACATGTCATTTATTCCATTTAATGAACTAGTAATTCTTCCGTGCATCACTTATTCACTTTCTAGGTGGAAGTCACAAAACAACAGGGACCACCAGGCACATTTCTCTGTACCTTTCAGTGTATGCTGTCTCTCTGTTTGTTCTCAGGGTTCTCCTCCAGCCTCAGAAGTTAACTCCATCCATATAAGAGTGCCTCAATGCCATGGCTTCTGCGAACAAAGTGAAATATGCTGAAAAAAGCAAAGAATCCTCAAATTTTGTTTTATCGCGGTCAGTACACATAAACAAAACATTTGCCATTTCAGCATTTTTTTGCATGTACAATTCAGTGACATTGATTATATTCATCATGTTTTTCAACTATTACCACTATCCATTTCCAATTTTTTTTTAATTTTTATTGTGCTTTAAGTGAAAGTTTACAAATCAAGTCAGTCTCTCACACAAAAACTTATATGCACCTTGCTATATACTCCCAGTTGCTCTCCCCCAAATGAGACAGTTCTCTCCCTCCCTCCACTCTCTCCTTTCATGTCCATTTCGCCAGCTTCTAACCCCCTCTACCCTCTCATCTCCCCTCCAGGGAGGAGATGCCAACATAGTCTCAAGTGTCCACCTGACCCAAGAAGCTCACTCCTCACCAGCATCCCTCTCCGACCCATTGTCCAGTCCGATCCCTGTCTGAAAAGTTGGCTTTGGGAATGGTTCCTATTCTGGGTCAACAGAAGGTCGGGGGGCCATGACCAAAGGGGTCCTTCTAGCCTCAGTCACACCATTAAGTCTGGTCTTTTTACGAGAATTTGGGGTCTGCTTCCCACTGCTCTCCTGCTCCCTCAGGGGTTCTCTGTTGTGTACCCTCTCAGGGCAGCCATCGGTTGTAGCCGGGCACCATCTAGCTCTTCTGGTCTCAGGCTGATGTAGTCTCTGGTTTATGTGGCCCTTTCTGTCTCTTGGGCTCGTAATTACCTTGTGTCCTTGGTGTTCTTCATTCTCCTTTAATACAGCTGGTTTGAGACCAATTGATGCATCTTAGATGGCCGCTTGCTAGCATTTAAGACCCCAGATGCCTCTCTCCAAGGTGGAACGCAGAATGTTTTCTTAATAGATTTTATTATGCCAATTCACTTAGATGTCCCATGAAACCATGGTCCCCAAACCCTTGCCCCTGCTACACTGGCCTTCGAAGCATTCAATTTATTCCACAAACGTCTTTGCTTTTGATTTAGTCCAGTTGTGCTGACCTCTCCTGTATTGTGTGTTATCTTTCCCATCACCTAAAGTAGGTCTTATCTACTATGTAACTAGTGAATACCCTTGTCCCACCCTCCCTCCCTCCCCCCTATCGTAGCCATCAAAGAATATTTTCTTCTCTGTTTAAACTATTTCTCCAGTTCTTGTAATACTGGTCTTATACAATATTTGTCCTTTTGCAAGTGACTAATTTCACCCAGCGTAATGCCTTCCAGATTCCTCTGTGTTATGAAATATTTCACAGATTCATCACCGTTCTTTATAGATGCATAGTATTCCATCATGTGAAAATACCATAATTTATTTATCCATTCATCGATTGATGGGCACCTTGGGTGCTTCCATGTTTTTGCTATTGTAAACAGTGCTTCAGTGAGCATGGGTATGCATATATCTGTTCCTGTAAAGGCTCTTGTTTCTCTAGGATATATTGCAAGGAGTGGGATTGCTGGATTGTAAGGTTTTCTATTTCTAGCTTTTTAAGGAAGTGCCAAATAGATTTCCAGAGTGGTTGTACCATTTGACATTCCCACAAGCCATGTATAAGTGTTCCAATCTCTCCACAGCCACTCCAACATTTATTGTTTTGTGTTTTTTGGATAAATGCCAGCCTTGTTGGAGTGAGATGAAATCTCATTGTAGTTTTGATTTGCATTTTTAATGGCTAATGATTGTGAGCATTTCCTCATGTATTGGTTAGCTACCTGAATGTCTTCTTTAGTGAAGTGTCTGTTCATATCTTTTGCCCATTTTTTAATTAGGTTATTTGCGTTTCTGTAGTTGAGTTTTTGCAGTATCATGTAGATTTTAGAGATCAGGTGCTGACTGTAAATGTCATAGCTAAAAACTTTTTCCCAGTCTGTAGGTAATTTTTTTACTCTTTTGGTGAAGTCTTTTCATGAGCATAGGTGTTTGATTTTTAGGAGCTCCTAGGTATCTAGTTTTTCTTCTGCATTGTTAGTAATGTTTTGTGTACTGCTTATGTCATGTATTAGGGCTCCTAACATTGCCCCTATTTTTTCTTCCATGAGCTTTATCGTTTTAGATTTTATATTCAGGTCTTTGATCCTTTTTGAGCCATTTTTGTGCATGGAGTGAGGTATGGGTCTTGTTTCATTTTTTTGTAGACAGATATCCAGTTATACCAGCACCATTTGTTAAAAAGACTGTCCTTTGCTCATTTAACCTTTTTGGGGCCTTTGTCAAATATCAACTGCTCATATGTGGATGGATTTATGTCTGGATTCTCAATTCCGTTCCACTGGTCTATGTATCTGTTGTTGTACTGGTACCAGGCTGTTTTGACTACTGTGGCTGTATAATAGGTTCTAAAATCAGGTAGAGTAAGGCCTCCCACTTTGTTCTTCTTTTTCAGTAATGTTTTACTTATCTGGGGCCTCTTTCCCTTCCATATGAAGTTGGTGATTTTTTTCTCCATCTCATTAAAGAATGTCATTGGAATTTGAATCAGTATTGCATTAAATCTATAGTTCGCTTTTGGTAGAATAGACTTTTTTATAATGTTAAGTCTTCCTACACATGAGCAAGGTATGTTTTCCTACTTATGTAGGTCTCTACTGGTTTCTTGCAGAAGTGTATTGTAGTTTTCTTTGTATAAGTCTTGTACATCTCTGGTAAGATTTATTCCTAAGTATTTTATCTTCTCGGGGGCTACTGTAAATGGTATTGATTTGGTGATTTCCTCTTTGATGTTCTTTTTGTTGGTGTAGAGGAATCCAACTGATTTTTGTATGTTTATCTTGTATCCCGATACTCTGCTGAACTCTTCTATTAGTTTCAGTAGTTTTCTTGAGGATTCCTTAGGGTTTTCTCTATATAAGATCATGGTGTCTGCAAATAGAGATACTTTTACTTCTTCCTTGCCCATCTGGATGCCCTTTATTTCTTTATCCAGCCTAATTGCTCTGGCTAGGACCTCCAGCACAATGTTGAATAAGAGTGGTGATATGGGGCATCCTTGTCTGGTTCCTGATCTTAAGCAGAATGCTTTCAGGCTCTCTCCATTTAGGATGATGTTTGCTGTTGGCTTTGTATGAATGCCCTTTACTATGTTGAGGAATTTTCCTTCTATTCCTGTTTTGCTGAGAGTTTTTAATCATGAATGGGTGTTGGACTTCGTCAAATGCCTTTTCTGCATCAATTGATAAAATCATGTGATTCTTGTCTTTTGTTTTATTTATGTGATGGACAACATTGTCGTTGGTTCCAAGTAAACAGATGACAGACAAGGAAAAAATTCTGGACAAGTATTAAAACCTTTCTTATCAATATTTGGGATTTAAGACCAGTAAAAAGAAAGGAAATATGTGAGTATATATGATACTCTGGACAGAGTTGCTTTAGGGCCCCTCCACTGATGCCCTGAATTTGGACTTCTAGCCTACTAGGCTGTGACAGAATAAACGTCTGTTTGTTAAAACCATCCACTTGTGGTATTTCTGTTATAGCAGCACTACATAACAAAGACACCAGGTCCACTTGTAGAAGAATGAACCCTTGGAAGAGATGCACATAGGCCCTGGATGCAAGTTCTTTTTAATGTTGCCTTTCTCAACATGAGATTATCAACTTCTTTGGGACGATTACTGCGTTTTCATGATTTCTGTTCTTCACGATGAGTTGGAATGCAATAAATGTTTATTGGGTTGAATTATCCCTATAATTTCTATTGGTTGTAACTGTGAAATACCTGCCCCCCCCAAAAAAGTGAGGATGTCTTTGCACATTAAATTAACTGAAATAATTACCCTTAGAGATGTTCCTACCTTGTCCACTTGACTATTTGCTACTTATCCTAAAAAACTTAGCTCGACAATGGCGGGGGTGTGGGGACCATGGTTTAAGGGGACTTCTAAGTCAATTGGCAAAATAATTCTATTATGAAAACATTCTGCATCCCACTTTGAAATGTGGCGTCTGGGGTCTTAAATGCTAACAAGTGGCCAACTAAGATGCATCAATTGGTTTCAACCCACCTGGAGCAAAGGAGAATGAAGAACACCAAGGTCACACGATAACTAAGAGCCCAAGAGACAGAAAGGGCCACATGAACCAGAGACCTACATCATCCTGAGACCAGAAGAACTAGTTGGTCCCCGGCCACAATTGATGACTGCCCTGACAGGGAGCACAACAGAGAACCCCTGAGGGAGCAGGAGATCAGTGGGATGCAGACCCCAAATTCTCATAAAAAGACCATACTTAATGGTCTGACTGAGACTAGAGGAATCCCGGCGGTCATGGTCCCCAAACCTTCTGTTGGCACAGGACAGGAACCATTCCCGAAGACAACTCATCAGACATGAAAGGGACTGGACAGTAGGTAGGAGAGAGATGCTGATGAAGAGTGATCTAATTATATCAGGTGGACACTTGAGACTGTGTTGGCATCTCCTGTCTGGAGGGGGGATGGGAGGATAGAGAGAGATGGAAGCTGGCAAAATTGTCATGAAAGGAGAGACTGGAAGGGCTGACTCATTAGGGGGAGAGCAAGTGGGAGTACGGAGTAAGGTGTATATAAACTTATATGTGACAGACTGACTTGATTTGTAAACGTTCACTTGAAGCTCAATAAAAGTTAATAAAAAAAAAAAAAAACTTAGCTCGAGGTTCTCTTCATCCACCATTATAATAAACTACACTCTCCTTTGCACATTTCTTATTCAAGTAACTCTGGATTGCCTAAAATGTCAACCCTTCCTTGTCAGGAATATTTCCGTTGCTATAATTTAAAGCAAAACTTCCTAGAATGAAGGTTTTGTAACAGCTTTTTCTACAGAACATGGTCCTTTGAGGTGTTCTACAAAAGTGGCATCACTAGTCAAGTAAGATTTGGGAGTGTTGTATATCATATCCCTCTCTTCGAGATTTACTACATAGAAAAATATTGTGAAAAGTCTCGCATTAAGGAAGGCTGTTTAATTTCTTTGGCCAGAGTTTCCAAACTCTGTCAAGGAGTTTTTGGGGTTTTTTCCTTGTTTGTTTTCATTATTTTATGCCTATGAACATACCAGGAAACTCCATTTCTATGGAAAACACCCTGGAAAATGCTACTGTAAGGGTCAAACCATTGCCATAGAGTTGGTTCCAACTCATAGTGACCCTATAGACAGAGTAGAACTGCCCCATAGGGTTTCCAAGGAGTGGCTGGTGAATTTGAACTGCCAACATTTTGGTTAACTGCCATAGCTCTTAGCCACTGCACCACCAGGGCCCCACTCTAAGGGTAGGAGAAACATCAATATTTGTTGCTAATGGTTCTATGGCACCTCTTATTTCTACATCATAACTTAATACAATAATGGGACTGAATGTGGTTTCTTTTCAAATAAATTAGTGGGTGACTAATTAAGTGGGGATCTGGTCCAGTTTTCTTCTGAACAGTTTTTTTTTTTTCCTAACCTCCTTATTAAGCGATTTCTATAAACCTTGATTTGTTTCTGTTCCCAAGGGCCTTGTGAGATAGGTAGTAAGGTATTATCTTTATTTTATAGAAAAGAAAAAGCTCAGTAGTGTTTAGTGACTTGTCCATGTCCCCCAGGTGACGAGTGGCCGGGCCGAGGTTGGAACACTGAACGTCTAACTCCTGAGGGACTACTTTTGGGTTACATGATGCTTTTCATGTAAAGAATGCCAGTTTTGGGGGTGTTGATTCTACCTCTTTTTGTTTTGCTACCACATTTAATAATGTCTATTTAATCACTAGGAAGGTTCTAGTTTTGGCTTTGCCCATTGCTGTCCAGTCAATTCCGACTCATGGCAATCCCATGTGCTACAAATTAGATATGAGCTCCATAGGGTTTTCTTGGCTGTAACTCTTTGATATTAAAGCATGTTCCAATAAGAAGGTTACTTCTGAACTTCCATACTCTAAAATACTTGAGAAGTCTAGAAATTCTATAGTTTCAGTACCTCCATTTGTAGTTAAAGCAAGTTGAAAAACAGGGATATTTACACAGCAAGGATTAGAGTGGCTTTGTATAACACGAACCCCCTCCAGCCTGGTGTCATAAGGAAGTCAAAGGTATAGCAAGGTGGGGGTAGAGTGGAGTACTTGCCTCTGAGTACGAGTCCAAGGGAGCACCAGACAAGGCGCGGAATGACATTCCAAGGCACCACATATATGAAAGGTGCCTGACTGAGGCAACCGGGGTGAAGGCATTTTCTGCCAACGGACACGTGACCGCTATCAATGTCTATTCATCTTGAAATTAGGGGAGGTGGGGCACAACTTAGAGATTGTCCCTGGGCACTAGTTACCTTCGCAATGCCCCTGAAGGAAGTCACCCAGTTTATGTCTCCAACTGGGATTGAAGGAATCAGAATTCCTGAGAATCACAATAGCTGCCATTTGCTGAACACTGACTATGCTCAGGTACTATTTCAAGAACTTAAAGCGCATTACCTCTAACCCTCACCAACCACCCAGCAATTGATTTTTACTTCCCTCTTATGGATGTGGCAATGACAACTCAGAGTTGTTAGGTAACTCTTCCAATTACAAACTGCAATAAGCGTTAATATATTATATTAATATAATAAGCGTACATATATTTCTGCACACCTAGAAAGCACCTGGGAGTAGAACTGGGAGTCAAAGGCTATGGTAATTTAAAATTTCAATGGATTCTGCCAAATTGCCTTCCAAAAAAAAAAAGACTGCACAAAATTAACAGTCATCAACAATGAGTGCAACTTCCCCAAACCCTGGCAATATGGTTTATTATCTACTTTTAAATTTTGCCAATCTAATGGGTAAATATAAAATCCCATCAAGGGTACTTTAAATTGTATTTCCTGAAATATGAAGCTGAGAAACTTATATGTATATTGGGCACTTAGAGTTCTTTTTTTTTTTTTTAACTACCTGTTATATCCTTTTCTCTTGAGTTGTTTGTCTTTTTCTTTGGTTGTCAAGGACAACTTGACTTGGTCAAGTATTTGAAAAATATCTCTGTTAATTTAAAACAAACTGGAAACAATCTAAATTTCCATCAGTGGGAAATGAGTTCATAATTTATGGTATATCCATACAATGGAATATCGTGATTATTAAAAAGGAGGAGTTCCTGGGTGGTATAAACAATGCTTTCGGCTGCTAACCAAAAGGTTGAAGGTTCAAACCCACCCAGAGGTGCCTCTGAAGAAAGGCCTGTTGATCTACTTCTGAAAACTCAGCCATTGAAAACCTTAGAAAGCAGAGTTCTACTCTGAAACACATGGAGTCTCAATGAGTTGGAGTCAACTCTATGACAACTGTTTTTTATTTTATTAAAAAGAATTAACCCTGGTGGCATAGTGGTTAAAAGTTTTGCTGCTAACCAAAAGGTTGGCAGTTCAAATCCACCAGGTGCTCTTTGAAACTCTATGGGGCAGTTCTACTCTGTCCTATAGGGTCACTATGAGTTGGAATCAACTCGACGGCAACGTTTTTCTTTTTTAATGCACAGACTTGGAAAGTTGCCCAAGATATATTGATAAAGAGAAAGTCTATATATTAGACTTGCCACTGAAACACTCATGTATACACTTTTATATGTTTGTGAATCCATGAAAAATAATAAGAACCTGGGCATGGATGTTTCTGGAAAATGCAAATGGTGTTGAGGGAAAGGATAACTTTTACTTTTCATTCTTTTTGTACAATGAATATGTGTTCACTTTATAATAATATTAATTAAAAGTAAATTGTTATGATTAGCTTTAAAATGTAACTTTGTTAGGAAACACAATTAGTGACCAGTCAGTCAGGCTGTCTTCTCCACCATGCTGCCCATGAGCAGATGTTTTTCTGCAGTACATTGCCAATGGCAGGTTTTGCTGTTTTCCATGTTTTCAGTCAAACAATGGAAATTTCTGGGAGGGGTGGGCAAGAGCCCCAGGAGGGAAAGTGGGTGGCTGAGAAAATACCGGAGGATGCAGCATCAAAAGCGATGAGGTCACATCTCGCTTTCTCTTACTGATAACAATAATACCTGCTCTCATTATCTCAAGACCGAGGCTTTTCAGGAATTGCATTTCCAAGGCTGAGGTCAAGGTACCTCTCTCGCAAAGGAGAGCAAAGGGACAAGAGGAGGCAAATTCTCCAGAAAAAGAGAATTGAGGACAGTGCTGGGAACAGTGCTGAGTGAATCATGGGCAGATGATTCCGCAGTGAATTACCCTCAGGGATCATCCTGCCCACCAACACAGGCTGATTGTTTAGCAAGCAACTCGAGGGGCAAGAGAACCACTGGTGTTCCTCAAAAGATAGTGGCATCAAGTCTTTTCAAACTTTGCTTTTGAAGGATCTCTAACATCAGTCAGCAAATAAGTGTTGTTGTTGTTGCTACTTGCCATTGAGTTGGCTCATGTGGAACAGACCGAAACGTTGTCCAGTCCTGTGCCATCTTCACAATTTTTGGTATGCTCGAGTCCATCGTGTGGCCACTGTGTATTTCGAATGACTTCCAACCCAGGGGCTCATCTTCCAGCACTATACCAGACAATATTCTGCTGTGATCCACAGGGTTTTCACAGGCTAATTTTCAGACGTAGATCACCAGATCTTTCTTTCTAGTTTGTCCTAGTCTGGAAACTCTGCTAAAACCTACCTACCATGGGTGGCCCTGGTGATATTTGAAATACTGGTAGCATAACTTCTAGCATCACAGCAACGTGTAAGCCATCACAATATGACAAAATGATAGATGGGTGATGAAGAAAAAATGTACCTCTTTAAAAATTAGGGGAATATTTGAAGTCTCATATATTCTTAAAATCCGTGGTCACAAAAGCATAATTTTTAATAGAAGAAACAGAGTGGGGGGTAGAGGTATATGGGAACTCCCTCTACTTTCTGCACAATTTTTCTATAAGTTTAAAGCTGCTCTAGAAAACTAAAGCCTACAAAAGACCATCCCTGAAGCTCCACCAATGGCCAACCCATCCTCAAGGAAGACTGAGAATGCTAATATATTGGCTAGGGACAACGCTGCCCAAGATGAAAACATGAGATTCTGTTACTGAGTACGAAGAAGAAAATTGATACTAGATAGGGCAATCAACAACCCCTGCTGCAGAGAACTAGTTCAATGTTTCACGGTAGTTATTTGTGACAGAGACTGCAGATTGCCTATCCGGTATCAACTCTCTCCTTCCTCCTTAGTAATGGAATCCAGTCTTATACTGTTTATCTACTCGTCCAGTTGCCATTGAGTTGATTTTGACTCATGTTGACCCCATGTGTGTCAGAGCAGAATTGTGCTCTACAGGGTTTTCAGTGGCTGATTTTTTCAGAGGTAGATTGCCAGCCCTTTCTTCCTAGGTTCTTCTGGGTTAGCAGCTGAGCATGTAAACCATTTGCACCAACTAGGGACTCCATTCTAATCTTATCTATTCTTTTTGTATTCTGGTGGGGTTTGTTTGTTGTTTTAATGCTGGATGCCCCAATCAAGGTTATTTCCAGATGCTAATAACCTTTGACCTATAATTTAAAAAACACCAGTCTATAAGACAAGAAAGACAATTAAATTAATAAAATTCAATATACTATAGCATATTCAATATATACTATATACTATAGCTGCATGACCAATGACCTCTTGAAACTTAAAGAAGAAAGAGCCTAACTTTTCCTGCGGCGGTGTTAGGCCAGGCAGCACAAAGGTGAACTCTGAACTGAGTCTTGAGAAATTTGAAGGAAATCATCAGGTGGAAAAGGAGGTAAGAACATTCCAAGCAAGGGAAATAGCATGTGCACTGGCATTTACGTATGAGCGGGAATGGCAGAAAGCCAACCAAGTGAGGTCCAAGCGTCACAGGAGGCCAGGGGAGAATTCTAGACTAGGCTCAGCAGGCAAAGTACAGCCATGCCATGAAGCGTCTTAAAATAAACCGGAAATCCCTCAGGGTTCAGAAGCAGCTGACTCACACTCACCAGACTGGTTCCACATCCAGCAACAATGTGCTCTCAGTACCTGCTCAGAGGCAGTCTGTGCTCTGTGCTAAGGTCACAGAGAAGAGTCACAGTCTTCCTCTTGAGAGAGCACAATGGTTAAAAGCTCAGCTGCTAACCAAAAGTTCAGCAGTTCAAATCCACCAGCTGTTCCTTGGAAACCCTATGGGGCAGTCCTACTCTGTCCTGTGGGGTCACTATGAGCCGGAATCAACTCGACGACAATGGATTTATTTGTTTTTTTTACTTGGTTTTCTGTTGAGTCAGTTTAAAGAAGAAACCAGACACATATGCGAGTACTTTTGACAGCATGTGATTAGTTCTATAGGAAAGGCATGCAGAGAGCGCAGGAGCACGCAGGGGAAACAATAACCGCTGTGCTTGTGAGAGCTGGGAAAGCTTCATAGCGCTGCGTGTAGAAACATGAGGAACAGGGGTTTCCACCTGTTTTAAGGGTCACTGACTGTGAGTTGGGCATTATCGTACACTGCTGGTGGGAGTCTAATTAATAAAAAATTTCTGGAAAGGAACATGGCAATACACTTTCATAACCTTACAAATGTTCATAGACTTTGACCAAACAATTTTACTTGTAGAAGGCTATCTTAAACATAATTCAAAGAGAAACCCAGGCCTCAGGTGGCCTCTTCATCTCACCGTGATTTTATGACTGAAGGAAAACAATCCAGCAGACAAATGTATCTAAAATGAGTTCTCATCTTGACTACGTCTTCAGAAGAACCCTAAAGGGGATACAGCATAGTCTCAGTGAGATCTGTTACTACACACTAGAATGGTATACAGGAGTTTATTGTGCCTCGTGTGTGTGTGTGTGTGTGTGTGTGTGTGTGTGTGTGTGTGTGTTTGTAAATCCCAGAAAAGGGCTGAGCTCTATGCCAACGTCAAAGGCATTGTGGGAGGAGGGGTGTTGGGGAGGAGAGGTGAAAAGGGAGGGGAGGAATAAAACCATCCAGAAAATAAATTAACTTGGTGGAAGTAAACACAGAGAACCAGCTCTGGCTGTGAAAATGTATTCTCCATGAAAATTTTTCCAACATAAGGAGAAAGGCTTTTAACTTCCACAGGGTGTAAAAATGGGGAAGAAGAGTCAAGCAAATCCTAAGTCTCAAGGTGTAGAAAAATCCAAGCTACCATCTGGATTTCATTTATGAAGCATTGCTCCAAAATATGTTGAGTAGGGGAATGAATAATTGAAATATGATATATTCCTATGATATGATATTTACATCCACTGGCTGTTATATTACAGAGAAATAGTTAAGACAATGGGGAAAGCAGGATATAAAAATGAAGATACAGGATGGGTCCCTGTATGTGAAAATATATTTACCCATAATAATATAAAAAAGAATGGGGAAAGCATAACAAAATATTAATATTGGACATGGGATATTTTTATTTTATAGCTTTTCCTTTTTTATATTTTCCATATTGCATATAATGAACATAGAGTTCTTTCTGTAGTCAGAAATTTATTTTTAAAGTCATTGGCTGAATCGCTAAAATTTGAAATTAGGAAATAACTTCCTAAGGCAAATACCATAAAAACCATTTGAATTTCCAGGGGTCCACCTTTCCCAGTTGCATAGAATAAATTGCCTGCAAGTTCACCTCCCTACAGTATCTTGTATTTCCAGGGTGTCCTATAGCATTAACTGTAACCCAGTGAAGGACCTTCTGTCCAAAGACTTGGGTTTGAGTCTGTTGCCTAACCTTTCTAGACTCTGTTTATCTGTTGAGTTAACTGAATATCAGATTTACTGTATATTCACCATTTGAGCAAGTGGCCCTGGTAGAAAGGTTGATATTCTCAGAATTGAGCTCCAGGCAGCCACAACCAGTCAATTCAAGGTAGTAGGAGAGCTAGAACCTTGCTGTCATCTTAGTGAAATGATTTTCAAGGACCAGGTTAACATTCTGGAAGCCTGCTAGGCTTTATAATTACCTTTCACTGTTGTAGAAACTGGGGCCCTGGGAACTGGCAAGGTAGTAACTATAGTATACAAAATCTGAGCACGGAACTTTAGTTGTGTGAAGTTTAAAACGGTGTTACCTAAAAAGGGCCCTGTAGTCGAGTGTTTACTTCATATGTTACTTAAAAACAGGTCTTCAGAGTATTATTGATAGTCACAATTGTAGCAACTAAACTGTTTACATGTTGTGGTTGTTATTAGCTGTCATCTAGTTGGCCCCCAACTCATGGTGACCCCATGTGTACAGAGTAGAAATGCTCCATAGGGTTTTCTTGGCTGTAGTCATTACAGAAACAGATTGCTAGACCTTTCTCTCCACAGAGCCACTGAATGGGTTTGAACAGCCAACCTTTCAGTTGGTATATTTAATCCTCTCAGCAATCTTACGAGTTAGGTATTGTCCACGCATTTCAGATGAGGAGACTTAGCCTTGTGGTGATGATAATGTTTATCTAAGTCGGCAATGATAATCAATGGAGCAAGGTTGCAAGTTTGCATTTGTCCTTACAGCTAACAGAAATGACTGCACCAAGGGAAGCTCCAGGCCATTTGCAAGAAGAGAGAGGCAAATAGTCTAGGAATCAGCAGGGGATATGATATGGGCCCAAAAGGCTAAAAGTTTACAGAAAAGCAAATCTCTTGCTTGTCCCTTTTACTGTGCAGTAGAGCCAAGTGAGCTGCGAAATTGATTGTATGGAGCAGTGTGGAGCAAGAAGTGAAAAATTCTGTCTACATTTTAACAACCCTCAAGAGATCCTACTTCTTTTTTTTTTTTTTTTGGATGGAAAGTTTTCCATTATCACCAGGGATGTTGCAGACAGGTTCTGGAAGACATTTTTTAAATCCATTAGATTGAAATTTAAGCTTATAATTCACCCTGGAAAGAATCAAAGCTGATCATTGCTACTATCCCTACCATCCTAAGGGCTCCCGGCTAGAGCCATTGAGGCCTATTCCATTAAGCTCTGCCCCCACTTAGTATTTTAAGCATATCTTAGCCAGGAAAAGTAATATAACAGCAACCTCAACTCATTCTCCAGTGTGACGAAAGTGAGTCAAGTATGGCCTCTTAATCCCCTATCTCCGATCTAATTGGTTAAGGTTAGCATTCTGACTTTCTTTTCCTTCCCAAACTCAGCTCTCTGCTGGGACTTTCTTCAATTCTAATTTACTTGGTTGAAGTTTGGATTTCTTTTCCATCTCTTCCCAGCCACCATACTCAGCAAAGATTGTCCTCAGTCACTCTGCTCGCCTGCAGTAATAATTCCTGCAGAGGTTCACTGGGTGGCTGGTATTCCTCTAAAGATGTCCACGCACAGTGTCGACAACCCTCAAAACATCTTTCTTCCCCTTGCCATGCCCTGAAGCTCTACCAATACCTGCCTTTTAGTCTCCTTGCCTTTGAGACCACCTGAACTGGCCCATTGTTCTTACACCTCATCTTAATGCTTAGCCCTCTCCCTAGAGTCCCTCTCCAGAAATCTCCATGATTTGTTTCCTAAGTCCCCCAGGGGGATCAATGTGCATTGCTGTTTCTCATCCTCATGTTTTTTAAATGAAGGTGGGATGAGATGAGGGAGTGGGGTGGAAGGCGCACCGTGTTTTTACACAAATAACCCATGACTTCTACGTTTATTTGTTGATCGCACCCTCCCCCCTCAAAGTATTTTTGTAAGTACTGCTATGCCAATTTTTTTTACACATTGCTGTAAAAAAAAAGGTAGCATAGTGTGCTTATGAAAATACCTTCAGGGGAATAGTGTGGTTGACAAACAAACGTATAAGGTGCATGTTATTTGCATAAAAATACGGTAGCTTTAAATTTCAATAAATATTTTTTGAGCCTCTATTATGTTCTAGACATTGTACTAAATCCCATGGAATGTGGAAAGAGTCATAGCATTGCTGAGTTTAGTTGCCCTCGAGTCAGCTCCAACTTACGTATATATAACAGATCAAAACGCTGCCTACTCCTGCACCATCTTTATGATCATTGGCGCGTTTGAGTCCACTGTTGTGGCTATTGTGTCAATCCATCTCATTGAGGATCTCCGTCATTTTTGCTGATCCTCTACTTTATCAAACATAATGCTCTTTCTAATAATTGGTCTTTCCTGATGATGTGTCCACAGTAAGTAAGCCAAAGTCTTGCCATCCTTTCTTTTAAGGAACTTTCTGATGGTATTCCTTCAAAGACTGATTTGTTCATTCTTCTGGCATTTCATGGTATATTCAATATTCTTTGCCAGCACCACAGTTCAAATGCATCAATTCTTCTCCCTTCCCTTTTCAACATCTAGTTTTCACATACATATGAAGCAATAGACAAGACCATGGCTTGGGTCAGAGGTACATTAGTCATCAAAATGACATCTCTGCTTTTTAAAGCATTAAAGAGGTCTTTTGCAGCAGATTTGCCCAATGCAATACTTTCATACACCTACCCTTATTGTGTGGAGTTTACTAACCTCTGAGTGAGGAAGACATGGGTAAAATTAATTCTAAGTCAAGTTGAAATGAGACGTGTTAAACAGAGCTATATGGTTTGGAAGTGAAGAAGAACAAGGAACAATTTTTAATTTTTATCTGTGACCATCAAGAAGGCTTTCTGGAAAAGTAAGGATTTGAACTAAGCTTTGAGAAGTTTATACAGATGGGAAAAGCAGTCTAGTGTCTGAAAATGAAAAAGGCAAATATATGAAATAGTGTAAGTTGAGTTTGGGGTTTAAGAATTTCCTGTGTGGCTGGGAGTAAAGGCTTTTAGAGGAAAATTTTCGAAGAGAGATCTGGAAAGTTGACTTCATGCTTGACCTTGGAGAATCCTAAACGTCATTGTAAGGTCTCTGGGTCTTGTTCGTTTAGGGAAATCACTGTTAGGTTTTGAGCAAAGGGAGTGCATGATACTTGCCTAGCCACTTTCTAAGGCCTTACCTACTCAATGACAAGTCTCTACAGGTTAGGAGGATGACTCGTGGGCAGTAGAGAAGATGAACGGGAAGGAGGGAGACTAGAGGCAGGGAGACCAGTAAGCAGGCTTCCCTGGAAACCAAAATGAGAGGCTGAAGAGTCCCAACTTGAGCAGAGGCAGCAGGGAGGTAAAAGCTATTACTATATTAAGTAAAATAATCTCCATAGTCTACATAGGCTATAGCCTCCATAACCTTTAGCAGATGCTACAGTTAAGGTTGCAAAACATTTTCCATTACAATCCTCACATTTGGCTGCTCATACTTTCTTATCTAGGTCTCAGTTTCTGCAGGGTAATCTCAGATCAGAGGCAGTTTTTCAGAAATCCTTTCAACAAAATTCCTTTTGCGTCATGTCAACAAAAATCAAAAACACATTTGTACTGGTGACTGAAAAGAGAGAAAAGGTTATTATTTGTTTAAATATCCAATATCTGAAAGGAATAGTTTAATACGTCAGATTTACTGCCTTAAGCTGGGTACAAAGTAGGATTCGGTAGATTTCTTTCCAACCCATAGTTTAAAACAAGCAACAGTTTAATTCATGTGTTTTTGTTTGTTTGTTTGTTTTTAAGACCATTGTTGATTTAGTTTTATCTGCTTTTTTAGTTTGTTTGTTTGTTTGTTTTAAGACCACTGAAACATGACACTAAGTAAGCCTGGGAAATGACCACTTGATTTGAACAGGACTCTTTCATCTCCATGGAAGGAGCCTGGAGTCAATCTTGGGGTTGGAGACCCAGACAAGGAATACCCGCCATTAAATTGTACCTGCCACAAGTTGTAAATTCAGACGGTAATGTGGATAGGAAGGATAAGGAAAACCCCTTAGAAATATAGATGCCTCCCCACTGGAAGGAATCTCAGAGATCATCGGCTTCAACGTCTTCATTTAGGAGGTGAGGGAACTGGATCCAAAGAGGTGAAATAATTTGCCCAAAGTCCACTGTTAGTTCCTGAGTCCAGGTTTCTTTATTCTAGGTCATGGCATACTTCTGTTTAAAATCCTCCATTATGCCACATCTTGCCTGAGGTTTCTCAGAGCCTAAACCAGCAGGATTCTGGGAGAAGTGTTTTTCTTACCTAGTGACTAGCAGTTGGCAGTAGGCTGGAAGCAGAGATGTGGGTCCTTAAGATGATATGAAAAAAGTAGGGAGAAGCCTCTAAACATACAGTTTAATACAGTTTATAATGTCCCTCTCACAAAATTCCCCTTTCTCCATTTTCATCCCCCCCCCCCACCCAAGCTACACTCTATGTCTTTCTATGTTTTTCAGAGTTGCCATGAATGCCTGTGTCATTTTAGTTTGATTTTACCTAAAGCAAAAGGGTAGGAGGAAAGGATACATATCGACTTTTTTATTGCCTTCTTCTTCCAGTACCCTCATACCCATACCCCACAAAATCTGATCAGTGTCTGAGTTCTTCTAGCTCAAGAGTGATTCCTTGCCTGGAAATTTCCTGAACTCCTCTCACACTGATGGAAAACTAAAGACGTGAACTGTTGTGAAAATTACCAGCCTCAGCATTTTTTAAAAAATTGGAGATTGACTTCCTAGGTGATATAGGCAAAAACAAGAAAATGATAAACTGACATTTTTTAATTAATCTTTTCTTATGGCAGCATCACGAATTCCCCTGCCACAAATTGTTAACTACAGAAAAACTACAGAAGGCCTCAGAAAATAGACATGAAAATATACGATCATATTTACTTCTCCTTGTTGAGGTGGAGAAATAATATACCCATCAAAAGCAGGGACATTAAATACATTGTTATAAGTGAACAAGACAAGGAGATTAATTGCCATGATTTTGTTTGTCTGTGTCCCTAAATTTCAGAGGTGAATGGTGGATACATGAAGAAACAATCAAATGTCTTGGGAATATTAAGCTCTGCATGTGCCAGACTCTGTTGGCATTTTCACATGCCATATCTCATTTAATATTCACCTCAAGCTTAGTGGCAGATATTAATTATTACTCATCCCATTGTTAAGATTACTAGGAAAAAAAATCAGGGAGGTTAGAAATTTTTCCTGAACTAGTAAATGCCAAGAAGGAGATGCAATACTAAGTTTATTTGGTTGAATACTCCATGTTCTTTATACTGTGTTGCCACCTATATCAAGTCTTAAAACAAATTATATATAACTAAAATTTATCAAGCACTAATGATAGCATAGGCACTACTCTAAATGCTTTCATGTTCTTTTCCTTTAATCTTCATAACCACCTTATTATTATTATTTTTCATTTACAGACAAGGAAGCTAAGGTGCGGGGAGGTGAAATAACTTGCCCTCAGCCAAACAGCTATGATGTGGCAACCACACCATAATTTAAGCCCAGAGCCCAAACTCCTGACCATCAGGCTATAATGCCACAGTTAATTTTATTCCCTTCCATTCTATCCTACTCTTCTTTCTTTTCTTTGCTCCCTCTCTCCTGGTCCTCCTTCCTGATTTCCTTCCTTTTTCCTTATTTCCTTCTTCCAAACATTCATCCGCAGTCTGCAGGGGATTGCGTACAAGGTGAATGACCTAAGGACAAGGAACTCAGGGAGAAGAGATAGGTAAATATATAATTTTAGTGGATCCCATAAATGTGAATACAAAGGTGTGTATATATTTGCATGTATACCATAAACACACGCACACTATTGGGACTGTTATCTGATCTTTGAATTATGGTGTTGGTGAAGAATATTGAATACACTCTGGATTGCCAGAAGAGCAAACAAATCTATCTTGGAAGAAATACAGCCAGAGTGCTCCTTGGTGGCGAGGATGGTGAGACATCATCTCACATACTCTGGACATGTCATCAGGAGGGACCAGTCCCTGGAGAAGGACGTATGCTTGGTAAAGGGGAGGGTCGGTGAAAAAGACAAAGACCCTCAGCTAGTGAATTGACACAGTGGCTACAACATTGGGCTCAAACACAGCAACGATCGTGAAGATGGTGCAGGGCTGGGCAGTGTTTCATTTTATTGGGCATATGGGGTTGCTACAAGTCAGAACTGACTCGACAGCACCTAACAAAAACAACATCCCATCCCATGGCCTATTCTCAGAGTAGTAGCAAGAGTGAGGCTGTTAAAATATTGTCAGATCTTGTCACTCTTCTCAAAATTCTCCAAAGGCTTCAAATGATGAACCCAAAATTCTTCTGTGGTTTCAAAGGTCTTGTAAGATCTGGACCCCATGATTGCATCTCCTACAATTCTCTCCCCTCCATTCACACTGGTCCACTGTTCCTTGTGTATCAGTCTTGCTCCCACCTCTGGACTTTTGATCTTTTTGTTCCCTGGAATGCACTTCTCCCAGATATATTCAGATATAGATATAGATAGATATAGTTTATTCCCTTCCTTCCTGATCATCCTATTTAAAACTAAACTCCAGCTCTCCCTAGCACTCTATTCCCCTTTGCTGCTTTGTTGTTGTATATATATATATATATATATATATATATATATATATATAGCGCTTCCCACCATAGACTCACTGTATGTTTTTATTTATTGTTTTATTGTGTGTAACCACCCTTCCAACCTCCACAGAATATAGGCTTTATTAACAAAGGGATTTTAATCTGTTTGGGGCACTGCTGTATTCCTAGCACCTAGAAGAATTCTAAGATATGGAGATATTTAAACTGAATGTTGAATGACGAGTAGGGATATCTTTAATAGGTAAGGATGAGGAGGGAACTTATACAAAGGCATGAACATAGGAAATAGCATGGCCAATTTAGCATACTAGTTTGGTATGGATGGATTGAAGCATGTTGTTGTTGGGTGCCTTTGAGTTGACTTTGACTCATGGTGACCTCATGTGACAGAACAGAACTGGCTCATAGGGTTTTTTTGGTTGTAATCTTTATGGAAGAAGATTGCTAGGTCTTTCTCCCACTGAGCCTCTGGGTAGGTTTGAACAAGGGCTTCCAACTAGCTGGTTTTGGTTGGAACCCCTGGTGAGTATTTGCAGTTCTAACAAGTTCTCAGGTGGTGTTAATGGGGCTGATTAGGAATATACTGAGAACCACTAATAGAGGAGTTGTTCTCGAAATTATTATACATGAGAATCACCTGGGGATCTTGTTAAAATGTAGATTTTAATTCAGTATATCGGGGATGGAAATGCAAATTCTCAGCAGGGGTTCAAACCCCCCCCCATTCAAACTCTAAACCTTTGGTTAGCAGCCAAGTGCTTAAGCATTTGTATCACCAGGGCTCCTTGGATTAGAACATAGAGCAATAGAAACTTAGGTGAGAAAGAAAGCAAAGATGACGAAGATGAATAGATGAGGAAAGACCTTGTATGTGATGGTAAGTGATAGGAACATTATTGTTGGGATGATGGGTTTTAAGCAGGGAGTCACAGATCTGACACATATGTCATACTGTACAAGCTGTGTTATAGAAAACTATTATAATGGAGAAAAAATTATATAGCACACAAATAAAATACAGAAAACAGTATGTATTTAGCACTTACCATGGGAACTAGGGCAATGTTAGTGGAAATCAAGAAGAAAGGATGGATTTGAGGGTCACTGAAAAGAAAGAAGCCCTGGTGTTACAGTGGTTAAGTGCTCAGCTGCTAACTGAAAGGTTAGCAGTTCAAACCCACTTGCTCCGTGAACGAAAGATGTGGCAGTCTTCTTTCAACTCAACGGCATGAGTTTGAGTTTGGTTTGTTGGAAGAAAAGGAACATCCAGGAAATTATGGCCAATGTTAGGGAGTAGAAACCCTATGGGGCAGTTCTGTTCTGTCCTTTAGGGTTGCTATGAGTCAGAATCAACTCAATAGCAATAGGCTTGGTATCTAGATCACTGCCATTGGGATCACCTATGATGCTTGTTAAACTGCGGATCCTGTAGGTTGGGATGTGTATCAATCTGCATTTTTAAGAAACGCTCTCAGGTGATTCTGATGCCAGTGGCTCGTGAGACACACTTAGGAAACATTGGTTTAGAAGAAACTGAAATCTCTAGTAATGGCTTGAATCCAACCAGTCACAGGGCAATCTCTGACTCCTCCACATTAATTTGTATCCTACTTACCCTTCAAGCCTTTCCAGCCCAACTGGGATGCTACTTTCTCAAGTTTAATTAACACCCATTGGACATATATTACATCAATGGCCACGTTGAACTCTCCAACCTTGAAAGGTACATATTATTTGCTGCATTTTGAAGATAAGAGAACTGAAGCTTAGAGACTTTAACTTGGCCAAGATTCTTGAGTTAATCAGCACTAATAGGGACTCATTCCTACATCATCAAATTCCAAGGTTTGTGCCCTTTCTGCTGTGACACAGCACCTCCTCCACTTTGCTGGCTAATCACTGTCTTTTTTTTTTTTTTTTAACTGACCTTTAAGTGCCAGACCTGTCAGCACTATTTCATATATGGTACATTATTATCTAGCTGATATCTATATGTTGAAATTCCATCCTTAACTCTATAGTCTACAGCCACTGTTATGGACTAAGCTGTGTTCCCCAAAAATGTATTTCAGCTTGGTTAGGCCATGAGTCCCAGCATTGTGTAGTGGTCCACCATTTTGTGATCCGATGTGATTTTCCTATGTATTGGAGAGCCTAATCTCTGTCTGTGGTTAATGAGGCAAGATTAGGTTATGTTAAAGAGGATTAGGGTGGGATCTAACACTCTTACTCAGGTCCTGGCCCTGATCCAATGTAAGAGGAGTTTCCCTGTAGGGTGTGGCCCGCATCACCTTTTATCTTATAAGAGATAAAAGAGGAGAGAAGGAAGCAGGGGGCTGGGACCTCATGCCGCCAAGAAAGAAGAGCTGGGAGCAGAGTACATCCTTCTTTGGACCCAGGGTCCCTGTGCTCAGAAACTCCTAGATCAGGGGAAGACTGATGACAAAGACCTCCCGCCAGAACCAACAGAGAGAAAAAGCCTTACCTTAGATCTGGCACCCTAAATTCACTACCCTCCTGAACTGTGAGAGAATAAATTTCTGTTTGTTAAAGCCATCCACTCATGGTATTTCTGTTTTGAGAACTAGGTAACTAAGACAGCCACAGACTAACTTTCATTTTTCTGTCCACACAACAGAGCCTGGCACTCATAAGGACATTTAGTGGGAGCTCAACAAATGCTATACTCAGTTCCCCTGGAGGCGCTGGCTGACCCAAGGAAAGGCAGCTGCAGACTTCCTGTGTAGCCTTGGGTGACTCACTTCGTGTCATAAACACCTCCTCTTCCACATGAGGAAATTCATACATTTTCTCTGCCTGAGTCACAGGAATTTTGGGAAGAGCAGAGTGATATGCTAGAGCCAACATACAGTGAGTCAAGGTAAGAAAGTTAATTTTTGAGTAGCATATTAACCAAGGAGGGAGAGCATTCTTTCCAGAACATCAGATTTCCAAAGTCACTATGCCAGAAAATTAATAGGTACCCCCAGCCCCCAGAGAATTCATTCGCTTCCCCCAGGACCAGGAATGGTGTAGTGTGCTGGAATTCTTTCATGAACAAAACCAGGTCCTGTATATGGACAAAGGGTGAAACTGCACGCTGGTCTGTTGGAAACAAATCCTGGGATTCTGCAGGCTGAGAGACTGGCTTCTTCTTCCTTGTCAGTGATCCCAGGACAAAGATGGATACGGCGTCACTACTGACACAACCACAACCTGTCACCAAGCTTCCACTCTGGCTCACAGGGGCTTGCTCCTGAGAGAGTAATAGGAATAAAACCTACTGCTATTGAGTTGATTTCAACTCACAGTGACCCTATAGGACAGGATAGAAATGCCCCATAGGGTTTCCAAGGCTGTAATCTTTACAGAAGCGGACTGCCACATCTTTCTCCCATGCGGTGGCTGGTGGGTTCAAACCACAGACCTTTTGGTTAGCAGCTGAGTGCTTTAACCTCTGTACCACCAGGGCTCCTTGGTAATAGGAAATAGGGGCCATGTTATTATTGAATCCAGGCCACAGAGAACAATTAGGTGATCTCATTAAGAACTGATGAAAAGTAAGCTGAGACAAAGGGATCATAGACATACAAACTTATTTTACGTACGCGAAAATGAAAGCCAAGGAAACTTTCTCACTTATAATCAGTCTCAAATGTTTCCTCCCAAAGCATATGAAGTTAAAAAAAAAAGAGAGAGAAAAGAAAAAAACCTGCACAAAATATAGAGGCAGTAGTCTTAATATACTCCAGATCAGACACATATAAAAGAAGAGGAAAGCCATTGCCAGGCAATAAATAATTGGTACCCTACATTTTAAAAAAACAGAGTGTAAAAAGCAAAGCTTCCTTGAAAGCTGAGTTGATGGCCATTTTATTTAAGATCAGAACTTCAACCAATTCAAAGCACAGAAATGAATAATTGTCTGCAATGGGTAGTATATCGATTTATTAAAGGGAACAGACAACTCAGGACCTGTGAGCACTGGAACAAGAAACATATAGGAGGCTCTACATACCAGCATCCTGACAAAGGAAAGTCCTTTCCTTTAGCTACAACTAAAGGACTTCTACTGTATATTATTTATAAGTTATTAGATATGGTTATACTTTTTTATTGCACTTTAGGTGAAAGTTTACGGCTCAAATTAGTTTCTCATACAAAAACTTATACACATATTATGTGACCCTAGTTGCCATCCCTATAATATGACAGCGCACTTCTCCTTTCCACTCCGGATTTCCCACTTATATTCAGCCAGCTCCTATCCCTTTCTGCCTTCTCCTCTAGCCTCCGGACAAGAGCGGCCTATTCTCATGTATCTACTTGAACTAAGAAGCAGACTTTTCATGAGTATCATTTTATGTTTTATAGTCCAGTCTAATCTTTGTCTGAAGAGTTGGCTTTCGGCATGCCTTCAGTTCTGGATTAACAGAGAGTCTGGGGGGTCATGTCTTCTGATGTTTCTCTAGTCTCCGTCAGACCATTAAGTCTAGTCTTTTTACATCAATTTGAGTTCTGCACCCTACTTATCTCCTGCTCCATCAGGGACTCTCTGTTGTGTTTCCTGTCAGTGTGGTCATTGGTGGTAGCCGGGCAACATCTAGTTCTTCTGGAGTCAGGCTGGTGGCGTCTCTGGTTTATGCGGCCCTTTCTGTCTCTTGGGCTAATATTTTCCTTGTGTCTTTGGTGTTCTTCATTCTCCTTTGCTCCAGGTGGGTTGGGACCAATTGATGCATCTTAGATGGCCACTCGCAAGCTTTTAAGATCCGAGACTTCACCCACCAAAGTGGGATGCAGAACATTTTCTTAATAAACTTTATTATGCCAATTGACCTAGGTGTTCCCTGTAACCATGGTCCCCACACCCTAGCCTCTGCTACTCTGTCCCTCCAAGTGTTTGTCTGTGCTCAGGAAACTTCTTAGTTTTAGTTTAGTCCAGTTGTGCTGACTTCCCCTGTATTGTGTGTTGTCCTTCTCTTCACCTAAGATAATTCTTGGTCAACTACCTAGTTAGTGAATTCCCCTCTCCCTCCCTCCTCACTGTCGTAACCATCAAAGAATGTTGTCTTCTATGTTTAAAACTTTTCTTAAGTTCTTATAATTGTGGTCTCGTAAAATATTTGTCCTTTATCAACTGACTAATTTCACTCAGTATAATGCCTTCCAGATTCATCCAAGTTATGTTTCTCGGATTCATCATTGTTCTTTATCTTTGCCTAGTATTCCACTGTGTGACTATACCGTAATTCCTTTATCCATTCATCTGTTGATGGGCACATAGGTTGTTTCTATTTTTTGCTACTACGAACAGTGCTGCAGTGAACATGGGTGTGTGTGTATCTATTCATGTGATGGCTCTTATTTCTCTGAGGTATATTCCAAGGAGTTGAATTGCTGGATCGTATGGTACTTCTATTTCTAGCTTTTTAAGGAAGTGTCAAATCCATTTCCAAAGTGGTTGCACCATTTTACATTCCCACCAGCAGTGTATAAGTGTTCCAGTCTCTCCACAACCTCTCCGACATTTATTATTTTGTGTTTTTTGGAATAATGCTACCCTTGTTTTTTGTTTTTTTTTTTTTGGGTGAGATAGTATCTCATTGTAGTTTTGATTTGTATTTCTGTAAATAGGTAGTGATCATGAGCATTTCTTCATGTATCTGTTACCCAGCGGAATGTCTTCTTTGGTGAAGTAACTGTTCATATCCTTTGCTCATTTTTAATCGTGTTTTTTGTCTTTTTGTTGCTCAAGTTTTGCAGTGTCTTGTAGATTTTAAAGAGTAGACCCTGATCAGATATGTTGTGGCCAAAAATTTTTTCCCAGTCTGTTCATATCCTTTGCTCATTTTTAATTGTGTTTTTTGTCTTTGTGTTGCTCAAGTTTTGCAGTGTCTTGTAGATTTTAAAGAGTAGACCCTGATCGGATATGTTGTGGCCAAAAATTTTTTCCCAGTCTGTAGGTTGTCTTATTACTCTTTTGGTGAAGTCTTTGGATGAGCATAGATGTTTGATTTCTAGGAGCTCCCAGTTATCTAGTCTCTCCTCTGGTGTTTGCACATTGTTAGTTAGTTACGTTTTGTGTTCTGTTTATGCCATGCATTAGGGCTCCTAGCATTGTCCCTATTTTTTCTTCCATGATCTTTATGATTTTAGATTTTGAGTTAGTTTTTGTGCATGGTGTGAGGTGTGGGTCTTGTTTCATTTTTTTGCAGATGGGTATCCAGTTATACCAGAACCATTTGTTAAAGAAACTATTTCCCAGTTAATGGACTTTAGGCCTTTTTCAGATATCAGCTGCTCATAGGTAGATGAATGTATGTCTAGATTCTCAATTCTGTTCCACTGGTGTATGTATCTATTGTACCAGTACCAGGCTGTTTTGACTACTGTGGCAGTATAATAGGTTCTAAAATCAGGTAGAGTGAGGCCTCCCACTTTGTTGTTCTTCTTCAGCAATGCTTTATTTATCTGGGGCCTCTCCCTTGTCCATTAAAGTTGATGATTTATTTCTCCATCTCATTAAAAAATGTCATTGGAATTTGGATTGGGATTGCATTGTATCTATAGATCGCCTTGGGTAGAATTGACATTTTCACATGTTGAGTCTTCCTATCCATGAACAAGGTATGTTTTTCTGCTTAGGTTGGCCTCCTTTGGTCTCTTGCAGTAGTGTCTTGTCGTTAGATTTATTCCTGAGTATTTTATCACCTTGGGGCCTATTGTAAGTGGCATTGATTCAGTGATTTCCTCTTCTAAGTTCTCTTTGTTGGTGTAGAGAAATCCAACTGATTTTTGTATGTTTATCTTTGGGTTTTGGGATCTTCTATACTCTGCTGAAATCTTCTGTTAGTTCCTGTAGTTTTCTTGCAGAATCTTTAGGATTTTCTATGTATAAGATCATACCGTCTGCAAATAGGGATACTTTTACGTCTTCCTCACCAATTTGGATGTGCATTATTTCTTTTTCTTGCCTAATTGCTCTGTCTAGGACTGCCAGGACAATGTTGAATAAGAATGATGATAAAGGGCATCCTTTTCTGGTTCCTGTTCTCAAGTAGAGTGCTTTCAGACTCTCTCCATTTAGGATGATGTTGGCTGTTGGCTTTGTATAAATGCCCTTTATTATGTTGAGGAATTTTCCTCCTATTCCTATTTAGCAGAGTTTTTATTATGAATGGGTGTTGGACTTTGTCAAATGCCTTTTCAGCATCAATTGATAGGATCATGTGGTTCTTATCTTTTGTTTCATTTATGTGATGGATTACATTGATTGTTTTTCTAGTGTTGAGCCATCCCCACAAACCTGGGATG
Organism: Loxodonta africana; assembly: GCF_030014295.1. Classification (NCBI taxonomy): domain Eukaryota; kingdom Metazoa; phylum Chordata; class Mammalia; order Proboscidea; family Elephantidae; genus Loxodonta; species Loxodonta africana. The sequence goes on along the minus strand of NC_087344.1, from coordinate 198,857,684 downwards.
AATCCCACTTGGTCATGGTGAATTATTTTTCTGATATGTTGTTGGATTCTAATGGCTAGAATTTTGTTAAGGATTTTTGTGTTTATGTTCATGAGGGATATTGGTCTATAATTTTCTTTTTTTGTGGTGTCTTTTCCTGGTTTTAGTATCAGGGTTATGCTGACTTCATAGAATGAGTTAGGGAGTATTCCATCCCTTTCCATGATTTGAAATACCTTTAGTAGTAGTGGTGTTAACTCTTCTCTGAAAGTTTGGTAGAATTCTCAAGTGAAGCCGTCAGAGCCAGGGATTTTTTTATTGGGGGGGCAGTGGGGGAGTTTTTTAATGATCTCTTCAACCTCTTCTTTTGTTATAGGTTTATCTAATTGTTCTACCTCTGTTTGTGTTAGTTGAGGTAGGTAGTGTGTTTCTAGAAATTTGTCCGTTTCCTCTAGGTTTTCAAATTTGTTGGAGTACAATTTTTTATAGTATTCTGTTATGATTCTTTTAATTTCAGTTGGGTCTGTTGTGATATTGCCCATCTCATTTCTTTTTCAGGGTATTTGCTTCCTCTCCTGTTCTTTTGTCAGTTTGGCTAATGGTTTATCGATTTTGTGGATGTTTTCAAAGAGCCAGCTTTTGGTCTTTCAATTGCTTTTCTATTTTCTGTTTCATTTATTTCTACTCTAATTTTTATTATTTGCTTTCTTCTTGTGCCCGTGGGCTTCTTTTGCTCTTCTCTTTCTGTTTGTTTGAGTTGTTGTGTTAATGTTTTGATTTTGGCCCTTTCTTCTTTTTGGATATGTGCATTTATTGCTATAAATGGACCTCTGAGCGCTGCTTTTGCTGTGTTGCAAAGGTTCTGATAGGATGTCTTTTCATTCTTATTTGATTCTGTGAATTTCTTTATTCCATCCTTAATTTCTTCTGTAACCCAGTAGTTTTTGAGCAAGATGTTGTTCAATTTCCATGTATTTGATTTTTTTTTTTTTTTCCCCTTGCTTTTTCTGTTATCGATTTCTACTTTTAGGGCTTTATGGTCAGAAAAGATGCTTTGTAATATTTCAATGTTTCGGATTCTGTTAAGGCTTGCTTTGTGGCCCAACATGTGGTCTATTCTGGAGAATGTTCCATTTGCATTGAAAAGGAAAGTATACTTAGCAGTTGTTTGGTGGAGTGTTTCTGTGTATGTCTATGAGATCAGGTTAGTTGATTATGGCATTTAGATCTTCCATGTCATTATTGACCATCTTTCTGGATGTTCTGTTCTTCACCAAAAGTGGTGTGTTGAAGGCTCCTACTATTATTATGGAACTGTCTATTTCTCTTTTCAATGGTGTTAGAGTTTGTTTTATGTATTTTGAAGCCCTGTTCTTGGGTATATAAATATTTATTATGGTTATGTCCTCCTGGTGTGTTGACCCTTTAATCATTATACAGTGTCTTTGCTTATCCTTTGTGGTGGGTTTTGCTTTAAAGTCTATTTTGTCAGAAATTAATACTGCCACTCCTGCCGTTTTTTTATTGCTGTTTGGTTGATATATTTTTTTCCATCCTTCGAGTTTTAGTTTCTTTGTGTCTTTGAGTGTAAGGCATGTTCTTGTAGGCAGCATAGAGACAGATCATGTTTTCTTATCCATTCTGCCACTCTCTGTCTCTTTATTGGTGCATTTAGTTCATTTACATTCAGTGTAATGACTGATAGGTATGAGCTTAATGCTGTCATTTTGATGTATTTTTCCACGTGTATTGTTGACATTCTCTTTGTTCCACTTAATTTTCTGTGCTGAGTATTTTTTCTTTATGTATTTTCATTTCATCTTTTTAATTGTTGTTCATTTCATACTTGCTGAGTCTACATTTTTCTTGGTTTTTATTTTGATGTGTAGGATTGTTAGTTTCCTTTGTGGTTACCTTAATATTTACCTCTATTTTTTCTAATAAACCAATCTTTTATTTCTTGATATCACCTTGACTTCCTCTCCATATGAAGTTCTATGACTACATCGTTTAGTCCCTCTTTTTTGTTTTAATGCTGTCATCTTTTACATATTGGAGTCTCTGTTTCCCTATTTTCAGTGTTTTATCTTTGATTTATTTTTGTGACTTGCCTGTCTGGGTTGATATCTGATTGTTCTGTTCTGTGTTCTAGTCTCAGGTTGTTATCTAATGTTATTGATTTTCTAACCAGAGGAATCCCTTTAGTATTTTTCATAGTTTTGGTTTGGTTTTTACAAATCCCAAAACTTCTGTTTATCTGGAAATGCCCTAATTCACCATCATGTTTGAGAGACAGTTTTGCTGGACATAAAATTCTTGGCCAGCAATTTTTTTTTTTCCTTCAGGGATTTATATATGTCATCCTATTACCTTCTTGCCTGCATGATTTCTACTGAGTACTCACAGCTTAGTCCTATTGACGGTCCTTTGTAGATGACTTTTCATTTATCCCTAGCCACTGTTAAAATTCTCTTTTTATCTTTGGTTTTGGCAAGTTTGATTATAATATGGCTTGGTGACTTTCATTTGGGTTCTATCCTGTGTGGGATTCAGTGAGCTTCTTGGGTAGATATCTTCTCATCGTTCACTATACCAGAGAGGTTTTCTGCCAACAAATCTTAAACAATCCTCTCTGTATTCTCTGTTACCCCCCCCCCCCAATCTGGTACTCCAGTCACTCGTAGGTTATTCCTCTTGATAGAGTCCCACATAATTCTTAGGATTTCTTCATTTTTTTAATTTTTTATCTGATTTTTCCTCAGATAAGTTAGTGTCAAGTGCTTTATCTGCAATCTCACTAATTCTCACTTCCATTGCTTCAATTCTGCCCCTATGACTTTCTATTGAATTGTCTAATTTTGAAATTTTATTGTTAATCTTTTGGATTTCTCTTTCCTGTCTCTCTATGTAGTCTTCTTAAGTTAAACCCAACTGTGTTGCTTTTTCTGTGCGTTCCTTGGCTTGGTCTGCATTTTGCCCTATCTCCTTCCTGATCTTTTGGAGAGCTCTGTATATTAATCTTTTGAAGTCTACCTCCAGTAATTCCAAAAAGTTATTTTCCTCTGGGAGATTTCTTGGATCTTGGTTTGGTGGCTTGCTGAAGCCATCATGGTCTGCCTCTTTATGGGATTTGATATTGGCTGTTGTCCCTGAGCCATCAATAAGTTATTATATTTATTTATTATATGTTTGCTTACAGTATCCTAGATTCTTGTTTTGTTTTTTTGATATTCCCAAATACGCTGGTTGTGTGAGCTACTTTGATTATTGGGGTCTTTGAAGTTCTCATGACCTGTCATCAGGTTGTTAGAGCTATTACTAGGTATGTGAGCCCAGGAGTCCATTTACTTTTCTTGTGTGGATTCAGCTCAGGTGTCCAGGTCATTGGTGCGTGGTGCAGGCTCTCACCCTACAGTCCTAGATAGGCAGGGCTGATTGGAGTAGCCACAGGTATCTGGCTGCCATAGGGAATCATGTGCTGAGCAAGGCAGGGGGCTGATGGCTGCCACTGAGTCCTTGGGTGGAAGGCATGTCCCTGCTCCCTATGGTGCATAGTTATAGGTGGGTTTTGCATCCAGACTTTGGGCACCCAATGCTATTGTCTGTAAGGACTGGGAGGCACCACTTGTTCTTGGACCCCTGTCACGGGTGGCTAGGTGGAGTAGGTGGAGCCACCAGTCCTCAGGCCCCTGATGAGGGTAGGTGAGGAATTTGCTTAATGGGCAGGGCGGTAACAAATGTCTCCAATCTGCCACTCCCCTTTAGCTGTTGCATTTGAAAATAGACTTCAGATATATACCCTGTTGTACTGTGCTAATGAGGGCCTATGCTGTTGAAATGGGCCCACAGTGATCTAGACAGCGGTGAAAGGCATTCAAAGTCCGTGGACCCCTTATGCCTGTGACTAGGCAAAGTGGTTATGTCTGCCTTGGGTTCCTGGCTTAGGGGAGCAAGCAGATTATCTTTTTCTGTTTGTTAGTTTGTTCCCTTTCCAAAGCTGGGAGAATAGTTCGGGATGCATGATGGGTCCAACTTATAGCTCAGGGGGCAGAAATCACTGAAGCCAGACAGACCCAGAGCAGAACAAGGAGGGGGCAGGTAAATGGGAGAGAGTTACTTCCCAAAAGGCGGAAGGATTTTTTGATCTGCACAGTAGGTTAGATGCTTGTACTTAACTTTCATGGATTCAGTGCCACTTCTCCCTGATTCCAGAGGCCCAAGCAGCCTCTCTGCTGCTCTGTTTCTCCCAACGTGGAAAATGTGTCCCGAGTGCGACTCCTTGCCTCAGCTCACATGAGCCCGCTGATCCATCCTGCAGGGTGTCAGCCAGGTCAGGTCCGGCAAATCCTTGCTGCTTCTGAACTGTGTCTCCCTCTCCTTGCTGCTCAGTTCAACTCCTCCACTTGTCTTTGATGTTCAGGGTTCCTAGGTTGTCATATATAATTGATTCACTTGTTTTTTGGGGTCTTTGTTGTAAGAGGTACCACAGGAAGCATCTGACTACTCTGCCATCTTGGCCCCACCTCTCCTGGATATGGTTACACTTCAATAAAATGTCTTTTTTGTCATTTCATGGTATGGATTGAACCTTCTCTATTCTTTTGCTTTTTTATTATTATTGCAAATCCTTGAGTCTACAAGCATTTCAGATAACATTATTACAAAGTGGAACTGATTGGACCCTGCCTGAAAATTTTAAGTGACATTCTGGTTACCTGAGAGAGCAAACCAGGTGTGCAATATTGCCAATAACCCATATGTTTGTCTAGGCTTATTATTGTCTGCTGGTGACTATGACACCCAGCCCATCAAACTCAAATTTAAAGAGAAGTCATGTTTTCAAGATGAACAGAATACTAATTCAAAATAATCCAAGAATTCAAGATGCTGTGAAGACTTAGGAATTCAAGAGAACGGGAAATACTAAAAGCAAAAAAAGTATCAAAATACCCAACATGGTCGTTTAAAATACAAATGTTAGAGGAAACAGATTTTGGAGAAGAATCCAAATAAAACGAAGTGATAGCAATGCACATCCCTCCACTGGAAGGTAGTCTAGGGGACTTGCCCTTCTCTAGCCTCACTACCTATTGTTGACTTAATAATAGTTAATGTGTTAATATGTTTTAAATATAATATTTAATATATTTTAAAAATCAAGAATTATTGTGAAGATATATGAGTGTTGGCACACGTGTATGTGCTGTGTGTGTGCATGTGTGTATGACTATGCTCTACTCAGTATAGAACACGCAATACAAACCAGAAAGAAAAAAAAAAGTTGAGGGGCAGAACATTTTTAACATTTAACAAATAATCAAATAGGTAAAACATATTCTCATCAGATTTCCTAATTTTGTTCTTTGATGACATAATCAGTATTATATGATCCTAAACAAAGTTGAGCTACCCTTATTGAGGCCAACAGCCTCTGGGCACTATTACCAATGCCCAAATTGTACGCAGAGTAGCATGAGCCTCCTCCTCTTCTAACTGGTTTCTCCAGACGTATTTTTTAGGCAATCTGTCAACTTTCTGCCCAAGATAAGAAAAACAAGAAGCTGGGTCTGCAGACCACAGAACCAGTTAAGACCAGATCTGGCCTGCCTGACATGCACAGAACGATCAACCCCATCCTCCGGGTGACCCCAGAACTTTTCTCCCACCAGACAGAAACAAACTTTAGTGGCCCAAGATTGGGGGAAGACTTTCAGAGGCAAAGTGTCCAAGCCTAAGATCTAGTTTGAAAGCCCCCCTCCCTTTTTGGACTGATTAAGCGTAGACAATGGAACCACCCCAGGAACTCCTTTTTCTGGCCAGACCAATCAACAACCTTATTCCTTCCTGCCAGGACCTTCCCCTATTAAATACTGTTTCGGTCATTGTTCAAGGACCCATCTTGGTAATGCAAGTCCCGATGTGCTCCTTTGCTTGGCCAACCAAATAAAGCTCCTTTTTTGCTTTCACTTGTTTTGTGGCTCTATACCTGCACCAAGTGAGGACCTGAGACCCTGGTAGCATTATCAGCCTGCCAGACGTAAGTATTAACATAGATATGAAACAGGGTGAAAAATTATCTTTTCGGTTGGTACCTATATTTTTCTTTGGAAGATAACAGTCTTGGATTAAAAAATACTCTGTTACATGTTTGGGGGAGGAAGCAAAAACTCTTTGAGCATAACTTGTTAAGAGACAAGGAATCAAAATATATAACTAAGCTGCTCTTAAGAATAAATGAACAGGGAAGAGAGAAAAAAAGCAGGGACAAACAAAATGGTGAAAAGTCCAAAACCAAGTTGGTGAATGATCAGGGGATTAAAAAAAAAAAAAATTGTTGCTCAATAGAAAATCTCCCCACCCATACTTCTACCTCCAATGCTTAAGCACAATTTTCTACATACCCAAAAGTCTTGTTGAGTGGGTATGTTAAAAGAGAAAAATGAGGAGTGGTCTGTGGGAGTGGAGGGGGTAGATAGGAAGTAAAACCAGGGACTAAGTGCTTGGTCTGGATTGATACAACATGGAATAAAGAGAACAAGCATGGGACAGAAGGACAGCTTAAAACTGAACCAATCTAATAGAAGCAGAAATTTGGAACCTAAATTGACTGTGAAAATATAAGCCCTCCACCCTACACTGAGAAAGTTGCAGAAATCTTGGGAGGGGATTAAAGCTTCCCCAGAATATTGAATGGGTGTTCCAGCCAACCTGTTCTCACTAGCTCCAAGCATGCCCCTCTCAATCTTTCCTCCACACTGCAGCCAGAGAAATTTATCTAAAACTTCAATCTGACTGTGCGTCTTTAGGATGTTCACATTCTAAAAATGGAAATACATGTATTTATTTGATCAGTACCTCTTAATGACTCCCTTTGGCCTACAAACAAAGCCCAGTCTCATTGGCAGGACATACAATACGCTCCACATTTTGTCCCCCACTTATGTACTTCATATCTTAGTCTCCTACCACTTTTACTTTTAGCACTGAACTTCCCCTCTCACTCCATGCCACTTTAGGCCTTTGGGATTTTGCTCGTGTTGTTCCTGGAATACTCTTCCCACCTTTTTTACCTGAAAAACACTTGTTCATCCTTTAGGATTTAGCTTTGGTGTCTTTTCTTCTAGGATATTCTAAGTGCCCTCTGCATTCCCACAACCTTCTCTGGATGCCTTTATTTTAACTCTATATGTGTATGTATATATCTCCGAATATATAACTTCTTATAAACCTGGGTCTTCCATTTAAAATGCAAGATTCCACCTTCACTATGATTAGACATTGGCTAGTGCTGCTTAGAGACAGTGTGTCCTTGACTTGAATGCTGCAGTGGATCCCCCAGGTGCTGCTGCTGGAAATTGTCAACTGACTGCCCTCCATTCAGCAGAGTCTCTTTTGAGTAGAGATCTGACAGGTACTTTACCACTGCTGCCAGCAAGACTTAGGAAAAGACCAAAGAACTGAGAGCTTCCTCTTTATCCAAAGGCAAGTCTTCACACTGCAGTTCCATTAGGTTGTTGGAAATACTATGGATTTCCAAAATTTCCAAATAATACATTTTGAAAGTTTCATGTATAAGTACTCCCCTTAACCAAAGAGGAATGGTTGGAATGTATCTGTTGTTTTGAATTATGACTTCCAATCTCTTTAAAATAGAACTTTAAAAGTTAGCTGCCTGTCACTTAATTGCCAGCCAAATTTTCCCCACCCACACTGCACTGAAATCTACCCATTTATCTATTCCTTCTTTAATTTTTTTACGTGGGAACTTCTCTTGGGTGTTCATGTCCTAAAAGTGGAAATGCACGAATTTACTTGAAGATTTTCAAAGTTGAATATTTATGAACATATGTCAGTTCCAAAAAAAAATGTATTATTAGTAAGATTTAAACTAGAAATAATGATGCCATTTCTATCAAATAGATAATATCTGTTAATGTTTCTAAACTAGAGGAAAAGAAATTATGTAGCTTAGGGGTAATTTATTTTCCAAGGAGAGCATATGAATTGTGCATGCAACTAGGAATAATCAGAAAACAGGCTGAGCTATATTTCTTTTGATACTTTTTACATTTCTGTTTTTCTACCAACGTTGATAAAAATGATTATACTCTATGACACACAACTGCCTTAAAGCATTTTCTTGGAAGTTTTTCAATGGCTGTCACGGAAACAAGTCAGAACAATTCATTGTAAAGATCTGAAGCTAATGATCATGTTGAAGTCCATTGACCTGGAGAGCCACTAAGATATTTTCCAGTTGTGCTATATCTTTTATAAATAGCCTTTTGTTCAAATAGTAACACAAGACTCTATAGAAAAAAAAAATTTTTTTTTACAAGACTCTAGCTTATTATAAATACTTGACACATTATTAAATTAGTCTAGGCTCACTTCAAATTGCATATTAAAAGTAATCTTCTAGAATGAGTTTCATAAACTGATGAGAAAAATATGCTAGAGTTTTTATTCGATCTGGTAGTGTGCTGGTATCCCCTCTTTTTTTATTTAACACTTATAGAAGAATGGTTTTCTTGATTAAAATGAAATATACCCCTCAATAAATTGTTAGTAATTGTATGAAAGTTACATTTATTGATCTCCCTCAAATATGGTTTTCTTCTAATTTTTTTCTTTTCAGCAAATAATGTCTCCATCCATGAGTTACCAAGTTCTATTAAGTTTATTTATGGTATTTTTTTTTTATGGCTTATATATTATATCCATACTTTCTTCTCAATCTTTACTACAGCCACCCCAGTCCAAAAGAACCACCACATCTTTCCTGGGTTATTGTACTAGTTTTCTAAATAGACTCATGCCCTCCTGCTATATAATTTCTATATAGCAGCTAGAGTAATAATTCAGAAATGTGAATTTATCATACATCTGTTGTGATTTAGACACTTCCATGGCTTCTATTTACAGCTAGAATAAAACCTAAAATCCTTACTCTGATCTACTATGTCTTGTGGCATCTGGTGCCTACTGATATCTCCAGCATCATTTTCTATCTCTCCTCATTGTTACTATTGTTGGATGCCACTGAGTCAATTTTGACTCATAGTGCCCCACAGGTTTTCTTGGCTATAATCTTTATGGGAGCAGATCACCAGATCTTCCTCCCATAGAGCTATGGGGTAGGTTCCAACAGCCAATCTTTTGGTTAGCAGCTGAGCACTTAATAGTTGCACCACCAGGGCTCTTTTCATAATCACTAGTCTCTTGAAATATAGGCCACTCTCTCTCTCTTCAAGCTTATGTCTAACCTGGTTCCTTTACCTGAAATGTCCTTCTTCCTTTTTTTTTTTTACACTGACTGCTTCATATCTCTTAGATAACATGTTAAGTGTTGGTTCTTCAAAAAGAAAATCTTCCATAGCACGGTAGTATGCATTATTGCCATCAAGTATTCTCTCCTTCCTGTATCCATGCCTTTACTATATCCTCATCATGGCAGAGTTTATTTCTCTGCATTTTGACTTCAGGTGTGGCTATGTAACTTGTTTTAGGTAATATAAAAACAGAAATGTCAATGAGTCAGTTTTGGGTCTAGATCTTAAGAGGCCTCAAAAAGCTTTGCTTGTCACCTAGCATATCTAACAACTCTATGAGAAGACAATGCCTTGGCTGCCCACTGGTCCAAGAAGACTGAAAGACATGTGGAACAGAACCACCCCAGGAAAGACCAACCTAGACTACCAACCCTCAGCTGATCAATAGACTCATGAGAGAGCACTGCTAATATTAGCAGAGGCAACCAGCTGAGCTCAGCCAAGATCAGATCAGTAGACTCCCAGGTGGTCTGCAGCCATGTAAGAAATAATACATGATTGTTCTTTCAAGACACTGAGTTTAGGGGTGAATTTTTTCATAGCAATAACTAATTGGTACATCTAATCTCATAATCTAAAATAAACTCCCAGCTATACTCTTATAGCACTCAACATCTGGCACAATTTTCCAATTATACATTTATTCATGTGAATGGTTATTGAATTAATGTCTGTTTTCCCCATAAGGCTTCAAGTTCTGGAGGACAGAGAGCATGTCTATCCGTTCCCTGTTCTACTCTCAGAGCCTACTGCTTAGTATATAGTAAGTATTGGTGACTTCACTAAGTAAATGAAAAAATGTCGAGATGTTATGTATTGGGTGTTTTCTATCTGAGGTTCACAGAAGTTAAGTAAATTGGTCAAGATATTACGACTTGTAACTAAAGGGACAAACATGCTCACTTAGATTTGTCTTCTATTTCAAACAGAGACAAGATATGTTGTTACCGTTGTGATTGGATGCTGTTGAGTTTATTCTGACTCATAGCGAGCCAATATAAGCCAAGACCATGTAGAGCTTCCTAGGCTATAATCATTACAGGAACAGATCTCTGGTTCTTTTCTTCTGCAAAGTAGCTGGTGGGTTGAAACCACTGACCTTTCAGTTAGCAACTGAGCACTTAACCACTGTGCCACCAGGGATCCTTGCGACAATCTATAGAGGAAGAAAATCTCTTATATCAGTGTTCGCAGACTTTTAGTGCCCTACTTAGAAGCTTCTAAAGAAATACATTACTCTTACCATTTACAGAAGGAAAAGACTGTGTCTCAGGGGGTACTAAGAAGGCATTGAAACTGATACCTGAGAATGAGACAGTGTCAACCAGGCAGAGTGGAGGTAAAAGAAACCTTCACCAGACATAGGGATTGGCAGGTGCAAAATCTCCAAGGCAGGAAAGTGGTTAGCTTTTTTTTGAAAAATTGAAGGAATATTCATGTGGTTGGGGTGTGGCTAGCTGTGCTACAGTGGAGTGAAATGAGGCTAGAGAGACAAGCAGGGGCAGAGCCTACAGGATCTTGTAGGTAGTAAGGTGTTTGGATGTTAAGTGCCACAGGGACCCATTAAAGAGTTTAACCACTGAAGTGACGTGATCCGATTTAGGTTTTGAAACACCACTCTGATGGTCATGTGAAGAATTGATCAGGGAGGTGAAGAGCAAAAGAGGGAGGAAGGGCCATCAGAACCAGATTATAGCAGAAGAAATGGGGATGGTGACATTACACAGGAGAAGGAATAAACAAAAAAGAGGGGTAGAAAGAAACTCTGCTTCATGTTGGCTGGACAATCGAGTAGATGAGTGGGTTGGATGTCCATATACAAGAGTGCTGATTAAGATCTGGAAAGACAAGGCAGAGCCAACATGGCGCTTTGGACAGAAACACCACACCATCCCTCCACAACAAAGACCCAAAAAACTAAGTAAAATAGAGACAAACAACAATCCTGGAACCCTAAGTGTCAAATGAAGAGAGAAAAAACTCAACAAAGCACCAAATGGTGAGGAAAGATGCATGTGGAGGTCCCCTACTGCTAACACAGCACGGATTCACTGACTTGGACTCCTGTGCAGCCTGGGAGCCACTTTCCTGTCTTTGAAGCTGCACCAGTGGGATCCCTGGGGGCTTGGCTTTTCTTCTTCTTTTTTTTTTCCCCCTAACTTTTATTTATTTTATCATTTTTTTCTATTTCTCTTTTTCCTTTTTGATATTCTTCGTTTCTTGGATTCTCATCTCTCCACTCCAACAACAACCTCCCTTAGCACTCTTTTTTGTTTGTTTGTTTGTTTTTGGCTCCTGTTTCTCTCTCTTCTCTCTCTTCTTTCCCATACCTATCTTAGCTCCACACATCACAACCTCCCCCCTCCTTCCTGCCTACCTGTGCCATGCGCTGAACATCACACCCCTGAGCAGCACAGGCATAGCCTACCAGAACCTGCCCTGCACTGATTCCTAGCTCAACCTGTTGGCCTGGTACTTGCCACAAACAACCCACATCAGTCTCTCCCCTTCAGCTGGACCTGCCCTGTTGCACCATAGCTGAGTGACTGGCCCTGCCCATTGGTCAAGGAGGTGAAAAGTATCATGCCCAGAAACAAGCAAACACAAAGAACACATAGCCCACCTACTCGGATATAACCAAAAAAAAAAAAAAAAAAAAAAAAGCATGGGTGAAGCAAACAAATCTAAAATCAATAAATGAAGAATAACTACCGAATGTCATAAAGACAGCAGACAATATCAAAACATATTTTTAAAAAATGACAGGATGGTTCCAGTAGGCATCCAAAATAAAACACCACATGGCTTTCCAGTAAGGCACTAGAACTACCTGATAAGGAATTCATATCTCTAATACTCAGAGCTATCCAAGAGTTGAAATAAAAAGCAGACAAAAATAGGCAAAATATAGATAAATTAATGGAAAATACAGACCAAAAAAAGGAAGAATTCAAGGAAATAATAATGGCAGAATAAATTCACAACTAGAAGTCCTACATAAACAACAATTAGAAATCCAAAAGATAAACAACAAGATTTCAGAAATGGACAGGGTCATAGACGGGCTGAGGAGCACATTTGAAACAATGGAAGACAGGATCAGTGAAACTGAAGACAAACACTTGGACATAACTTTGTTTGAGAAAAAATCAGAAAAAAGAAAAATGAAGAAACACTGAGAATTATGTGAGATACAATCAAAAGCAAAAATTTCTGAGTGATCAAAGTTCCAGAACGGGGGAGAAAACGGAAAACACAGAGAGGATCAATGAAGAATTACTGAAAGAAAACTTCCCTAATATCATGAAAGATGAAAAGCTGACCATCCAAGAAGCTCAACAAACTCCATATAAGATAGACCCCAAAAGAAAATCACCAAGGCATATCATAATCACACTGGCTAAAACCAAACACAAAGAAAGAATTATGAGAGCAACTTAAGAAAAATCGAAAATCACATACAGAGGAGAAACAATAAGACTAAGATCTGATTATTTGGCAGAAACCATGCAGACAAGAAGGCAGTGGGATGACATACATAAAAGCTTGAAAGAAAAAAAATTGCCAACCAAGAATAATACTTCCTGCAAAATTCTCGTTCAAATATGATGGTGAAATTAGACATTTCCAGATAAACAGAAATTATGGGAATATGTAAAAACCAAACCAAGCTTATAAGAATTACTAAATGGAGTGTTTTGTTTTGAGAACAAACAACATCAGACCACAACCTGAATCTAGGATGCAAGATCGTACCAGCCAGATACCAGCCTAGGAAATGAACTTTCAAGGACTATCCAAAACCAAAAGAATTACAACAGGGAACCAGAGAAGTTAATCTGTAAATGACAAGAACATCAGAACAATAAAGGAGGGAATAAACGATGTAGGTCTATAACTTTCTAATGGAGAGGAAAGCAAGGTGACACCAAGTAATAATAGACTGGTTCAAAAATAGGAAGATAAGGGTAAACTTCAAGGTAACCAAAAAAAAAAATTAACAAACCTACTCATCCAAATAAAGAAGAAAAACATAAAGTCCCAGTAAAAGCCAAATCTACAAAACAAAAGAAATAAAAAAAAAAAAGCACAAATAAAATGAACTCAGCACAGGAGAATAAGAGGAGTAAAGAAAATGTCAACAACACACGCACACACACAAACTACAAAATGACAGCAATAAACTCACACCTATCAATAACTACACTGAATGTAAGTGGCCTAAATGTACTCATAAAGACAGAGAGTGACAGAATGCATCAGAGAACAGGATCCATCAATGTGCTGTCTACAAAAGACACACCCTAGAAACATAGATGTCAATTTATTTAAAATCAAAGGATGGAAAAAACATATCAATAAACAGTTACCAAAAATAGAGCAGGAGTGGCAATACTCATTTCATATAAAATAGACTTTAAAACAAAATCCGCCATAAAAGACAAAGAAGGGCACTATATAATGATTAAAGGGATGATCCATCGTGAAGACATAACCATCATAAACATCTATGCACCCAATGAAAGGGCTCCAAAACACATAAAACAAACTCTAACAGTACTGAAAAGAGAAACTGAGAGGAGACTTCAATACACCGCTCTTGGTAAAGGACAGAACACCTAGAAAGAAACTCAACAAAGATACAGAAGATCTAAAGGGCACAATCAGTCATCTTGACCTCATAGATATATATAGAACACTCCACTCAACAGCTGCAAAGTACACGTTCTTTTCCAACGCACTTGGAATGTTCTCCAGAATAGACCACATCTTTGGCCACAGAGCAACCCTCCGCAAAATCCAAAATGCTGAGATAATACAAAGTATCTTCTCTGCCCACAATGCCATCAAGGTAGAAAATAACAACAGGAAGAGTAAGGAAAAAAAATCAATTACATGGAAACCGAATATCACCCTGGCTAAAAACTACTAGGCAATAGAAGAAATCAGAGATGGAATCCAAAAATTCCTAGAATCAATTGAGAATGAAAACACATCACACCAAAACCTTTGGGACACAGCAAAGGCAGGCCTCAGAGGTCAATTCATAGCAATAGATGCACACATCAAAAAAGAAGAAAGGGACAAAATCAAAGAATTAGCTACACAACTTGAACAAATAGAAAGAGAACAGAAAAAAAGCCCACAGCCACCACCAAAAGAAAAGAAATAATAAAAATCAGAACAAAAATAAATGAAATAGTGAATAGAAAAACAATAGAAAGAATCAACAAAACCGAAAGTTAATTCTTTGAAAGGATCAACAAAATCAACAAACCACTGGCCAAATCGACAAAAGAAAAACAGGAGAAGATGCAAGCAACCCAAATAAGAAATGAAATGGGGGACATTACAACAGGCCCAACTGATGAAGAACTATACTCCAACAAATTTGAAAACCTGGAGAAAATGGACAAATTTCTAGAAACACACTATCTACCCAAAGTAACACGAAATGATGTTGAAAGTCTGAACAGACCTGTAACAAGAGAAGAGATTGAAAAGGTAATAAAAACAACTCCCAATGAAAAAAAGCCTTGGCCCAGATAGCTTCACTGGAGAATTCTACCAAACATTCAGAGAAGAGCTTACACTAGTACTACTCAAACTATTTCAGAACATGGAAAAGGAAGTGATACTTCCAAATTCATTCTATGAAGCCAGCATAACCCTGATAACAAAACCAGGCAAAGATGCCACACATACACACAAAAAAATTATAGATCAATAACTCTCATGAATATAGGTGCAAAAATTCTCAACAAAATTCTAGTCAATAGAATTCAGCATCATATCAAAAAAAAAAAATACACCGTGACCAAGTGGAATTCAAAACATGTACGCAGGGAGGTTCAACATTAGAAAATCAATCAATGTAATCCGCCATATAAATAAAAGGAAAGAAAAGAATCACAGGATCATCTCAATCAACACAGAAAAGGCATTCAGTAAAGTCCAACAGCCATTCCTGATAAAAACTCTCAATAAACTAGGTATAGAAAGGAAATTTCCCAACATAATAAAGGACATCTATGCAAAACCAATGCCAAACATCATTCCTAATGGAGAGGGGCTGAAAACATTCCCCTTGAGAAAAGAAACAAGACAAGGATATCCTTTATCACCACTCCTATTTCACATTGTGCTAGAAGTTCTAGCTAGGGCAATAAGGAAGGAAAAAGAAATAAAGGGCATCCAAATTCATAATGAAGAAGTTAAACTGTCCCTATTTGTGGATTACATGATACTATACATAGAAAACCCAAAAGACTCCATGGGAAAACTACTGGAACTAATGGAAAGATTCAGCAAAGTAGCAGGACGCAAATAAACATACAAAAATCAGTTGGATTCCTATACACCAATAAAGAGAACGATGAAAAGGAAATCAGGAAAATAATACCATTTATAATAAAAAAGCCCCTTTAAAAATATATATATACTTAGGAATAAGTCTAACCAGGGATGTAAAAGACTTATATAAAAAAACTACAAAACACTACCGCAGGAAACCAAAAGAGATCTACATAAATTGAAAAACATACCATGCTCATGGATGGGTAGACTCAACATTGTGAAAATGACAACTCTACCCAAAGCAATTTACAAATACAACGCAATCCCGATCCAAATACCAACAGCATTCTTTAAAGAGATGGAAAAACTAATCATTAACTTTTTATGGAAAGGGAAGAAGCCACAGATAAGTAAAGCAGTATCGAAGAAGAAGCATGAAATAGGACGACTAGCACTATCTGACCCCAGAACCTACTATGTAGCTACAGTAGTCCAAACAGCCTGGTACTGGTACAATGACAGATACGTTGACCAATGGAACATAATTGAGAACCCAGATGTAAATCCACCCACCTACAGTCACCTGATCTTCTACAAGGGACCAATGTCCATCAAATGGGAAAAGACAGTCTTTTTAACAAATGGTGCTGGCAAAACTGGATGTCCATGTGCAAAAAAATGAAATAGGACCCATACCTCACACCATACACAAAAACTAATTCAAAATGGGTCAAAGACCTAAATATAAAGCCAAAAATTATAAAGTTTGTAGAAAAATAAGATCAATGCTAAAGGCTTAATACACAGCATTAACAGTATACAAACCATAACTAACAATACACAAACTCCAGAAGATAAGCTAGATAACTGGGATCCTCCAAAAATTAAACCCAAATGCTCATCAAAAGAATTCACCAAAAGAGTAAAAAGAGAACTGACAGACTGGGAAAAAAATTCTGGCTATTTCAAATCGACAAAAGTCTAATCTCTAAAATCTACAGGAAAATCCAACACCTCTACACCAAAAAGACAAACAACCCGATTAAAAAATGGGCAAAGGAAACGAACAGACACTTCACCAAAAAGACATTAAAGCAGCCAACAGACACATGAGGAGATGCTCGCGGTCACTAGCCAATAGAGAAATGCAAATCAAAACCACAATGAGATACCGTCTCATCCCGGCATTACTGGCACAAATAAAAAAAAAATGAAATAACAAACGTTGGAAAGGCTGCAGGGAGATTGGAACTCTTATGCACTGCTGGTGGGAATGCAAAATGATACAACCATTTTGTAAAATGATATGTTACATCCTTAGAAAGTTAGAAATAGAAATACCATACGATCCAGCAACCCCACTCCTAGGAATATATCCTAGAGATATAAGAACCATCACACAAATAGACATATGCACACCCATTTTCATTGCAGTATTGTTCACAATAGCAAAACATGAAACAACATTGATGCCCATCAACAGCTGAATGGATAAACGATGGTACATACACACAATGGGGTATTATACGATAACAAGAATGATGAATCTGTGAAGCATCTCATAACATGGATGAATCTCAAAGGCACTATGCTGAGTGAAATAAGTCAAACACAAAAAAAGAAAATATTGTAGGAGACCACTACTGTAAAAACTCACGAAAAGGTTTACACACAAAAATAAACAATCTTTGGTAGTTACAAGGGAGGGGAAGGGTGGGGGTGGAAAAACACTAAATAGATAGTAACTTTGGTGAAGGGTAAGACAGTACACACTACCGGGGAAGTCAGCACAGCTTGTAGGAGGCAAGGTCATGGGGGCTCCATAGACACATCCAAACTCCCTGAGGGTCCGAGCTGCTGGGATGAGGGCAGTGGGGACCATGGTCTCGGGGAACATGTAGCTCAATTGGCATAACATTGTTTATAAAGAAAATGTTCTACATTTTACTTTGGTGAGTAGTGTCTGTGGTCTTAAAAGCCTATGAGTGGTCATCTAAGATACTCCACTGGTCTCACCCCTTTGGGAGAAAGGAAGAATGAAAAAAATTAAACTCACAAGGGAAAGATTAGCCCAAAGGACTAATGGAACACATCTACCTCAACCTCCACCAGACTGAGTCCGTCCAGTACAACTAGATGGTGCCCAGCTACCACCCCCCCAATGGCTCTGACATTGATCACATAGAGGGTCCTGGACAGAGCTGGAGAAAAATGTAGAACAAAATTCTAACTGACAAAAACAGACTAGGCTTACTGGCCTGACAGAGACTGGAGACTTCCAAGAATATGGCCCCCAGACACTCTTTTATCTCAGTAATGAAGTCATTCCCAAAGTTCACTCCTCAGCCAAAGATTAGGCCCATAAAACAAAACGAGACTAAAGGGGCAGAACAGCCCCGAGGGCAAGAACTAGAAGGCAAGAGCGGACAGGAAAAATGATAATAGGGAACCCAAGGTAGAGAAGGGAGGGTATTGACATGTCATGGGGTTGTTAACCAATGTCATAAAACAATCCATGTGCTAACTGTTCAATGAGAAACTAGTTTGTTCTGTAAACCTTCATCTAAAGCACAATAATAAAAATAATAATAATAAAAAAAGTTTTAAAAAAGATCTGGAAAGACTTACCTGGTGATCTCTCAGAGGTCTGGCCATAACCATTCTATCAGAATGGGTCCCGGCAAGAAACAGGAGGTGTATTAAACTAGATAATTTGAAGATAAACATATTAACGAAGATGTCAGCTGGGTTTTTAGAAACCAGTAGATGATCGTGCAATATCCCAAAAGGCTAACAAGAGCTGGTTCAGTGACCTCTCAGGCCTGAAAGAGCAAATAGAAGAGGAAGGTTACCCATACCCATAACGAGATGTCAGACAGGAGCTATGGCCACTGGCCATCAAATCTGGCATGGAGGAAGCTAAGCGAGTACATACTCTGAACTCAGATCTCTTGCAAATGCTTCCCATTAGCTAAACACCCCAGATGTAACTCAAAGTCTGTTGATGCAATCCAAAGGGACCAGCCTCCCAGGGGAGAGAGCGAGGTGGAGAAGAATGCAAATGGAGGCACAAACCAAAGACTTCCAGCCCTATGTTACTTATCAATTTTATTCTCACATTAAATAAGAATATTTTATATTATTACATTCATTGTTACATTAAATTGATGATATAAACCATAGCGACCCAGTAGGACAGAGTAGGACTGCCCCATAGGGCTTCCAAGGCTGTAAACCTTTACAGAAGCAGACTACCACATCTTTCTTCCATAAAACTGATTATATACTTACCAAATAATAATTAATTTTTAAAAAGGAAGAGAGGTGATTATATTATCTGATCTTAACAGACTGGAACAATAACCAACATAATAGAACAAAGTCAACAAGAGGAAATTTAATATACGTACTTGTAAATCCCTCCTCTTTGGTCTGAAAAACTAGTTTCATAATTTCAGAACGGTGAAAAAATAATAGCTACATACAAAACAAAAAGATACCAAGAAGTTTAGCTAACAATAAAACCAAAACCAAACCCAGTGCCATCAAGTCGATTCCGACTCATAGCGACCCTAAAGGGCAGAGCAGAACTGCACCACAGAGTTTCCAAGGAGCGCCTGGTGGGTTTGAACTGCCGACCCTTTGGTTAGCAGCCGTAGCACTTAGCCACTCTGCCACCAGGGTTTCCTAGCTAACAATAGTCTCAATAAAAACACGATGTGATTTTTTTTGCTCTTGAGGATTATGGGGGGCTTCCTGGGAACTATAAATCCCCTAAATACACACAAAATATGGTGGCATGCATATATACATATATTGTTGTTGTTCTTGTTTTTGTTTTTTTTGTTTTTTTTTCTGAAGAGTCCATAGCTTTCATTGGATTTTCAGAGGCGTCCATGACCTTAAAAAGTTAAGAACTAAGATCTTGGAATCTTTAACTGCCTCAAAACTGATTCTAGTACAGACAGTTCCCAGGTTACAAATGAGATCCATTCCTGAGTGTGTCTTTAAGAACATGTAGGTAAGTCAGAACAGGTGCGTACAGTTCTTACTTAGCCTTGCTTTAGTGCGAGGGAGCCCTGGTGGTGCAGCAGTTAAGAGCTATGGCTGCTAACCAAAAGGCCGGCAGTTCAAATCCACTAGCAGCTCCTTGGAAACCCTATGGGGCAGTTCTACTCTGTCTTAATCGGCTCAATGTCAGTGGGTTTGGTTTTTTTTTGTTTGTTTGTTTAGTTCTAGAAAAGGCTGGAAGTCTATTCAATTATTTATAAAACTGCACATGCGGCAAGTGAAGTGATTGAGAGAAGAATTCATTTCAAGTAAGGGTTGGTTCAGTCGTTTCAAAGTGAGGGCAAATTTAGGTAACATTAAAGGACAAGTACGAGTTGTTCCTAAATTGGACTTTCGTAACCCGGGGAGTGTCTACACAGCAGCTCGCAGTTCTCAACCATGACAGCATAGGAGAATCATCTGGAGAGCTTGAAAATGCTGGTGCCAGAAAAGGTGTCAAGTCTTCTCTGATTGACAGAGATTCAAATTTTAATTCGTCTCGGGTACAGCTTGAGCTTTGGAAATTTTTTTTAATTAAAAGTCAGCACTTTTAGAACAGTTTTAGATTTACAGGAAAATTGAGCAGGTAGTACAGAGTGCCCATATACCCCAACCCTACCACGCAGGTGTATTTGTTATAATTAATTAGCCAATACTGATACATTATCATTTACTGAAATCCATACTTTATTCATATTTCCTTAGTTCTTATCTAATATCCTTCTTTCTGTTCCAGGATGCCATCCAGGATACCACATTTAGTTATCACGTCTCCTCAGGCTACTCTTGTCTGTGACTGTTGCTCAGACTTTCCTTGTTTCTGATGGCTTTGACAGTTTTGAGGATTACTACTCAGGTTATATTGTAAGATTCCTCTCAAATGGGATTTATCTGATGTTTTTCTCATGATTAGACTGGTGCAATGAATTTTTAGGAGGAAATATTTGTAATATAGTTAGATTGTCTTGTTACAGTCTGCATTCTTGCCTGGTTTCACCCAGCCTCCTAAACATTTGTTTGTTTTTTTTATACATCTATTAAGGCTCATTCTTTGTGTTGTGCAGTTCTATAAGTTGTGACAAATATATAATGTCATGTAGCCACCATTACAGTGCCATAAAGAATAGTTTCACTGCACTAAAAATCTTCTATGCTTCACCAACCCTCCCCTGCCATGAACTCCTAGCAACCACTCATCATTTTACTGTCTCCATAGTTTTACCTTTTGCAGAATATCATATAAATAAGTCAGATAATAGGTAGTCTTTCATACTGGCTTTTTTCACTTAAAATTAATATTCTTTGATGTCTACAGGATTGGTAGCTTATTTGTTTTTATTATTGAATAATATTTCAGTGTCTGAATGTGCTACAGTTTATCTATTCACCTACCGAAGGGCATAGCCATGGATTGAATAGTGTCCCAAAAAATATGTATCAACTTGGCTAGGCCATGATTCCTAGCATTATGTGGTTGTCCTCCATTTTGTGGTCTGATGTAATTTTCCTACGTGCTGTAAAGCCTAATCTCCGCCTGTGGTTCATGAAGCAAGATTAAACCAAACCCAGTGCTGTGGAGTCAATTCCGACTCATAACGACCCTATAGGACAGAGTAGAACTGCCCCAGATTGCTTCCAAGAAGCGCCTGGCAGATTCAAACTGCCATCCCTTTGATTAGCAGCCATAGCACTTAACCACTACGCCACCAGGGTTTCCGAAGCAAGACTAGGTTATGTTAAAGAGGATACGATGCAACACCCTTACTCAGGTCACAGCCCTGATTTAAAGAAAATTTCCCGGGGGTGTGGCCTGCATCACATTTATCTTACAAGAGATAAAAGGAGAGAGAAACAAGAGTAGAGAGAGGGACTTCATACCACCAAGAAAGAAGAGCCGGGAGTGGAACATGTCTATTGAATCTGGCGCCCCTGTGCTGAAAAGCTCCTAAACCAGGGATTGATGATAAGGAAACTTCCCCTAGAGCCAACAGAGAGACAGGCTTCCCCTGGAGATGGTGCCTTGAATTTGGACTTCCAGACTTCCAGACTGTGAGAGAATAAATTTCTGTTTGTTAAAGCCATCCACTTGTGGTATTTCTGTTACAGCTGTGCTAGATAACTAAGACAGATGCCTTAGTTGCTTCCAGTTTTGGGCAACTATGTATATAGCTAATATAAACATTCACGTGCAGGTTTTTGTGTGGGAGCATAAACTTTCAATTCAATTTGGTAAACACAGAGGTGCGCAATTGCTGTATCATATGGTAAGACCACATTTAGCTTCGTAAGAAACTGTCAAAACTGTCTTCCAGTGGCTGTGACATTTTGCATTATCCCCTGCAATAAATGAGATTTCCTGTTGCTCACATTCTCACCATGATTTGGTATCGTCAGTTTTTTGGATTTTAGCCCTTCTAATTTTTTTTAAGAGTGATGTCCCTTTATTGTCTGCATTTGTAATGCCCTAATGATACATAAAGTTGAGTATCTTTGCATACGTTTATTTGCCATCTGCATATCTTCTTTGGTGAAATGTCCAGATCTTTTGCCCATTTTGTAACTGGATTGTTTGTTTTCTGTTGTCTTTTAAGAGTTCTTTGTATATTTCAATATAAGTCCTTTATCAGATATTTGTTTTGCAAATCTTTTCTCCAAATCTCTGGCTTTTCTTTTCATTCTCTCAACAAATGTATTTCACAGAGCAGAAGTTTTAATTTTAAAAAAGCACAACTTTACCTAAAAACTCATCACCAAGCCCGAGGTCACCTAAATTTTCTCCTATGTTATCTTCCAGAGGTTGTATAGTTTTTCATTTTTCATTAAGGTCTATGATCATTTTGAGTTAATTTCTGTGTCTCAATTCATTTTTTTGCTTATGGCTTTCCAATTGTTCCAGCACCATTTGTAGGAAAGATTATCTTTTCACCATTGAATTGCCTTTGCTCCTTTGTAGAAGAGTAGTTTTAATAGGTTTATTTCTGAACTCTCTATTTTGTTCCACTGATGTGTCTACTATGTTGTCAATATCACGATGTTTGGGATTATTTTTATTTCAACATAATGTATATCAAAACACACAAATTATAAATGTACAGCTAATTACTCTTCACAAAGCGAGTGTAACCAGCTTCCAAATCAAGAAACAAAGCTTTATGAGCAACTCAGAAGCTTTCTTTGCTCATCAATCCAGTTACTACACCTTCCAAGGATGACCACTATCATGACTTCCAATGGTATAGAGTAGTTATGCCAGTTTTTTAACTTTATTTAAATAAAAATAGAATTATACAATATGTAGTTTTTGTCACTAGCTTCTTTCACCTACCACCATTATGTTTGTAGGAGTCATCTGTAACTGTGTGTGTTTGTAATTTTAGTTCACCCATTCTCATTACCGTTTAGTATTACACTGATAGGAACTTGGTGAATTATCAGTTTTGACCTATTGTAATACTGCCGGTATGAACATTCCTGTACATGTTTTTTTGGTAGACATATGTTCGCATTTCTACTGAGTTATATAGAAATTTAGGAATAGAATTGCTGAGTTATAGAGGATGTATCCATACAAAAAAAAAATCAGCTTGAGAAAATTCGGTGAAACTATCTTACAAAGTGGCTGTACAAATTTATACTTGCACCGTCAATGTATGGCTGCTCCATCGCTCCATCTTCTGGGCACATTGTTGTTGTCGTTAGTTGCCATCAGGGCTTTATTAAAGCTCCTCAGATGACTCTAACGTTCAGTCAAATTTGAGAGCCTCTATCTTAGGAGTTTTCCAGAAGCTTCAACAAGCTGATTTAGATTCTCTATATCTATATCGTTTCCCAAGAAATTCCTGTAGCTTCACATCATCCTCTTGGCATTTCCCAGCCTAGTTGCCATATTGCCATTCTTTAACAGTTGTCACACATACATACCCCCCACCCCACAACCACTACCTAAAAGTAATACTAGAAATGTTTAAAGCAGGACAATATCAGGTATTTCCTGATAAATACCATCTCTAAGGATCTCCTGATGGTGTAGCAGTGATTAAGAGTTCAGCTGCTAACCAAAATGTCAGCAGTTCAAATCCACCAGGCACTCCTTGGAAACCCTATTGGGCAGGTACACTCTGTCCTCTAGGGTCGCAATGAGTCAGAACTGACTTGATGGCAACAGGTTTGGTTTTTTAGTTTTAAGGATCTCCACCCCCATTTATATTTGATTACACCCACCCCGTGTCATGGGCTTACCCTCAAATCTATATAGACTTAGGACCACACACAGAGTAAATTCTCTAATAAGTTCAAACTACCCCTCAGTCTGCCATCTAAAGTTCTTCAGCTGCCCTGAGGTTTTTCAGCAGGGACCTATCAGCCCTCATACAAGTCCTGGTAGAGAAGGATTTGTTTGTATTATATTTTAGAAGGACAAAGATACAAGAGTAGATAAACAATAATTGGTCTTTTGAAAACAGCATTAGGTCATGCTTTCTCTGTAACTTAGCAACCAGACCATGTACACGTGGGAAGAGTGTCACGTGGAGACTGTGAATCCCAGAGTTTGGAGACTCAGCTTGCAGAAATGAAGAGGAAGGTCAGATACTGTTCAAACTCCACATATTGAAATTTTGTCATGAAGGTTACATTTCTAGGAATCATGTTCTTATTTTGCAACAGCTGGGGACTGATTCATTTCTCTGAAGAAAATTAGCACGCAAAAAGGAGTACTATTCCTGTATCAGAAGGAAAATGATAAACAGAAGCTTCCATCCCTAAACATTTTTGTCTCCAGAAATGTTTTGAGTGGAGAAATAGATAGCTTTTTATCACAGAGAGAAATAGGATGCTAGAGCTGGAATGATGTCTGTAGGCTGAATGGAATTTTGTAGAACCAAAGAATATTGCACTAGAGCTCAGCCTCTCAATTTCATTGCAAAAACATACGATAACGTGTTTCCATTCGCACGAGCAAATTGAAAGGAGAAACTCACCCCCAGCCTCAGAATAGAGTGCAAACTCATAGCATTCAAAATCTTTGTTGATCTGTGTCCAACTGCACTTCCATGCCTCACCACCCTCTTTATTCTTCCATACACTGTGTTTTTCTGTCACCTACTCACTTTTCCTGAACATGTTGTACGTTTTCGTGACTTTTCTATGCTATTTGCTCCAACTGGAGTGCCTTTCTCCTCCCATAACCCATTTCTATTCCTACAATCTCAACTTTTCAAAGCCAGCTCAAATACTACTTCCTTCATGAAGTCTTCTTTAAATGTTCCAGTATTAGCAGGCATTTTTTCCTCTTTGCCGCCATAGTATTTCCTTTAAATGTCAGTTTAGTACATATTTCATTCTACCTCAGTTTATGGTTGGCATTCTTATAAGTTCCTTTATGTATTGTGTGATAAGCTCCTTGGCAGCAAGGTCATATCTTACTTATTTAAACTTTATATTTCTCATAGTACCTGGACAATGGACAACTTAATAAGGTAGGTGCTATGCTAACTAACACTGCATCTGTCCAAGAAAAAAGGATTCGTGGCATTAGGTTAATCCTTGTAGAGAAGGCCTTGCCAAAAAAATAAATAAAAGTAGGAGAAAAATGAGTCATCTACTTAAGCTGGGGAATGGCTCTCTTTTATAGTTACTCTCACAACCACCTACTTGTGGTTATGGGATTTCACCTTTGAAACATTTTCCTTCTTCCCTGTTAACAGCAGCTCTTACCAAGATCAGCGGTGGGAGAAGGTAGTTCTAAATACCTGCTATGACTGTGTGACCAGTTGCAGAAACAAGGACTATAATCGTTACGAGTATTTCTCCCTTGCATGTGTGCATCAAATATTTTTGTTTGCTTATAAAATATATGATATACGTAGGACTAGTATGCTTTCTGTTGTATGTATGTCAGTTGTATCAAGTTAGGAGCAAGTATACCTTTATAACTGCCTTTATTCAGAGATTATGTATGGTTTAAGTATATGTGAGGTGGGTTGGGGTACAGGGGCCAAGTTGACAAGAGGTGAACTGCGATGGTTCAGGTTGTGTGTCAACTTAGCTGGGCCATGATTCTCAGTGGTTTGGCACTTATGATGTAGTCTGGAAATTATGTAATGATGTAATCACTTCCATGATGAGATCTGGTATAATGTAATCTCCTCCATGATGAGATCTGTTGTGAGCAGCCAATCAGTTGAAAGGGCGTTTCCTTGGGGGTATGGCCAGCATCCAATAAATATGGACATTCTGGCAAAGCTCATGGGCTTTTGCTCTGCTCTGGATACTGCATGTGGCTTGTTGTCATCTGAACTCTGGTTCTTGGGACTTGAGCCAGCAACCTGTCATCTGACCTGCTGATCTTGGTTTCGTCAGCCCCTGCAGAGACGTGAATCAGCAGAAGCTTCCAACCTGACACTTGACCTATGGACTTGGGACTTTGCAGCCTCTACAACTGTGTGAGCCGTGTCCTTGATATAAATTCTCTCTCTCTCTCTCTATATATATATAAATATGCACGTCACTGGTTTTGCTTCTCTAGAAAACCCAGCCTAAGACATTTGGCTGCATGGTAACTCCTGACTTTAGGAGAATAAACTGTCCCTAGGTCTGAACATAAAAGGGGTAAAGAACTGGTTTGGTTCAGAAACAGTAAGGGAGAGGGACTGAGACAATCCATCTTCCCATTATCGGGGAACACAGACGGGAGAATTGATCAAATGTGATTTAATGGGACTTAGATTGCCTTTGTCTTGATTAATTCATGGAGGAAACAGGTTTCTATTTCTATAAAATGGTTATTTTCTTTGCTGCAGCTGCTGCTAAACAACAACCCACACGTGCAAGGACTCTCACATGGAGAATGGCCTGAGCCTCCTTTACCACCCTCCCACTCCCGGGTGAAAGAACAGACACCCAAACATTCCATGGCCTAAATCCATTCTATTTTATTCCAAAGAAGGATTAGGGCAATAGCCAGAAAATTTCCACTGCATCTGGGTAAGTGATAACAAGAGAGAATTACAGGAGCCTGAGTAATTCTTCACTGGTTTATTTCCATGAAGGCATGTCTCGTACTTGGTTTCTCTTGCACCAACACAGGGCCCCATGATAGGGGCCCCATTGTGTTTTGTTAAAGTGTTGATTTATTTATTTGTTGAACATGCTATTTACCTGTGGATTAATCTACTAAATACTCCCCTTTTTCTTTGTCTGGAGCCCTGGTGGCACAGTGGTTAAGAGCTATGGCTGCTAACCAAAAAGTCAGCAGTATAAATCTACCAGCCCCTCCTTGGAAGTCCTATGGGGAAGTTCTACTCTGTCCTATAGAGTCACTATGAGATGGAATCAACTCGATGGCAATGGATTTTAGGTTTTGTCTTCTTTGTCTATCAAATCACGCTAATCATTCAAATTATTTTTTCCTTCATGAAACCCTCTTACCTGATTCCTAAGACACTTAAGGCAGAGCCCCATTACTTAGTCCTAAGTGAGCAAAAGGAATGAGGTCTCTGTTCTGATTTGACGTCTCCATTTTGTTTTTCTACCTGTCCCTTCCTAACTTAAGAGCTGTTGACTGATTAGCTTAGATCACTGGGTCTCCTGAGTGGGCATTGAAACCACCTGCAGAGCACTAGCCCAGAGTTTCTGATTCAGCAAGTCTAGTGTCGGATAGGAAAACTTGCATTTCTAAAAAGGTTCCAGCTGATGCTCACCTTGCTGGTCCAGGGACCACCCCTTGAGAACCACTGATTCAGAGGAATCTTGTTAAACCCTTAACACGTGTCAGCACAACTCTCCTTCCCAAATCTCTCTCATCTGCTTAATAAGATCCATAATATCTGGGTAGATTCGAATTTTCTTATCACAGCTTGCAAATCCCTTCCCTGTCTGGCTTTGCCTACCCTTGCGTTCCTGGGGTAGGTAGTTTCCCAATCTCGTACCCTACTGGACACCTTCTAGCTATGCTGTGCTTCTTGTGGTTTCCTGAGCAGCCACAATGTCATTTCAATTTCTTTGCACATCCTGCTACCTCTAGCCAGAATGTTCTTTCTCGCCTTCCCTGTCTGATAAGTTTTTTTTTTTTTTTTTAACCTTTAAAATTCAACTCACACCCATCTATCCTGGTGGCTTCTCTAATCAGCAACTGCTTTGCCTCCCTCAACCCCCTTCCTTCTGACCCTTCATATTTACACACAGTTAACTGATTTGTCTTCTAAGCTCCACAGGCTGGAGTATTAATGTCTATTTGCACTCACCACATTATTTTGTTAATTAGATGTTTGTATGTTGCTCTTCCCTTACTAAGCTGTTAGCTCCTTGGGGACTGAAGTGACGTCTTACTAATTTTTTTTTGGCATGAACAATAAATGTTAATATGAATGAACACCTGTGGCTTGATAATATCCGAGGCTTAATACGTGTTTCACTGAACTCTCTTGAAATTAAATGGGAATGGGGTTGAAGGAGTCACAGTGAATACTGGGTTGAGGGAACTCATCTGTCCCATTTCTAAAGCCAGACTTTTCAACCCCTTTGTCACAAACACCCACACTCAGCTGGACTGCCCTAACCAAAAAAAAAACCCACTGCCGTCAAGTCGATTCCAACTCATAGAGACCCCCTAAAAGGCAGTGGGGTGAGAGAGGATGTCATTACAAGTTTACCACTTCCAGGGGGTGCTCCAGAGCCCTCGCAGTCAGCTAGTTGGTAGTAGATGAGGGATACTGCTGAACCCAGGTGTAACCCATGGAAGTACAGAAACTGATTCATCCCCGTCTTCTCACACTTGGGACATTGGGTTTAGACTGTTTAAACGTCGTATAGTATCCCAGCAGCTTAGAATTCCTACCTGCCCCTCTGCCCTTCACCTTCTGGCATCCATGAAGTCAAAAGTAGCTGTATCATAGCTCTTCTGTCCTGCTGTGTTCCTCCCACCTGACTCACCAAAGCCCAATGCCATGTCTGAGGGTTCTGCCCAGTCTGCTACACCCTGCTTCCTGCTTGCAAACAGCACTTTCCAAACAGCACAGCCAGCCTGCACGTGTATGTACACACTCCTACTAGGCCTGGCTCCCCCAGTTTGCTTGTGATACCTTTGAGCCTCTGCTAGGGTCCCTCCAGTCATTCAGGATCAGACCATTGTCCAGAGTTAATCACCACAGTGGCAGTAACTGGCAGTGACGAGAAGGAGCTCTTTGGAAGAGCCTGGGCTTTTTTACTCAGCAGCTGGGCGCAGGTTTACATTTCCTGGCATTGTGGGGTAGGGGGGCTCAGATACCACTTTTCTCTTCCTTTCTCACCCTCAAAAGTCACTGAAGTGTCCCCCAAACAGGAAACTCCCTAAACCAGGCCTGTATATGCAGGCCAGGAAACTGGGATATATAAAAAAAAATCAAGGGTTAGCAGGTGCTTCATTTGCAATGTCAGGGGAGAGCACCTTGAAAGCTGATTAACTCTGGGATCCTGCTGATGCTGTGAGAATTCAGGAGAGGCAGAGGGAGCGGGAAGAAGCCCTTCGCCACTCACAGCCATTGGAGAGATCTCTTTCCTTTCCCCAAGGCAAGCCATGAATCCCTGCTGCACTCTTAGGGCTGCAAGCTTATTCGTCTCTGACTCACAGGCCCTTCGCCACTCACAGCCATTGGAGAGATCTCTTTCCTTTCCCCAAGGCAAGCCATGAATCCCTGCTGCACTCTTAGGGCTGCAAGCTTATTCGTCTCTGACTCACAGGATGACTGTGATTAAATTTCATTATCCGTTCAGTTTCCAGCTCTAGGGGTTTTCGGCTTTGGTAGGCCATAAGCTTCAGCTCCAGGAAGGGTTTTTTGACTAATATGCACTGGCATTGAATCACAGCAGATTTTCACACATTCATAATTACCCTTCTGAAGTAGCACATATTCACTGCCGTCTCCGGAAAAGAGGAGCAGGGAGAACAACAATGTCATTTAACTCCTTCCTTTTGAGAGATGGAAGCAATTTGTGACCTAGTTTCTTGAGTACCCAGAACTCCCAGAAGGCTGAAGAAAAGAACACAGCCTTGAAAGGCTGTGGAGGGATCAAATGAGGAAATGAGGCCTGCCACCTCAGCCCCCAGGATACCCCCACACCCCGAGCAGGTTTGAAGAGAAGGGCGGTGGTTTATTCACTGCGCTAGGCCCAGATAGAAAGAACTATGCATCCAGGAGATTATCATAAATCTCGTTACTGCACTGACTTAATTTGTTGTGGAACAGATTCATTTTGGTTTCCGATCTGCCCCAAGTTCCTTATTAGGAAGCTGTCGAATTCATATGTCAGTTTCAAATGATGGACCCCAAATACAGGGTAATGGTGAAATTAAGTCTCCAGGGTATATGCAAACCTATTTAAGATTCTGGAAAACTAAGTTAAATAGCTCTTCCTAGGTACATACCAAGCCAGGAATGAAACAGACGAAATTGAAAGTTCTGAGGACTGATCAAAGAAGCTCAACTGAGGCCCTATGAGATAGGTGTCTACACTCCATACCTGCGCTGTCCCACAACCTCAATCCACTTTAAAAAAATGAAAATCAAAAAACCGAACCTGTTGCCATGAAGTCAATTCAGACTCGTCACGACCCTATAGGACAGAGTAGAACTGCCCTCATAAGATTTCCAAGAAGCAGCTGGTGGATGCAAACTGCCGACATTTTGATCAGCAGCCAAGCCTTAACCACCACGCCACCAGGGCTCCAAATCCACTTTTAGGCTCCAGTAATTGGTTTTCCAAACATCTAAATGTAAATTATGCAAATTATGCCTGGGGCCCATATGCTCTTAGTCACCCCTTCCTTCATACATATCCCCTTCCCAGTTAAGTTGGCTTCCATTAGTGAACATGGGAGTCTTTGCTGAATAACTGGGAATAGAGAGAGAAATTTTAGTTGGAAAAAGACAGGCAAGGTAAAGATGGAAAGAGACAGAGGGGATAGTATGGAATCTTTTCCTACATTTCTTTATCCATGAGAATGAAGACCCTGCCCTTGCAATCACAAACACTAGCATTTGCTATTTTGTAGTCAAAGGGTATTAGTACTGGTAAGAAGGCCCTTTAGCAAGACCTAGTCCTGTCTTTCCATTGTGCCGGAGGCCTAGAAAGAGTGAGTGACTCCACAGATCACACAGCTCCTAAGTCATGAAACCAAAGTTAGGACACAGCCTTTTCTGGCTGCTGGTGTAGGGGGCTATCTCTGCTGCAGCCTTTCTCTCTTCTCAGGTGGATTTATACTAGGAAAGGGGCCAGAAAATCCTTCAAGCTTCAATCCAGATAAAAAACATGGGAGTCCAATAAGGGACAGAAGAGGGAGAGATGTTGGTATTACATCTATAATAATACAAATTTAGCAGCTTCCTAATAATGCTGGTGAAATGGCAGCAAAGCCACTGTTAGCAGGTGGGCTTGTCTCTGCCCTTCTCCACTCTGTCCCACCTGGTGTGGGTGGCCATAGGTATGAGTGGACCAACAAGGCTTGCTTACCCTTCGTTCCACATTTAGCATGGGGAGCAACTCCTTTCTTTTATAGCCTGTGCTCTGACGGGGCATACAACAAGTCTGAATTGCACCTCTGAGCCAGAACGCTTCATCCTCATGTTTAGTTGATTATGGAATAAAAGATGCGTAGTTTTGTTTGTTTGTTAAATTTTTTTTAATGTAATTTAGATGGAGGTTTACAGAACAAACTAGTTTCTCATTAAACAATGAGTACACACATTATTCTATGACATTGGTTAACAACTCCACAACATGTCAACACTTTCCCTTGGGTTCCCTATTTCCAGCTTTCCTTTCCCCTCCTGCCTCCTAGTCCCTGTCCCTGGGCTGGTGTGCCCCTTTAGTCTCGTTTTGTTTTATGGGCCTGTCTAATCTTCGGCTGAAGGGTAAACCTCAGAGTGACTTAATTGCTGAGCTGAAAGGGTGTCTAGGGGCCATACTCTCAGGGTTTCTCCAATCTCTGTCAGGTCAGCAAGTCTGGTCTTTCTTTCTGAATCAGAATTTTGTTCTACATTTTTTCTACAGCTCTGTCCAAGACCAAGACGCATAGTTTTATGAAAAACAAACAAACAAAAAACAGAATATGTATGGCTCATGCACACACAGACACACACAAAGTATTATGACCCTTACAAACGTCAATGAATGGCAAACATAGTGAGTAGGGTGAAAGGAGAAGTGAAATGACAGATTGTGCAGCCAACTAGTTATCTCTACTTAAGGATGGTCTCACAAATCTCTCTCCACACCAAACCTGTTCAGTGTCGGAAAAACTAATTTGATCCGTGTTGCTATGGGAACAGAGAAAGGAGTTCCTGGAAATGTAGTAATAATTGCTGTCATCTGAAAGGGCAGCTTTCTACTTCAATATCCTCCCATATGTCTGCATTAACCTGGTGTTAGCAAATGGGTGTCAAAAGTCATTTGCATGCAAATTGCTAAGAGAGTAACTTGCAGGCAGTGTTGGGTGTCCCTCTGCTGAGCTGATTTGCTAAAGGGTAATTTTTCCATTGTTGTTTCTGGATTCAAATTCTTTCTGCAGTCCTGTGCGCTTTGGCTCCTGGGGAAAGGATCCAAATATTGGGCCTCTCACCAGAAACAATTTCAGGGCCCATATAGGTCAGTCTGTGAAGCAAACATTTGCAGGTAGTTGGAGTATTTATCTTGTTTTTTTATGCTTGACCAACACCTGGCAAACACTGGAATGCCATGAGCATCTTCACACAGTGAAAAGTTTGTATCTCAGAGTCAGTACTGGCTGCAAGGGCATCCCTGCATGGTGCAAATGGTTAACACGCTTGGCTGCTAACTGAAAGGCTGGGATTTCAAGTCTACCCAGAGGTGCCTTGGAAGAAAGGCCTGACAATCTACTTCTGAAAAATCAGCCATTGAGAACCCTGTGGATCACACTTCTACTCTGACACACATGGGGGGGGTCACCTTAAGTCGGAGTCAACTTGCCAGCAACTTGTGGCCGCAGGACAGGGGTTCATGGTTGCAGGACTCAAAGAACCAACAGAATCAGAATCACAGTCCTGAAGAGGCCTTGGGGAATCAGCTGGTCCCTGCACCAGTAGCATTGGCATAACATGGGAGCTTGTTAGAAATGCAGATGCTCAGAGCCCATCCCTACTAAATTAGAATCTGCACTTTAACAAGCTCATCAGGTGGCTTGTTTGCACACTGAAGTTTGAGAAGCTCTGCTCTGGCTCGACTTCTTAATTTTACAGATAAAAGGACAAAGGTCCGGAGAGGAAAAGTGACTTGCCCAAGCCCTTGCTGAATGTCAGTAACAGAACCAGAACAAACTTCTATATTCCTGAGAGCAAGGCTTTTGCCATCACCCCATGTAACTTCTCAGATGCCGTGGTTGGGACAGAAGTGGTAGACGTAGCAGTGACTAATTTATGGCCCTGTTCCTAGTTTTATGCCATTCCAAACATTGTCCCTTCCAACCCCAAATTTGCACATACTGTTGTCTCTGGTGTGCCCAAATTGACCAGCATGGACACCAATTTTGGGAGTGCTCCCTTGGCCTGTGAAAGCAGCTGTTAAAAGCTCTATTCATGTATGAGCAGCCAATATTTGACAAAGGCCCAAAGTCAGTTAAGTGGGGAAAAGACAGTCCTTTTAACAAACGGTGCTGGCATTAGTGGATATCCATCTGCAAAAAGAATGAAACAAGACCTAGGCCTAACACCATGCACAAAAACTAACTCAAAATGGATCAAAGGCCTAAATATAAAATCTAAAACAATAAAGATCATGGAAGAAAACATAAGGACAACACTAGGAGCCCTAATACATGATATAAACAGTTTACTAAACATTACTAACAATGCACAAACACCAGAAGAGAAACTAGATAACTGGGAGCTCCTAAAAATCAAACACCTATGCTCTTCCAAAGAGTTCACCAAAATAGCAAAAAGATTACCTACGGATCAGGAATAAGTTTTTAACTATGACATTTCCGATCAGCGTCTGATCTCTAAAATCTATATGATACTGCAAAAGCTCAACAACAAAAAGACAAATAATCTGGTTAAAAAATGGGCGAAGTATATGAACAAGCACTTCACTAAAGAAGACATTCAGGCGGCTAGCGGATACATAAGGAAATGCTCACAATCATTAGCCATTAGAGAAATGCAAATCAAAACTACAATGAAATATCATTTCACCCCAAGAAGGCTGGCATTAATCCAAAAAACACAAAATAATAAATGTTGGAGAAGCTGTGGAGAGGTTGGAACACTTATACACTGCTGGTGGGAATGTAAAATGGTGCAACCACTTTGGAAATTGATTTGATGCTTCCTTAAAAAGCT
The DNA here is from genome assembly GCF_030014295.1 of Loxodonta africana. Taxonomy (NCBI): domain Eukaryota; kingdom Metazoa; phylum Chordata; class Mammalia; order Proboscidea; family Elephantidae; genus Loxodonta; species Loxodonta africana. The sequence goes on along the minus strand of NC_087344.1, from coordinate 198,823,693 downwards.
GGAAATAGAACTACCATATGATCCAGCAATCCCACTCCTTGGAATATACCCTAGAGAAATAAGAGCCTTCACAGGAACAGATATATACACACCCATGTTCACTGCAGCACTGTTTACAATAGCAAAAAGGTGGAAGCAACCAAGTTGCCCATCAACGGATGAATGGATAAATAAATTATGGTATATTCACACAATGGAATACCACGCAACAATAAAGAACAATGATGAATACGTGAAACATCTCGTAACATGAAGGAATCTGGAAGGCATTATGCTGAGTGAAATTAGTCAGTTGCAAAAGGACAAATATTGTATGAGACCACCATTATAAGAGCTCAAGAAATAGTCTAAACACAGAAGAAAATATTCTTTGATGGTTATGAGTGTGGGGAGGGAGAGAGGGGGTTATTCACTAATCAGATAGTAGACTAGAACTATTTTAGGTGAAAGGAAAGACAAATCAAGCATTGATCCCAGCTTCCCAGTAGGAGCTATATTTCAAGGTAACCAAATAGTCCCAGTTGAGAAAGGCAAACTCTGCTTTGTAGAAGAATCCCTGCTGCTTTAGTTGTTTATGGCTGCATAACAAATTACTTAGCTACTTGAAATGATGACCATTTGTGTATTATCTCACAGGGTCTGTGGGCCGGGAATCTGGGAGCAGCTTAGCGGAATCCTTGGGCTCGTGTTCTCTCACAAGGTGTCTGCTGGGGCTGCAGTCATCTCAAGGCTCAACTGGGAGAGGACACACTTCCAAGCTCACCCACTCAGGGTTATTGGCAGGATTCAATTCTTCACTGGTGGCTGGACTGAGGCCTTAATTTCTCACTGGCTGTTGGCCAGAGGCAGGCTGGCTTCATGGGCCGGTGGCCCGCGAAGTCCTATAGAGAGAAGGGGCGCATGCTTGGTTAAATGCTCTGTTGTTGCCATCTTGAAATTCTGGATAATTCTATTTTTGAATTTGTGTCTTGCGAGTGAAGTCCAATGGGACAATGGAACCTGCAGGTGGGCAGAGAAGATCTGTGACATTGGTGTGTCATCATCATTATTTGCATAAAGCATTGGAGGCATCCTGTAAGCACAGGATTTGGCTGGACACACATTGTGTGGGAGTCAGCAAGAGTCAAGGTGAAGATGAGGAGGGATCAGTCCCTGGAGAAGGACATCATGCTGGGTAAAGTAGAGGGTCAACGAAAAAGAGGAAGACCCTCAACAAGTTGGGTTGATGCAGCGGCTACAACAATTAGTTCAAGCACAGCAACAATTGTAAGGATGGCACAGGACCAGGCAGTGTTTCATCTTATTGTGTATAGGGTCACTATGAGTCAGAACCCACCAGATGGCACCTAACAACAACAGCAACATATTTGCATTTAAAACTGTCATTGCTTAAAAGCTTGCAAGCAGACATCCAAGGTACAACAATTGGTCTCCATTCACCTGGAGCAACAAAGGAAGAAGGAAAATAAGGAATACGAGGAGGAAATGGAATGTGTGGCTAATTGCCTCCATGAACAACTGCCTCTTTGGCCATGAGACCAGAAGAACTGGATGGTGTCCAGCTACCATTACTGAACACTTTAATAAAAGATTCTATAGAAGAATACTGATCAAAAGGGGTAAAATGCAGAACAGAATTTCAAATTCTCATGGAATCCCAACTTTCTGGTGCCATACAGGCTGGATGAACCTCCAAAACTATTGCCCTGAGGTAATCTTTAAACCTTAAATCTTAAACTAAAAATATCCCTTGACGTCTTCTTAAAACCAAACAATAATTTAGCTTAACTAGTAAAGAATGTCTGCCTTGAGTATTGTGTTATTTTAAGATCTATATGGGATCATGAGCAACTCAAAAGGATAGATAGGAATCTTGGAGGGTGGTGAGTTTATGTTAATGGGGGAGAAACAACTCAGAAAAGGAGGGTGAGAATGGTTGCACAGCTTAAAGAATGTAATCAATGTCACTGAATTGCACATGTAGAAATCGTTGAATTGGTGCATGTTCTGCTGTGTATATTCTCAGCAACAATAAAAGTGAAATAAATTATATAAAAAACTGGCATTGCACAATATAAATATGAACAGTTAAAAACAAAAAGCTCTATTCAAAACTGAAAGAACAAATGATCACTAATCTTTGCCCTTCTTAGCTTCTCTTCCAAGGCCCCCAATAAGGAGCAATTGATTGTTGCTGCGGTGGTTAAACACCACTGAGTCCAAGAAGTCCAACACATGTCCGCTCCAACTCACAGCGACCTTATATATAACAGAATAAAATGTTGTTGGGTCTTGCACCATCCTCACAATCATTGCTATGTTTGAGCCCATTGTCATAACCACTGTGTCAATCAATCTCACTGACGGTTTCCCTTTCTTTTTTCTTTCGCTGCCTTTGCAAATTACTCCAAAGATGAACACATTTCCCATTTTCTAAAAGCTGGAAGCAAGGTCTTTTCCTGATAATGATAGGAATAAGCAAGTGAGGACTTACAGGGGCCATAAAGAGGGGTCGGACGCTTGCTGCCTCCTCCAGGCCCACAAAGCAGAGCTCTACCTAGGCGAGAGTAAGTCTCAGGCAGTGTTCCAAGTTTTCCATATCAGTTGGGTGTGGGGAAGTGCACAATGAGACTATCCTTGCTCCTCTCAGCACCTTTACTTTACCTCACAACAAAGCCTATTAAAAAGTGACATGAATCCTGCTTCCAGATACAAGAGATGCCTGAGAACTTGGAATTTGCTGTAACTCTTAAAGCCTGGGCATGCCCCATCTCTACTGCCCACTCCTCCTCACATAGATTTCTATGTTGACCACCCTAGGTCAGTTAATCATCACCTTATTCCCTGTACACAATTCATTAATTTCCAATTCCCTACTTTTGCTTATTCGTTTCTGAGGTCTATCGCTGCATAATAAATCACCCCAAAACTTAGTGGCTTAATACAATAATTGTCTTATTATCTCTCATGCTTTCTGGGTTGACTAGGCTCAGCTGGGCACTTCTGCTTCACATGGGATCTGCTGGGGCTGCAATCATCGGGTGACTTGACTGGGTGGGGACATCCAAGGTGGTCAATTCACATGTTGGGCATCAACCAAAGGATGGTGGGAAGACTGGGCTTATCTGAGATGTCCTTAAGTAAAGTTGGGTCTCAGTCTCTCTCCCTCATTCTCTTTCCATTGGCCTCCTCAGTTGTTCTCTTCAGCAAGAGCAAGTTTTTACATGGCATCTCAGGATTCCCAAAACCACAACAGCAAAGTTGCCACACTTTCTGCAGGTTTAGTCCTTGAACTGGCACAGCATTACTCCCACTGTATTCTGTTGGCTAAAGTGAGTCACAGGGACAGCCCAGAGACCAGCAACCACACCCTCTGGGAATGCCCTCTTCCCTTCTGTTTCCTAATTGCTATCTCTTTACTTCTTCTAAACTATTGGTTCTTTACCTGGGAGTCTACGGGTGGGTTTCAAGAGAGCCCATCAACCTCCAGAAATTATATTTTTACAGAAATTTTGAGTCTTGGTGCATATGCATACTTTTCTGGATATAGAATACCAAGCTCTCATCAGATTCTCAAAGGGATCTATGACGCAGAGAAGCCTGCATCACAAGATACTTATGTCCTGGACATTCTTCCAGGAATGAATCACACTCGATTCTACACACCATCAGCTTGACATTTATGTGCTGATGTAGGTCTTTGGGGGATATACTGTACGTGTTTATAGTGTATCTCCCTAACTAGTTTTGAAATTCCATTAGGGCAGTAGGGCCATATCTCTTATTTATTTCAACACTTCCTATTTTTTAGCACTGTCTTAAGTAATAGATTCTCTATAAGGGATGTAGGCTGAGTTCATAAGAAGAATTTTTCTGGGTCTTGATATAAGAGGAACGTTGATATAACAACAACTACTACTAGTATCATTCTTATGTATTTGTATCATCCTTTTCAGTGTAAAAGCCTTCATTTCTCTTATTTGATACTTATCTAATTTGATTCTACAAGTTTGGTGGGGCAGATGTTATAATATTATTTTTCACTAAGGAAACTGATGATCACATGACCTCTCCCAAGGAATTAGAGCTAGTTAGAGAAGGAACCAGGCCTGAAATCCAATTCTCTTGATTTCCACTTATCCACGATCCTTCATGATGAGAAGGGAGGACAAGTGAGATGGCGTAAAAGCTAGAAGAGTAGGAACTCAAGTATACAGAGCACAGAGAGGTGACTTTGGAAGTTTACAAATGGAACATATATTTTAGTCTCACTGAGAAACCAAAGATGATAGCGTGTGAGGAGATATCTGACTTCCCATCCTGATTTTGCTACTTCCTGGCCATGAAGCCTTGGGGATGTCACTTCATCTCATTTGGTCCCAATTTTCTTAGTCATCGAAGCAGTGGGATAAAATAGAATAGCAGTTTCCACATTAGTGGAGCATCACAATCGCCCAAGGAACTTCTCAAAATTATACACTTCCAGCCTCCACTTCAGAAACGCTGGGTGTGATTTAGAAATCTATGTTTCTAAAAGACCCTTTGGTGATTCTGATGATCATTTAGGTTTGGGAACCATTGGATTAGGTAATTTCTAAGATTCCTTCCATTCTATTGTCATGAGAAATGTAGAAACCCAAATATGGTAGAGAGTTGCTAATTGTTCACCAAATCCATTTCCATGTCCTCTTGGGCACACAACTGGAAATCTTTATTTTCCAGGTTCCCAGCTTTACCTGCACTTAGATATGGCCACATGACTGACTTCTGGGCAAGAAAAGTTGAACAGAACTGATATTTGTTCATGCCTAGTCCACAAACCCTCCTGAGCCACCTTCTACTCTCTCTTTCCCGTCTGTCAGTGCCCAGGGCAACCCTGGAAGCCATATGTTAAAGATGACAGGAGCTCCGTCATCCTGGGTCCCTGATTGACTCATGGAGCAGAATCCCTCTCCCACCAATTGGGATTTTACGTTAATTGTTCAATAAACACCTACTGTATTAAATTACTGAAAATTTGGGATTTAAGTATAACAGCAACTAGCATTGCCTTAACACATGAATTTAATCAAATGCTTCTTAGTTATTGATGCTTCTAAGGCCCCAAATAAGGGAGAATTTTTGAATAGAAAAATGTATAATGGGAAACTGTGTTAACCTTGCTAGAGTCTGTGTTAGCTGGGTTAAATACACCACCAGCCCATCCCCCATTTCATGTTTTTCCATAATACCTTGTGAATCTATGACTTAACTTCCACATAGTAGTATGATTATCTGCCTATGTGCTGTTTCTCCCAATGTCCCACCAGATAGTAAACTCATTGAAGGACAAGGAAATATGTCTTATTCATCTTGGTACCCTTGGTCACACACTGTAGAAACTCAGTAGGTGCATGCTTGTTTTAGTCAACTAACAAAATAATTAACTGTAGGCCCCGAATGATAGCATTAGGGCCTTGAGAGGTTGTGGGTCATGGATAGAATATAAGAACCATGGGTGGACTATGTACTGCTCCTAAACAGGAAGCAGTGTTGGGATCCATATGCTTCCACCCTGGTAGATGTAGGACCAGAAAGCCTGTCACACACCCTCTCAGCCTCGCCTACAGCTTTATTTAAAAGGCTTGCTTTGGTATCACATCTAAAGCCTAAAGCTAGTCTCTGGATTGCCGTGCATCAGGTGAGAGCCATGTTTTGCAATTTTCAAGACATGGCTGGGTACACCTGATTGAGTTTCTTTTTGTGTTGCTCACATTCTGCTTTAATCCTCTACAGGGTTGGACACCTGACCAATTCTGATATTTAGGTCCTCATCCCATTGGCCAGGACTCAAGTCTTTTCCGTCACGAGATTCTCCTTCTCCCTCTGCCTCTAGCCAACTTTCAGAAAATAAATTAACTCAGATGGACTCCCAATCAAAGCCAAATGTCATTACCCACCAGAGGCTAGGTCCTGAGGTTGGCTATCATATATTTCCCTCTTTTATCAATTTAGTTGGAGTCTCTGGGTAGCGCAAATGGTAAAGTGCTCAACGACTAGCTGAAAGTTAGAACCCACTCAGAGGTACCTCAGGAAACAGGCCCGGTAATCTGCTTCTGAAAGGTCACAGCCTTGAGAACCCTATGAAGCAGTCCTACTCTGCACACATGAGGCTGCCATGAGTCAGAATTAAACAATGGTAACTAACAACATCAATTTTATTGGATATTACACACTTATGAGTGTCACCAAAGACTTACATAGCCTTTTGGACATTATAATTTGAAACGCTGACCTTTCCTGAGGGATCCCAATCCTACCACCGGAGTCTTCTCTGTGGGGGTCGATTGATGTGGCCTAAGCCGGTGGTTCTTGAGGTTTACTGTGCATCAGAATGACTTGGAGTGCTTACTAAAACACAGATCACAGGCCTCACCATAAGAGTTTCTGATTCAGTAGGTGGGGGCAGAGACTTTGCGTTTGTAATAAGTTCTTTTAATAAGTTCCTAGCTGATGCTGATACCGATGCCAATGCTGCTGGTCTGGTCTGGGGACCATAGTTCAAGAGCCCCTGGTCTAACCTGTGGTCATATAGAATAATAAAAATTTCTCTGAGTCTACTCTTTCCATTTACATTCTGTTGAGTCATGACCAGCATATGGTGGTCATTCATTTCAGTTCTGTACTTTTTATACCCAGAAGAACATGGCTAGGAAACCAGCAGCGTATCTATGAAAAATAGCACCTATGGCAATTATTTATTTATTTTTTTGGTGGGGGAGCATTTCATTGTACTCTAGGTAAAAGTTTACATAGCATATTAGTTCCCATTCAAAAAAGTTATACACAAATTGTTTCCTGACTTTGGTTGTAATTCTGCAACGTGTCAGCACTCTCCCCTTTTACCCCCTGGGTTCCCCACTTCCATTACTCCGGTTTTCCTTTCTCTCAGTGGCTTCCTTTGCCTTAGTCAAGTTGTGCTAACTTCCCCAGTATCGTGTACTGCCTTTACCTTCACCAAAGTTAACACATGTCTACTATCTAGTTAGTGGTTTACCCTTCCCTTCTTCCCCTTCCCTGGTAACCCTCAAAGATTGTTTCTTTGTGCATGTAAACATTTTCTTGAGTTTTTACAATAGTGGTCTCATACAATATTTGTTCTTTTGTGATTCACTTATTCATTTAGCATAATGCCCTCCAGGTCCACCCATGTTGTGAGATGCTTCTTGGATTCATCATTGTTCTTTATCATTGTGTAGTAGTGTTCCATCATATATATGTACCATAATTTGTGTATCCATCTATTGATGGACACTTAGGTTGTTTCCATCTTTTTGCTATTGTGAATAATGCTGCAGTGAACATGAGTATGTTTATGTCTATTTGTGCGAAGGCTCTTATTTCTTTAGGATATATTCCTAGGAAGGGGATTGCTGGATCATATGGTATTTCTGTTTCTGGCTTTTTAAGGAAGTGCCATATTGTTCTCCATATTGGTTGTACCACTTTACATTCCTACCAGCAGTGTATGAGTTCCAGTCTCCCCACAACCTCACAAGAATTTATTGTTTTCTGTGTTTTTATTTTTTTTTTTTTTTGATCAGTGCCATTCTTGCAGGGGTGAGATGGTATCTCATTGTGGTTTCAATTTGCACCTTTTTTTTAATGGCTAATGATCACAAGCATCTTTTCATGTGTTTGTTGGCCACCTGAATGTCCTCTTTGGTGAAGTGTCTGTCCATATCCTCCATACATTTTATGGTTGGATTGTTTGTCTTTTTGTTGTTAAGTAGTTCAAGTTTTCTGTATATTTTAGAGATTAAACCTTTGTCAGATATGTGGTTACCAAAGATTTTTTTCCCAGTCCGTAGGTTTTCTTTTTACTTTCTTGATAAAGTCTTTTGATGAGCATTAGTGCTTAATTTTCAGGAGGTCCCAGTCATCTAGTTCATTTTTTGGAGTTTGTGCATCTTTAGCTATGCTCAATACTCTATTTATGCCATAAATTAAGGCCCCTAGTATTGTGCCTGTCTTTTCTTTCATGATCTTTATAGTTTTAGGTTTTACATTTAGGTCTCTTATCTATTTTGAGTTAGTTTTTGTGTATGGTGTAAGGTATGGATCCTGTTTCCTTTTTCTGCAGATGGCTATCCAGTTTTGCCAGCACCATTTGTTGAAGAGACTATCTCTTCCCCATTTAATAGACTTTGACCCTTTGTCAAAAAGCAGGTGTCCATAGGTGGATGGATTTATTTCTGTGTTCTCAATTCTGTTCCGTTGGTTTATGTGTCTGTTGCTGTACCAGTACCAAGCTGTTTTTGACTACCAGGGCTGTATAGTAGGTATTGTGATCAGGGAGTGTGAAGCCTCCTACTTTGCTCTTTTTCAGTAATGCATTATTTATCCAGGTTTTGTTCCTTTCCATATAAAGTTGGTGATTAGTTTTTCCATATGGCAATTACTTTTAAATTGCTGAATGTTCTCTCACAGCTGGCGATGGAAACTGCGATGGACAATAGAAACATTGCAGTTTCCACTGGCACCCCCACCCCTGCCCACGCAGCACCCAGGGCATGAGCCATACCTGCCAGGCCCTGGACACCTGTTTGCTAGGAACCCCTAACACATGCAAACACGCATACTTACTTCGTTTCCATCTTAAATGGAGGAGAGAATCTTAGCAGTCAGATGCCACATCAGTTCTCCACTTTTTATTGCTATTAGAAACCCAGAATGTGAGAGTCAAGAGGAAAGGTCAATAAAGGAAAAGTCAATAAACTGGGCCTTCTGGAATCGGGAAATGAGTGTATGCATTGTCCACTTACCTCAAACAGAAAATGGTTGACTTCATCAGAATTGGAGAGTATGCTCATATCATATTATTTGGATCTCAATAGTAATTTAATAAAAAATATCAAGACCTAATTTGCTTAAACCCTCCATCCAAACATATTTATTTTCCTGGAAACTGTTTCATTACCAATTTTGCAGAACAGGTGGGTCCCTTTATTTCTTCTTTTTTTTCCTTAAAGTTTTACTTATTTTGTTGTTGCTGTTGAGAATATATACAACAAAACATACACCAATTCAACAGTTTCTACATGTACCTTTTAGTGACATTGATTGCATTCTTCGCATTGTGCAACCATTCTCGCCCTCCTTTTCTGAGTGTTCCTCCCTCATTAATGTAAACTTTCAAGTTGCTGTTGTCAATTTGATCCCATACAGATAGTTCTTAAAAGAGCATGATGCTTAAGGCAGGCCTGTTTTAGTAGTTAAGCTAAACCATTGTTCAGTTTTAAGGAGAATTTAGGGAATATTTTTGGTTCAGTGCTCAAAGATTATCTCAGGGCAGTAAATTCAGGGGTTTATCCACCCTTCATAGCTCCAGAAAGTCTAGAGTCCATGAGAATTTGAAATTCTGTTCCACATTTTCCTCCTTTTGATCAGGATTCTGCTATGAAACCTTTGATCTAAATGTTCGGTAATGGTAGCTGGGCACCATCAAGTTCTTCTGGTCTCAAGGCAAAGAAGGCAGCTGTTCATGGAAGTAATTAGCAACACATTCCACATCCTCCTCCTATTCCTGACTCTCCTTCCTTCTCTATTGTTCCAGGTGAATAGAAACCAATTGTTGTGCCTTGAACGGCTGCTTGCAAGCACCATGCAACAAACTAAGATATAGAACTAAATACGTCATTAGGCCAATTAACGGGGCTGTCCCATAAAACCATGACCCTAAACCTCCAAACCCAGGAGCCAAATCCCATGAAGCATTTGGTTGTAATGGACAGCCTCAGCAGCTATTTTTTTTTTTTTTTTTGCCGTTGCTGTGAATATATAACACAACTTTTGCCTATTCAACTTTTTATAGATGTACTACTTGTTGACAGCAATTACAATAATCAGCTGTGCAACTTTACCCTTAATCAATGTGATTTTTCCAACACTGTTAACTCCCCTTTTCCCCCTCCTTCCCACCCCTGGTAACCACTGATAAACTTTGGTCTCTATACATTTGTCTTTTCTTGTCTTTTTATATAACTTTTTATATACAATATTTGTCCTTTTATGTTTTGTTCATTTCGCTCAGCATAACGTCTTCTAGCTCCATCCATACTGTAGCATGTGTCATTTCTCCTACTGGCTGAGTAGTATTCATTGTATGTAGGTACCACATTTTGTTTATCCATTCATCTGTTATTGGGCATTTAGGTTGTTTCTACCTTTTGGCCATTGTGAATAGTGCTGCAGTGAACACTGGTGTACAAGTCTCTCTTTGAATCTCTACTTTCAAGCCTTTTGGGTATACACCTAGAAGTGGAACTGCTGGATCATATGATAGTTCTATTCTTAATTTTTTGAGGAACCACCACACTGTCTTCCACTGTGGCAGTACCATTTTGCATTCCCACCAGCAATGGATAAGGGTTCCAGTTTCCCCACATTCTCACCAACATTTGTTATTTTCTGTTTTTTTTATCTTAGCCAATCTAGTGGGAGTGTAACACTATCTCATTGTGGTTTTGATTTGCATCTCTCTGATAGCTAATGACACTGAGCATCTTTTCATGTGTTCAGTGGCCATTTGAATGTCCTCTTTGGTAAAATGTCTACTCCTTTGCCCATTTTATGATTGGGTTATTTGACTTTGTGTTGTTAAGTTGTTGAAGTTTTATGTATATTTTGGTTATTAGATTCTTGTTGGATATATGGTTTCCGAAGATATTCTCCCAGTCTCTTAGTCACTTTTTTGGTAAAGTCCTTGGATGAACAAAAATCTTTAATTATTATCAGGTTCCATTTATTTATTTTGTCTTTTGCTGTTAGGGCTTTTGTTATTAGATTAGATAATCAATTGTTAAAAACCTAGACCTAACAGCATTGCGCTTGCTTTTTCTTCTAAGAATTTTATGGTTTTAGGTTGCACATTTAGGTCTTTAATTCGTTTGGAATTTTTTTTGTTTATTTTTATGGTACGATGCAAGCGTCCTGTTTCATTTTTCTGTTTGCGGAAATCCAATTTTCCCAGTACCATTTATTGAAAAGACTCTTCTTTCCACATTGAATGGGCTTAGCGCCCTTGTCAAAAATCAGTTGACCATAGATGTGTGGGTTTATTTCTGGGCTCTCAGTTCTATTCCACTGGCCTATGTGTCCATTATACAGGTATCTGGCTGTTTTGATTTCTGTCGCTGTACAGTGTGTTTTAAAATCAGGAAGTGTGAGTCTTTCTACTTTGTTCTTCTCTTTCAGCATTGTTTTGGCAATTCGGGGCCTCTTGCCTTTCCTTATAAAGTTGAGGATTGATTTTTCTATTTCTGTAAAGAAGGCTGTTGGAATTTTGATCAGGATCACATTAAATGTATAGATTGCTTCAGGTAGTATTGACATCTTAACAATATTAAGTCTTCCAATTCATGAACATGGAACATCTTTCCATTTATTTAAGTCTTCTTTAATCTCTTTCAGCAATGTTTTATAGTGTTCGTTGTATAAGTCCTTCATGTCCCTGATTATATTTATTCCTAGATATTTATTCTCTTAGATGCTATTGTAAATGGAATTGTTTCCCTAATTTCTCTTTCAGATTTTTCATTGCTGGAGTATGGAAACCCAACTGACTTTTGTTTGTTCACCTCGTTCCCTGCAACTTGGCTAAATTCCTCTATCAGCTCTAGATGTTTTCTTGTGGACTTTTTGGGATTTTTCTACATAGGCTCATATCATCCATACCTCTTTATTTCTTAATAAGCAGATATAGTTGCTCCCTTCCCATATTTCAAGAATAAGGTCTTGTACAATCTTTATCTTCAAATTCAGAGACTTTCCCAAAAGATAGAAACATCCCAGAGGGAGCGGACACTTATTTGGGACTTGTGGACTGATGCACTCTTCATAAATGAAAAAAGAAAGAAGTAAAACGTGCCTCATGACAAGGCATTATAGAATTTTTCCTCTTCGGCTTTAAGGTCATCTTGCAGTGCTTTAGGGGCAATTATCTTTCCTTGGCCCTTTAGGGCTCAGACTATTATGTGATTGTAGAAAGCATTTATCATTTGCATTGGAAAAGGTTAATGTATTCTTCCCAAATATAAGCTTCTGCTTATGCAAAAACATCTCTCTCATATTAGCCCTGCCAGAGCTCTGGTCCAAAGTTGTTTTTGAAAGATGATGGACTTGAATAGATATTAAAGGATTTCTGGGACAGATTATGCTCTTGTTAATGCAACAGGGAGGCAGCTTATGTAGTCAAAATCATCTGGAAGTGAATTGATCTTTATCAGATAGAACATTTAGATTCCTATTAAATGTTCTTACGCAGTTAGGGAAATGGCAATTCTGCCAAACGGTTCTGCAGGCAGGGGCTCTTTTCCTTTGTATGTAGGGCATCTGGGAGAGGGAGAGGACTGTCAGACGTGCAGGATTGCTTGTTAACAGAAGCATCAGTAAGCTCTGGATGATTCGTGGGCCTTCACTCCAACAGATCCATTAACACCAGTCCAGGGATGGAAAGAGGGGCAAAGGAGTCTGGCACGCACTGTCCAGATGATGAAATGGAGGCATGGTGGAAAAGACATGACTCCAAATTATCAGAGTTGCAATTTAAGACAAGTCAATTTCCCACAACTTTCATCAGTTATTCTGACAATAAGAATATAAGAACGTGGTCATTGTAGGGGCACATAGTCAAATCCACACACTTGACAAAGTAAGAAATGGAGGTCTACTATTATAAGAATTCCAGATAAAGTTTAAACACAGAGGAAAATATTCTTTGATGGTTATGAGGGTGGGGAGGAAGGGAGAGGGATATTCACTAACTAGATAGTAGATAAAAATTATTTTAGGTGAAGGGAAGGATAACACATAACAGAGGGGAAGGCAGTACAATTGGACTAAACCAAAAGCAAAGAATACAACCTGAATACAACCAAATGCTTCAAAGGCCAGAGTAGCAGGGACCAGGGTCTGGAGACCATGGTTTCAGGGGATAACTAGATCAATTGGCTTAACAAAATGTATTAAGAAAACGTTCTGCATCCCACTTTGGTGAGAGGCGTCTGGGGTCTTAAACACTAGCAAGTACCCATCTAAGATGCATCAATTGGTTTCAACCTACCTCAAGCAAAGAAGAATGAAGAACACCAAAGACATATGGTAAAGATGAGCCCAAAGGATAGAAAAGGCTACATAAACCTGAGACTCCATCAGCCTGAGACTGGAGGAACTAGGTGGTGTCTGGCTACCACTGATCACTGTCCTGACAGAGAACACAACAGAGAATCCCTGATGGAGCAGAATAGTACGATGCAGATCTCAAATTCTCATAAAAAGACCAGGCTTAATGGTCTGACTGAGGCTGGAGGGACCCTGACAGTTATGGCCCCCAGACCCTTTGTTAGCCCAAAATTGGAACCATGCCCAGAGCCAACTCTACAGATAGGGATTGGACTGGACTATAAGATAGACAATGATTCTGGTGAGGAGTGAGCTTCTTGGCTGAAGTAGACACTTGAGACTATATGGGCAACTCCTGTCTGCTGGCGAGATGAGAAGGAAGAGGGGGACAGGAGCTGGGTGAACGGACACAGGGAATACAGGGTGGAGAGAAGGAATGTGCTTTCTCATTAGGAGGAGAGCAGCTAGGAGTACATAGCAAGGTGTGTATAACTTTTTATATGAGATACTGACTTGATTTGTAAACTTTCACCTAAAGCACAATAAATAAATAAACAAACAAACAAAAAAGAAATGGAGGTCTACAGAGAGTCATCCATGGCACCTAAGACATACAGCTAATTAGAAGTAAAGTCTAGACTCGACCTAAGTGTCTCAACTCCTAGTCTGATACTCAATCCACACCTCTGTTTTTCAGGGATCAAAAAATTATCACTGAAAAAGAATTACCAATCATGAGAATGCTGATTTTATAATCAAACACACACCCTCATGATGTTAACTTATAGGAGAGCTGGGTAAAACTGCTACCCGAAATATCTACCCTTGTGCTTATTAGTTTGTCATTGTAATTTTACTCTTGTCTTGTTTCAATTTTCTCTCTGCCAAACCTCTGGAAACTAAGTCTTATCAACTTTTACCTTATATCTTTGTCAATCATCTGCTGAAGGAACCAAACTGTGACCAGTGAGTGGGCCCAATGAAAGCCAAAAACAGAACAACTAGATGTTGTTGTTAGTTTCCATTGAGTCATCTCCAACTCATAGTGACCTTTATATTTAACAGAAGAGAATGTTGCCCGGTCCTGTACTATCTCTGTGATCTGTGATATGTTTGAGGCCATTGTTGAGGCTGTTGTGTCAATCCATCTCATTGAGAGTTTCCTAACAGATCCTTCTTCAGGGTCTGTAGTTCTCTTCTCCTATGCTCTGCCCTGTGCTAGAACCAAGGCCTCTGAGAAGCCTAGAATCCCTCAGCAAAAAGCCTGATTTCCACTGGCTTTATTTGCTTTTGCTCTGAGCTGCTTGCCCACAGGGCAGGTTTTCTGTAGGGACTGAGTCATAAATCCCTGTTTCAGTCCCAGAAACTTCTTAGGATGTGGGGGTTCCTCAGCAGGGCATACACTAGATGCTGCTTTACTCCCACATATTCACAGCCATCCCAGAATTTAAAGTGGTTTAAATGACTATCAGCAAGATCAAAGGAAAACATTTGTTTCTAAGGGACAGTGTGAGGTATGAGTACGGAAGGAGAAGGGCAGTCCTTTGCAAGAGGGATGTGGAGAGAGTGTTTATGGACGGAGAATATGTTTCTATGAAGGTCTATTTTACTACTAGTCATCTTCTCCCCAGCTAGATTCCTTCCTGAGTTGCTATCCTATTACTGACAGCAAAAGAGCCCCATCAGGTCACTGCTCTGAGTATTACCCCCAGTTGGCTCTGTGTTAGATTCATTGGGCTTGTGAGTGCTCGCATGTTTCTGTGGTATGGCTCAGGAGTTTAGGGAAACCTTCCTCTTTTTGCTTGTCTCCACCCACCCTGAGTGTGGAGATGATGGAGTAAGAGCAGTGGTAGGTAATAAAATTGAGCACAGGAAGATGGACCTGAACTCAAGTTGAGAGTCTTCAGCTTACTAGCTGGGTGATCTTCCTCTTGTACTTCCTTCATCTAATACTTACAAATGCTTACTATGTGGAAGCCATTGTTCTTGGTACTCTTACTCAAATCTCCAACACTCTCTTTCCTAGTGTGTAAAATGGGAATCATTTGTCCTTTTATTACTAATTTGTAGGACCGTAGGGGATTAAGTAAGGTAATATGTGAGGTTCTGATCAATAGTTGTTATTGTTATTGGGTGCCATTGAGTCAATTTTCAACTTATAGTGACCCCTTGTGATAGAGTAGGACTGCCCCATAGGGTTTCCTAGGCTGTAATCTTAATGGGAGCAGATCGCCAGGTCTTCCTCCCACAGAGTTTCTGGTAGGTTCGAACCACCAACTTTTCAGTTAGCAGCTGAGCACTTAACTGTTGCACCACCAGGGCCCCTTCAGATCAATAGTAGGCACACAATAAGTGATAGATATGACTGTGTTGTTTTGGTTGTGCATGTTATTTCGTCCTTAAAAGTAAAGTGTGTTCTTCAACTATCATCCTTATTCATTCCCAAATTATACCATCACCTTTCACAGGCGCTCAGTGTCCCCAGTGTCACTGAAGTGTATATGTGAATATTGTTGAAATATCAAATGTTTTGCTACATACGTATTTACAACAATAAAAAAATGTATGAATTATACCAGCAACAACAACAACAAAAAGCTGTGTGTGTGTTTGTGTCTGGGGAGGGATGAGGAACGAGCAGAAAAGAGGGGATGTTGTGGAATCTCCATCAAAGTCTCCCCTATCCCTAGAATGAACATACATTTTGTAGAGGCAGGAAGTTATTAAATAGTTCCTTTTAGATAATTGTTGATTCCATCCTGTTCCACTTTCTCACATGCAAATGATTAACCAATCTGAAAGCCCAAATTAAGGATTTCAATGCAATTTAACTCACTCTGAGATCCCTTGGGTTCTTGATGACATTACTTCTCAAAACGGAAACATGGCCTCCTTCTTTCCCATCACCTGACTCTTTCCGGCTCTCACATTGAGTGAGCAAGCTAGAAGGGAAAATGCTGCTGATTTTGATAGCATGCCAAATGCACCTGTCTCCTTCTTGTTTGGATCACTTTCTCAGCACCCAGTACATTTCCAGGAGCACATCAGTTCCAGGATGTGCAAGACCCAGGAACAGTGTATTCTTTCTCATGGCCTGCTAATGAGATAAGTGCAGCTAGTTAAGAGGCAGCGACAGGAATAACAACCAGCACTCCAGTATGTGTTTCCTCTAATTATCCATGTTTGTGTTCTTGCCAGTCTGAGGGGGTTTTCTGCCATGAAGCAAGGCCTCATTCCGTCTCCTCCTCTTCCTTAACTCTGGCCTTCTAAGAAATACCCATAACATTTCCTCTTCTACTTACAGGTTCTTACCAGTAATTGGAGCATTTTTCATTATAGCCCCTGTGGGCTAACTTAGCCACCTGGATCCCATCTGTTATTCTTCCAGACTTAGAGGGCAGCTTAGGGGACCAGAGTTTATTACTAACCTTCAGCTTTGATTCTTTACATGCTAATGATAAGGTCAGAGATCAAGAGGGCACTATTAAATGCCACTTCTAGGGTAGTAGAAACACTCCATTTGGTGTTTTTACAAGTAATCAATCAATACTAAGTTTATACTATGGATTTAATGTTATGTAGACCCTAAGGGAAGGAACCCTGGCAGTGGAAATGGTTAAGCGCTCCGCTGCTAACTGAAAGGTTGGCAGTTCAAACCTACCCAGCAGCTCTGAGGGAGAAAGGCCCAGCATCCTACTCCCATAAATGACTTGACTGCACCTAACAACAACAGACCCTAAGGGAGGTATAAAAGAAATATGTAGCATGGGGGCTGGGAAACAAAGGAAGAGAGAGTAAACACAAACTCTCCAAGGAAAAGAGGATCCACATGTATACTTCTATGTCCCTCAGTGACACCTTGTAGGGTATCTGGTAACAAGAGTGACAGTTTATTAACACCTTTGATATACCAGGTGCTTTATATAGATTCTCTCTAATCTTTGTACAACCTAAATGTCATTCCCTGAATGTGCCTACATTCTCCAGCTTGCTGAAGTTATCGTTCAGCATTTAAGTAAAAATTGGGCTTGAATCTCTATCCCATATGTATCAGGAAACCCAGAGTTCTTCTCAGTCTCTCCAAGGATACTTGGGGGTACTCATATTTCTCCTAATCTCTTTTGGTTCTGAGTTCCTTCTTCCAAATAATTTGTTTGATATTGTCTTACTTTTTATTGTGATAATTATCAAACATATACAAAAGAAAATAGTCAAAAACCATCATGTACCAAACACCTAGTTTCAACAACGATCCACTGATAGTTCAATCTGTTTGTTCTATCAATCCCCCAACTCCCTCACTTACTCACATAACTAGATCTTTTTAAAGAAAATCCCTGACGTAATAACATCTCATACATTAAAAAAAAAAAAAAAGGAGAATTCAAGTTCCCATGAAAGCCTCAACATACCTTCCCTCTTTTCACTGCCATTCCAACTCTTTGTGCAACATACACACACAGCGTGAAGATTGCCATGGGTTTTTATGGTAAGAGTTCTCTGATCAGGAAAAACCTTAATTCAGACACTAAATACAAATTACTGATCTCATTGTCTTCTTCAGGAGATTTCTTAATCCATTTAGTAAAGGCTCTCTGTTGGTAAGTCACTATTGTGCTGTTTTCATGTGGCAAGAAGATGCCAAGAAATGAGAGTTCTTGGAGAATCACAGCTGGACTGAAGCTCAAGTACTGGGTACCTCCCTTTACCAGAGGCAGTCCGGTAGGTGGTTAAGCAGATGGACTCAAATCAGTAGTAACAAAGGGCCTACATAAAAAGAAAAAGGAAAAAAAATGCCTACTTTCAAATCCTACTAGTCACTAGTTATGTGACCATGGACAAATTAAAGTTTCTATACTCCAGTTTCTTCACCTGCAATGTGCGATGATTAAAAAATTAAAAACTACCAGTCTCCTAGGGCTGTTGTAAGGATTAAGATAACCCATTTATTTCATTCAATCCATGAATTGAATTGTGTCCTTCTGCACCCCTCCACCCCTCCCCCCCCAAAAAAGATATGTTGAGGTTCTAATTACTGGTACCAGTGAACACAGCCTTGTTTGGATATAGGATCTTTAACAGTGTTATCAGTGAAGTTAATATGAGGTCATACCAGAGGAGGGTGGCTCCTAGCATACATAGAATATGGGGTCTGCTTCTGGACTTAGGGATGTCATCAGTCGTAACCAGGGTAACGGCAAGGGAAATAACTTGAACTTGGGTAATAGGTGCTAACAGGAAAGGAATTAATTTGGTAATGATTAAATTGAAATTCATAGCTACTTAAGCTCAACAAGGGTTTCTGGGGATAGTCTGGAGAATCTTTGAAGAAGAATGGAGAATAAAAAATTAAAAAATGAAGAAAAATTCAATCATCCTATCTTTCCAGTGTGTTTACTATTTTATCGAGTCTTGGAAAAATAATACCCCAGAGCCTAGGAACAAAGACATAGACTAGATTAGTTTTGTTCCATTGATAAAACTGACTCATTATCTCAAATCTGTTGTTTCATTAAATTAAAGCAAATGCATCCATTTTTATGTTGAAAATTTTTGACCGGTTGTATTTTTCCCTCTATAGTTTGTAGATTTCAGAATGATGGAACGTTGAAGTTAGAAGAAATTTGCCAACACTTTCATTTCATAGATTTTTTGAAAGGCCAATATTCAGAATGACGAAGCCCCATGGCCAAGGTCACAGGAATCATCAAGGATCCAGATGAGATAAGAATTCAAGTACGACCAAGTCATAATCTTCTGCCTTGCCTGCTACACCAGGCTATCTCTATTGAGAAGCTGACATTCCATCATATTCTGCTCCTGCAAGACTTTCCCATCTAGTGAGAGGGTGTAAGACAGTACTGAATGATTTTCAGCTGTCCTGCATTCCAGCAAAAACAAATAAGGATGTGTGGGGGCTGACGGCATCTCCTAGGTTTTCGAAGATGCCTATGCTCTGAGAGAGCCCACAATCCTTGTCATTGCCCACTCTAAGGCTGATTTACATTCTCCAAGTTTCCTCCTCCACCTCTAGCTTCTGCTGAAAGGAGGAGGCCCTTATGGGATCCCATTTCCCCCTCATTAACACCCTTCCAAATGTTTTCTTCTCTTCCATTGCATTTTCAAGCTTCTTGAGGAGTACAGAGCTGCCAGTTAAGCAGATCCTGCCTGTTCAAAAGAGGTTGAAGGGCTCATGTCTTCAGGCCTCTCAGCTCCTGAACCACAGCTGTCGCTGGGAGCTAAGAGACTCTGAGAGGAACCAAGGGCAGTCGGGAGCCTTCCTCGTTCTTGATGAGGTTTCCTACCTAGTTCTGCAAATCCCAGAGTTTACAAATTTGAGAAAAGAGCAGCTAGATTTCTCAGGCCTACTTATAGTAAATCGGAAGACGTGGAAGCATCTGTACTGGTTGGCAGATCCACAGAAGGCCTCAATGGCAGCATCTGTTCTGCACAGAATTAACCAAATGGAACGGGCACCAGGGGAGGCCAAAAAGGTATCCTGTCCTGCCCATGAGGTCTGCCCTGGGCTCTGAAGGCTTTACTCTTTCGCACTTAGATCTCGAACTGATCCCAGCATCTCTCGTGATCTCCCTGCCTGCAGTCCCTTATTAGTTTGGTCATTGTCCCTGCCCTTCTAATCCATCCATCTCACAGTCATTAGGACAGTCTTAGTCAGGTCTTATTTCTCACTGTCTCTCTCTTCTATGCTCAGTAACTACAACGTTTCTCCACCCAACTTGATAAACTCCCGACTCCTCCACCTCAGGACACACCATCTACTCTAGCTAAGGCCACTGATTTGCTCTTCCTTCCTCCACAAGGTAGTACAGCACACTCCTTCGCTCAAGTCATTCCTGCCAGCTGGAATGTCTTTCTGACAGGCGCACTTCCTTGCTCCAGCCTCTCTCTTCAGCGGTCCCACTTATCTCCACACCAGGAAGAAGGTGCCATGCTGCTCTAGTTCCTGGACCATTCGGAGTGGGGTTAAAAACTGCAGGGTAAAACTGTTCCATAGGATTTTCAAAGCTGCGAACTTTTGGAAGCAGATCGCCAGGCTTTTCTCCCCAGGCAGACTCTGTGTGGGTTTGAACTGCCAAGCTTTCAGTTAGCAGTCAAGTGCTTAACCAAGTGTGCCACCCAGGGACTCGCAGAGGAAGGTAGACAGCATTAAACTGTCCGTGCCCCCCTAAATGCCGCACTGGAGTCCAGTCACTACCTGGGCTGGCAGGGTGCCCATACGTCACATCTTCTCACTTGCTATTTTGGCTCTGCCCATCCAATGATTCTTTTGCCTTGATCCCTGCTCCTGAGTCCCAGCTCAGTTATCCTGCTGACAATCTCAAGTCTCCCCTCATTCCTTTCTGTTCCTGAGCTTCAGCCATCAGCCAGGGCTTCAATGTGTGTTCACTGATCCCCAGAGCACAAAGCTCCTGCTCAGCCTGCCCAATGCACATAATTAAAGTTGGCCGGAGCTAATAAAAATACCTCCCATACATTATGTGCTGTTTATCAAATATTTTGCCAACATTATCTTGTTGAAACCTGGTAATAATCCTGGTAGGAATATACTAACATTAAATTTTTCATATGAAGAAATTGATGCTCAGAGAGGTTAAGTAAGTTGCCCAAGGTCACACAGCTTAGGAGTGGCAATGATCTGTTTTCAAACCTGACCCAAAATCCACCTCTGCTAAGAAGGTTTTCCCAATGACTAATTTGCTCCTTGGCTCATGCTCTCAGTTTGTGCTGCAAATTTGTGGATTCACTGTTTTATGTCCTTCAACCATTTGCATCTCAGGCTCTACAGGTCCTCAAGGACAAGTGTCTCTTCAAAAACAAAATAATGTTGATTCTGCCAAAGGACAGAAAATAGATTCTTAGACAATCACTGTTGGCTGGCTCACTCTACCTTCCTGGCAGGATGGTGAGATGTTTAGAGTGTGGATTGACCCTGGGCTAGGCTCTCTGATCAGTGACACAAGCTTCATTGTTAACTGGGCACACTAATACACAACCCCTGGCTGCCACATAGGACAGAGGATATCCCACTAGGAAAGACCCACAGTCTCTTACTCATGACAGCTTGCGTGAGAACAGTACTTCACAGCTCACAAGTAGGGTAGATCCTTACAACAAGCCTTTACATCAGGCAGACATTGAGATTACCATCTAAAGAAGAGGAAATGGAAGTTTTAATCATCTAAGCAATTTGTTCAAAGCCATTTTGGAAACAGAAGAAGAATTAAGACTCAAGGCCAGATCCTCTGACATGTGGCCATATACCACACGGCTGCCACTTCTTGCATGAAAGAATTTAATAAAGCTTCTTTTCTCTTGTCCTGTGATGCAGATGCCCGATTGAGGACAGGAAAGAGCATAAGAAAGTTCTATTTCTAAACATAGATTTTAATAACTTCCCAATTCCCTGGCTAAAAATAATTTTCCAAAAATGGTGATTGGACTGAAGCCTAAGAGCCTTGATGGAAAGGTCACATTATTCTTCAGCCTTCCAAACACTGTTATTCCACCAAATGTCTACCTCTCTTTTCCTTATTTCCTCTGGGCCACTGGAATTACACAGATAGTGCCTGAAGGCATCAGGGGTCTGTAATAATGCAGCTATACAAACATGAGGCATCTTTTTAGATTTCCTAGGATAGGGGACATTCTGGGGGTCCGAAGAACTTCTGTTTGGGTTGCTGGGTCTTCGGCTTCTTGCTAATTAGCAGGGTCAGCTTAAAGGTCATTCACAGCAGTCAGCCCCATCACCTGGAATGGAAGAAGGGCTGGGACTGTGAAAGCAACTCAAGCTATGAACTGCATTTGGAAATTGCATTTTTACCAACAAGCAGAAGCTCTGTATGTCTTGCTGACCAAGCTCTGACAAACGAGCCTCGTTTGTTCATCCTGCCAGGGACAAAGAAACCCTGTTTCTAATTGTAAAAAGGGTGAATGTGTCTTGGCCCACCTGTGAAGGGGCCCGGCAGGCTATCCACACCAAAAATACCTTCTCTGCCTTCGCATTAGTCACTGGCACTCTACCGCTGGTCTTCATGACCTTTGCAAAGGTTTCTTCATGACCCCAAGGCAGCACTGATCTTTGTGTGTTTCCACAGCATTCCTGTAACAGATGAAGCAGGATGGTACAGTTGGGATGTCTCTATTAACAGAGAAGAACCCTATCTAACATACATATGTCAGGATACTAACTTCGTTGTTGTTGTTATTAGGTACCATCAAGTCGACTCCAGCTCACACTGACCCCCTGTGACAGAGTAGATCTACCCCATAGGGTTTTCTAGGCTGTAATCTTTACAGGAGCAGATTGCCAGGTCTTTCTCCCATGGAGCTGCTGGGTGGGTTTGAACTGCCAAGCTTTCAGTTAGCAGTGGACAGCTTAACCATTGCATCACTAGAGTGCTTTTAGAATGCTTACTTGCAGGTAAAGAGTCTCCAGGAAAGGAACAGACAGTGAGGAGGAGGGGAAGTCCCCACAACAACACCCATCACCGGCCTACCATGATAGACACCCCTGTAGAGTGTCAAGTCAGGCCATGAGATGCATCCACTTAACACATTTTTTTAAATCCTTAGTATGTGCCGGGGACTGTGCTGTTTTTTAGTTTGCTGCCATCAAGCCGTCAGCAATTTCTGGCAATCCCATGCACAATGAAATGAAATGCTGTCTGGTCCTGCACCATTCCCAGTGTGGTTTGGGCATCAGACCATTGTGCTCCATAGAGTTTTCATTGGCCGATAACTGGAAGTAGATCGCCAGGCCTTTCTTCCTACCTATCTTAGCCTGGAAGCTCCATCGAAACCTGTTCAGCTGGTGCATAGCAATACGCAAGCCTCCACTGACAGGTGGTGACAAGAAAACAAAAAGGAGTCAGCTGGAGTCTCTGTCTTCAAAGAGGTCATAGTATAAAGGGAAAACCTGATATGTTCTTTAAAACACTATTATAGTTTTATTTATAAAATGCTATGAGAGTACAGAGGAATGAGCAATCTAATCTGCCTGTGGTTGGGTGGAGGAATCAGAAAAGTCTTCAGAGATAGAGGTCATTTCAACTTGCCATTGAAGGATGTTGCATAAACTCATTCCAGACACAGAAGCAGCAGCAGAAAGGGCAATAGAAACAAAGGAAACATGTGGACAAAGACAAAGAGATACAAAAACACATGCATGGAGGATCATTGCTGTCCTATCTCCTTTTCTAGCCATGTGTCTTCCTGATGCTTCCATTTTTCTCCTACCTGTGGCTCCTCAGATGGCTCTTCTGGAGCAATTGTCCCATGCTCTGGATTCCCCCTACCATCATTTGCTTCTCCAGAGTGCTTCTGTCTAAAATGAGCATCATTTGCTAATTTCTCTGCCTACCCCACATCAGATAGTGAAGGTGAAATCACCTTCCAAATTAGAAAACCATACACACATTTAGTTTATTTTTAACATATGACTTTAAAAATCTCTCCAACAGCATCCAGTGTCTACATCAGGCAGAGGTTGCTCCTCTCATCCCCATGCCCTTTGTCTTGGTCAGGTCTTCCTCTCCTCTCCCCTGATCTGCTTTAAAAGTGTTTTAAATGGTCTTCTTGCCTCAGATGTTTACTTTCTACACTGCTTTAGAAAGTCCGCTTTCTAAAATGCAAAGCTGACGCTACGCCTTCTCCTTTTGAAAAACCTTGCTTGGCTAAAGGTACACTAAGGTCTTTAAAGCTTTCACACCTTGACCATCCTATTTAATACTGCAACCTGCTCTCTCCCTATAGTGTCAATCACCTTGTATTAGTCTTCTAGGGCTGCTGTAACAAATTACCACAGAGTGGGTAGCTTACAATTACAGAAATTTGTTCTCTCATGGGTCTGGAATCTAGAAGTCTAAAATTAAGGGGTCAGTGGGCTATGCTCCCTCCAAAGACTCTAGGAGAGAATTCATCCTTGCCTCTTCAAGCGTCTGGTGGCTCCAGGAACTTTTTGACTTGGGGCTGCATATCTCCAGTCTCTGTCTCCATCTTGAAGTAGGCTTCTCCTCTTCACTCTTATAAAGACCGTTGCCATTGGATTTAGGGACCACCTGGGTAATCCAGGATGATCTTAGCTCAAGATTCCCAACTTAATGACATCTGTAAAGACCTTTTTTTCCAAATAAGATGACATACAGAGATTCCAGGGATTTGGAGGTGGGCATATCTTTTGGGGGGCACAGTAAGCCAAGCACAACCCTAATCCTGAGCTACCTCTTCTTTTATTTCATAGCATATACTATCTCCTAGCACACTTTATAATTTTTTATCCATTGCAATTATTTTTTATTATCCGTCTGAATCTACAAAACTGCGAATTCCATGAGGTAAAGTTTTTTTTTCTTTTTCTTGTTAATTGTTTTGTTCCAAGCACCTAGAACAATGTATGACACATAGCAGGAACTTATCGAATATGTTTTAAAGTGTCAGATGATTCTCTGCCTTGTTATTTTGCCTAGAGACAGACCAGGAGACCTGGTTGCACAGTGATTAAAGTGCTCAGCTGCTAACCAAAAGGTCTGTGGTTCAAACCCACCAGCCACTCCATGGGAGAAAGATGTGGCAGTCTACTTCTGTAAAGATCACAGCCTTGGAAATTCTATGGGACAATTCTACTCTGTCCCATAGGGTCTCTATGAGTCAGAATCAACTCGATGGCAGTGGGTGGGTAAAGACAATCCTAGGTTACACATTGACAGGAAGAGTAATATATATTACGACAGGGTGCAGTTTGAGATTGAAGATTTAGGTTTAATCTTAATCTCCTCAATTTCTAGCTGGATAACCTTGAGTGAGTCATGTCAAATACCTCAGTTGTGTGCAATCATAGAAAGCACACAATAATTCCTACATCTCACAGTTGTGAAGAGCAGAGGAAAAGTCAATCAATAGAAAAAGACCCAGAAATGACAAAGTTCGTATAATTAACAATCAAGGACATTAGGACAGCTATTTTAAATAAATATTGATTTTTGCCTTGCAAGTCACATGGTGTCTGTCACAACTGCTCAATTTTGCTGCTATGGTATAAAAGCAGCTATCAACAACGCTTTGTGTTCACACAAGCTTTATTTATAATGGCCCAAAACTGGAAACGACCAAATATCCTTCCATTAGTGAATGGACAAACAACTCAGGGACTCCTCTACAACGGATTACTACTCTGCAATAAAAATTAATAGGCCACATAAATACACAAAAAAATGGATGGGTTTCAAGAACACTATGAGAAAAGAAAAAAAAAAAAACTAGTTGCACAATGTTATATATTGCATGATTGCCTTTATATAAAGTTCCAGAGAAGGCAAAATGCTAGTGACAGAAAGTAGAAGCATATTTGTGGCTCCCAGGGCTAGAATTAGGGGCAAGGGGATCAACTGCAAAGAGACATGAGGTAACTCTTTGGAGGGATGGAAATGTTCCATATAATGATTATAATGATGGTGACAAAACTGTTCACATTTTTCAAAACTCATCAAACTCTATACTTTAAAAACAAAGATACTCCTTGCTATCAAGTTGATTGTGACCCACAGTGACTCTATAGGACAGAGAAGAACTGCCGCATGGGGTTTCCAGCGGGTGGCTGGTTGCTCCAAACTGCCAACGCTCTTGGTTAGCAGTGAATTCTTAACCACTGCACCACCAGAGCTCCATACTTTAAAAAAAAAATTATAAAAAGAGAACCTACAGACTGGGGGAAAAAATTGGCTATTACAAATCTGACAAAGGTCTAATCTCTAAAATCTACAGGAAAATTCAATGCCTCTACAACAAAAAGACAAATAATCCCATTAAAAAATGGGCAAAGGAAATGAACAGTCACCAAAGTAGACACTCAAGTGGCTAACAGACACATGAGGAAATGCTGGAGATCACTAGCCATTAGAGAAATGTAAATCAAAACCTCAATGAGATACCATCTCACCCCAGCATTACTAACATGAAGCAAAAAAAAACAGGAAATAACAAATGTTGGAGAGGCTGTAGAGAGAGCAGAACACTTATGCACTGCTGGTGGGAATGCAAAATGATACAACCATTTTGGAAAAAGATACGGCACATCCTTGAAAGCTAAAAATAGAAATACCATAAGATCCAGCAATCCCACTCATGGGAATATATCCTAGATAAATAAGGGTTGTCACACAAATAGACATATGCACACCCATGTTCATTGCAGTATTGTTCCCAATAGCAAAAAAATGGAAACAACCTAGATGCCCATTAACAGGTGAATGGATAAACAAATTATGGTACATACACACAATGGAGTACTACGCAATGATAAAGAACAATGACGAATCTGCAAAACAGCTCACAAGATGGATGAATCTGGAGGGAGTCATGCTGAGTGAAATAAGTCAATCACAACAGGACAAATATTATATGAGATTACTACTATAAAAATTCATGGGCGGCAAGACCAAGATGGTGGAATAGACAAATGCTTCTGGTGATCCCTCATACAACAAAGACCCAAAAAAACAAGTGAAATGATTATATTTATGACAAGCTAGGAGCCCTGAACATCAAAGGCAAAGTTAGAAAACAGACTGAGAGGCAGGGGGATGGAGAGACAGCTTAGAAGCAGAGAGGAGTTAAAAGACCTGAACTGCCAAATCCCTCAGGCACCATTCCTGGGAGCAACTGCAGTGGGCTAGTGATCGCCAGCATTTCCTCATGTGTCTGTTAGCCACTTGAGTGTCTTCTTTGGTGACTGCTCATTTCCTTTGCCCATTTTTTAATGGGATTATTTGTCTGTAGCATTCAGCCGCAGTTCCTCAGGGAGAAACAGCCAGCCACACAGCCTACTCACACCTCCGGAAACAGAGAAGAATGGCGTTCTTGGCAAAAGCTAAGTACTTGCGTATATTTAACCATGCTCGCAGTGCCCAAGCCATCTTCAGTGGCTATTGATTTCCCTGGGCCTGAGATAGGTCCCAATGAGTGCTCTGAGCCATTCTGCTGGCCTCAGGAAAAAAAAAAAAAAAAAACTCAGAGAAGGAGTAAATTCACAATTTGGGGAAAAGATAATTTGCCAGCTCCACTAACCTGGAAAGTTCAGGACAGAAGCGACTCCTGTCCAGGCATAAACAGTCCATGGATCTGAATACCTTTCCACCTGTATGGGCCTATTTCATGAGAATAGGCCATTGTTGACAGACTGCAACTGTTTTAGCTGTGCTGTGGAGAGGTGGGTATTTGATGTTTGCAACCACTTTGCCTATTAAACAGGGTCCTCACCTACCCACATCAGGGGCCTTAGGACTGGTGGCTCTACTCAGGTCACCCAGCCACACTCGACAGGGGTCCAAGGGTAATTGTACTTCTCAGTCCTTACAACCAAAGGCATTGGGTGCCCATGGTCTGTCTGCAGAACCCACCTACCTGTACACTCTAGGGAAGAGGACATGCTTTCCTCACAGACACTTGGGGGGTGGTTGTCAGCCCCCACCTTGTTCAGAGCATGACCCCCTGCTACAACCAGATACCGGTACCTATGCCAATCACCCCTGCCCATCTAAGGCTGTAGGACAGAGCCTGCACCACACACTTGATGATCAGCTATCTGGACACCTGAGCTGAATCCACACAAGAAAAGTGAATGGACTCCTGGACTGATATACCTGATAACAGCTCTAGCCATCTGGTGACAGGACGCCAGAGCTTCAAAGGCAAAAATAGTCAAGCTAGCTCACTCAAACAACCCATCTGGGCATATCAAAAAAAAAAAAAGCAAGAAGCTAGGATACAGTAACCAAACATAAAGTAAACTAATACAATGACTTATAGATAGCTTGGAGATAACAGTCAATATCAAATCACAAAAGAAGCAGACCATAATTGTTTCAACAAGCTCTCAAAACAAAGAACCAAGGTATCTTCTGGATGAAGGTGCATTCCTAGAATTACCGGATGCAGAATACAAAAGATTAATATACAGAACTATTCAATACATCAGGAATGAGATTAAGAGGAGATCAGGCAATACACAGAACAAGCAAAGGGACACACAGATAAAGCAGTTGAAGGAATTAAAGAGGTTATTCAAGAACATAATGAAAAATTTAATAAACTGCAAGAATCCACAGAGGGATAGCAATCAGAAATTCACAAGATTAACAATAAAATTACAAAATTAGACAACTCAATAGAAAGTCAGAGAAGCAGAATTGAGCAAGTAAAAGGCAGAATTGCTGAGACTGAAGATAAAGTACTTGGCACCAATATATTTGAAGAAAAATCAGCTAAAAGAATTTTGGAAAATGAAGAAAATTTATGAATTATGTGGGGTTCTATTTATTTCTTATCTATCAAGAGAAATAACCTACAAGTGATTGGAGTACCAGAACAGGGAGGGATAACAGAAAATACAGAGAATTGTTAAAGATTTGTTGGCCAAAAACTGCCCTGATATCATGAAAGATGAGAAGATATCTATCCAAGATGCTCATCGAACTCCATACAAGGTAGATCCCAAAAGAAAGTCACCAAGACATATTATCATCAAACTTGCCAAAACCAAAGATAAAGAGAAAATTTTAAGAGCAGCCAGGGATAAGCAAAAAGTCACCTACAAAGGAGAATCAATAAGAATAAGTTTGGACTAATCAGCAGAAACCATGTGGGCAAGAAGGCAAAGCAAGATATATATAAAGAACTGAAGGAGAAAAATTGCCAGCCCAGAATCATATATCCAGCAAAACTGTCTCTCAAATATGAAGGTGAAATTAAGACATTTGCAGATAAACAGAAGCTTAGGGTATTCGCAAACACCAAAACAAAACTACAAGAAATACTAAAGGGAATTCTCTGGTTAGAAAATCAATAATATCAGATATCAACCAAACACTAGAACACAGAACAGAGTAAACAGGTTTCAACTCAGACAGGGAAATCACAAAAATAAATCAAGGAAAAAAAAAAACACTCAAAACAGGGAATCAGTGATGTCATTATATAAAAGATGACATTAAATCAATAAAGAGGGAGTAAATAAAGTAGGCATAGATCTAACATATGGAGAGGGAATCAAGGCAATATGGGGAGATACAAGTTAGGTGTAAACTTAGGAAAATAGGGGTAAATGTTAAGGTAAACACAAAGACTAACAACCATACTCTTCAAAATAAAAAACAATATAAACATAAAGACTTAGCAAAAATAATTCAACTGCAATGAAAAAGAACACAAAATTTACAAAGAAAAACTTCTCAGCACAAAAAAGTAAGTGGAAAAATGAAGCTGTCAACAACACACAAAAAAAGGCATCAAAATGACAGCACTAAACTCATACCTATTCATAATTACACTGAATGTAAATGGACTAAATGCACCAATAAAGAGACAGAGAGTTGCAGAAAGGATAAAAAAATATGATCCTGCCATATACTGCCTGCAAGAGACACACCTCAGTCTTAGAGACACAAACGAACTAAAACTCAAATGAAGGAAAAAAATATACCAAGCAAACAACAAACAAAAAAGACCAGGAATGGCAATATTAATTTCTGACAAAACACTTTAAAGTTAAATCCACTACAAAGGAAGGACACTGTATAATGATTAAAGGAGCAATATACCAGGAGGATATAAACAGAATAAATATTTATGCACCCAATGACAGGGCTACAAGATACAAAAAACAAAGTCTAACAGCATTGAAAAGTGAAATAGCTCAAAATTACGTTAGGAGACTTCAACACACCACTTTCGGTGGAGGACAGAACATACAGAAAAAAATTCAATAAAGACATGGAAGATCTAAATGCCACAATCAACTAAATTGACCTCATGGACATATATAGAACACTCCACCCAACAGCAGCCAAGTATACTTTCTTTCCCAATGCACATGGAATATTCTCTAGAATAGACCACATATTAGGTCATAAAGCAAGTCTTAATAGAATCCAAAACATCGAAATATTGCAAACCATCTTCTCAGACCATAAGGCCATAAAAGTAGAAATCAATAACAGAAAAAGCAGGGAAAAGAAATCAAACACTTGGAAACTGAACAATACCCTGATCAAAAAAGACTGGATTACAGAAGACATTACGGATGGGATAAAGAAACTCATAGAATCCAATGAGAATGAAAACACTTCCTAACAGAACCTTTGGGACACAGTGAAAGCAGTGCTCAGAGGTCAATTTATATCAATAAATGCACACATACAAAAAGAAGAAAGGGCCAAAATCAAAGAATTATCCCTACAACTTGAACAAATAGAAAAAGAGCAACAAAAGAAACCCTCGGGCACCAGAAGAAAGCAAATATGAAAAATTAGAGCAGAATTAAATGAAATAGAAAACAGAAAAACGATTGAAAGAGTTAACAAGACCAAAAGCTAGTTCTCTGAAAAAATTAACAAAATTGGTAAACCAGTGGCCAAACAGACAAAAGAAAAACAGGAGAGGAAGCACATAACTGGAATAAGAAATGAGATGGGCAATATTACAACAGACCCAACTAAAATTAAAAAAGAATCATATCAGATTACTATGAAAAACTGTAACAAATTTGAAAACCTAGAAGAAATGGATGAATTCCTAGAAACACACTACCTACCTAAACTAACACAAACAGAGGTAGAACAACTAAATAAACCCATAAAAAAAACAACAACAGATTGAAAAGGTAATCAAAAAAGTCCGAACAACAACAAAAAAAGCCCTGGCCCAGACGGCTTCACTGCAGAATTCTACCAAACTTTCAGAGAAGAGTTAACACCACTACTACTAAAGGTATTTCAGAGCATAGAAAAGGACAGAATACTACCAAACTCATTCTGTGAAGCCACCATATCCCTGATATCAAAACCAGGTAAAGACATCACAAAAAAACAAAATAACAGACCTATATTCCTCATGAACTTAGATGCAAAAATCGTCAATGAAATTCTAGCCAATAGAACTCAACAACATATCAAAAAAATAATTCAGCATGACCAAGTGGGATTCATACCAGGTATGCAGGGGTGGTTCAACAATAAAAAAACCAGTTAATTTTACCCATCATATAAATAAAACAAAAGACAAGAATCACATGATTTTATCAATTGACACAGAAAAGGCATTTGACAAAGTTCAACACCCATTCATGATAAAAACTCTCAGCAAAATAGGAATAGAAGGAAAATTCCTCATCATAATAAAGGGCACTTTACACAAAGCCAATAGCCAATATCATCCTAAGTGGAGAGAGTCTGAAAACATTCCCCCTGAGATCAGGAACCAGACAAGGATGGCCTTGATCACCACTCTTATTCGACATTGTGCTGGAGGTCCTAGCCAGAGCCATTAGGCTAGATAAAGAAATATAGGCATCCAGATTGGTGAGGAAGAAGTAAAAATGTCTCTGTTTGCAGATGACATGATCTTATACACAGAAAATCCTGAAAAATCCTCAAGAAAACTACTGAAACCAATAGAAGAGTTCAGCAGAGTATCGGGATACAAGATAAACATACAAAAATCAGTTGGATTCCTCTACACCAACAAAAAGAACTTTGAAGAGGAAATCACCAAACCAATACCATTTACAGCAGCCCCCAAGAAGATAAAATACTTAGGAATAAGTCTTACCAGAGATGTAAAAGACCTGTACAATGAAATCTACAAGACACTATGGCAAGACACCAAAAGAGACCTACATAAGTGGAAAAACATACCTTACTCATGGGTAGGAAGACTTAACATTGTAAAAACGTCTATTCTACCAAAAGCGATCTATACATACAATGCAACTCCAATCCAAATTCTAATGACATTTTTTTAATGAGATGGAGAAAAAAATCACCGATATCGTATGGAAGGGAAAGAGGTCTGGACAAGCAAAGCATTACTGAAAAAGAAGAACAAAGTGGGAGGCCTCACTCTACCTGATTTTAGAACCTATTATACTGCAACAAGTAGTCAAAACGGCCTCTACTGGCACAATAACAGGTACATAGAACAGAATTGAAAATTCAGTCATAAATCAATCCATATATGAGCAGCTGATATTTGAAAAAGGTCCGAAGTCAGCTAAATGGGCAAAAGCCAGTCTTTTTAACAAATGATGCTGGCGTAACTGGATATCCATCTGCAAAACAATGAAACAAGACCCGTACCTCACACCATGCACAAAAACATTCTCAAAATGGATCAAAGACCTAAATATAAAATTTAAAACAATTAAGATCATGGAAGAAAAAAAGGAACAAGCTAGGAGCCCTAATACATGGCATAAACAGTATACAAAACATTACTAACAATGCAGAAGAGAAACTAGATAACTGGGATCCCCTAAAAATCAAACACCTATGCTCATCCAAAGACTTCACCAAAAGAGTAAAAAGATTACTTACAGACTTGGAAAAAGTTTTTAGCTATGACATTTCTGATCAGCACCTGATCTCTAAAATCTACATGATACTGCAAAAACTCAACTACAAAAAAAAAAAGAACCCAACTAAAAAATGGGTAAAAGGATATGAACAGGTACTTCTCTAAAGAAGACATATTCAGGTAGCTAATGGATACACGAGGAAATGCTCACGATCATTAGCCATTACAGAAATGCAAATCAAAACTATAATGAGATTCCATCTCACTCCAACAAGGCTGGCATTAATCCAAAAAACACAAAATAATAAATGTTGGAGAGATTGTGGAGAGACTGGAACACTTATACACTGCTGGTGGGAATGTAAAATGGTACAACTACTTTGGAAATCGATTTGGTGCTTCCTTAAAAAGCTAGAAATAGACCTACCATAAAATCCAGCAATCCCACTCCTTGAAATATATCCTAGAGAAATAACAGCCTTTATATGAACTGGTATATGCAGCACTGTTTGCAATAGCAAAATGATAGAAGAAATCAAGGTGCCTATCAACAGCAGATGAATGGATAAATTATGGTATATTCACACGATGGAATACTACACATTAATAAAGAACAATGATGAATCCATGAAACATTTCATAACATGGAGGAATCTGAAAGGCATTATGCTGAGTGAAATTAGTCAGCTGATAAAGGAGAAATATTGTATGAGACCAGCATTATAAGAACTCGAGAAATAGTTTAAACAGGGAAGAAAATATTCTTTAATATTTTCGAGAGTGGGAAGGGAGGGAGGGAGAAGGATTTTCACTGGTTAGATAGTAGATAAGAACTATTTTAGGAGAAGGGAAAGACAACACACAATACAGGAGAGGTCAGGAGAATTGGACTAAATCAAAAGCAGTTTCCTGAATAAACCGAACACTTCAAAGGACAGTGTAACAGGGGCGGGGGTTTGGGGACCATGGTTTCAGGGGACATCTAAATCAATTGGCATAAGATAACATTCTGCCTCCCACTTTGGAGAGCGGCATCTGGGGTCTTAAACGCTAGCAAGCAGCCATTTAAGATGCATCAATTGGTCTCAACGCACCTGGAGCAAAGGAGAATGAAGACTGCAAAGACACAAGGTAATTATGAGCTCAAGTGACAGAAACGGGCACATAAACCAGAGACTACATCAGCCTGAGACCAGAAGAACTAGATGGTGCCTGCTACAACTGATGACTGTCCTAATAGGGAACACAACAGAGAACCCCTGAAGGAGCAGGAGAGCAGTGGGATGCAGACCTCAAATTCTCATAAAAAGACCAGACTTAATGGTCTGAGACTAGAAAGATCTCTGTGCGGTGGTCATTGTTCCCAGACCTTCTGTCAGCCCAAGGCAGGAACCATTCCCAAAGCCAACTCTTCAGACAGGAATTGAACTGGACTATAAAAAAAAAAAAAATTTTTTTTTTTATGGTATAGAAAATGATACTGGTGAAGAGTGAGCTTCTCGGATCAAGCAGACACATGACACTATGTGAGTATCTCCTATCTGGAGGAGAGATGAGAGGGTAGAGGAGGTCAGAAGCTGACCGAATGGACAGGAAAAGACAGAGTGGAGGGAAGGAGTATGCTGTCTCATTGAGGGGAAAGCAACTAGGAGTATATAGCAAGGTGTATATAAATTTTCGTATGAGAGACTGACTTGATTTGTAAACTTTCACTTAAAGCACAATAAAAATTAAAAAAATATATATATATTCATGATAAGGTTTACAGGGGACAGGAAAGCTGGTAATAGGGAACCTAAGGTGGAGAAGGGAGAGTGTTGACATGTCGTGGGATTGTTACCCAATGTTGTAAAACAATATGTATACTGTTTCATGAGAAGTTGGATTGTTCTGTAAACCTTCAACTAAAGTACAATAAAAAAGAGTATATTTGTATAGTAGATTTACAAGAGTCAACTACAGAGATCTTAGAAATTAACCACTTAAGAATTGAAGTATAAAGACTCCATGGTGTTGTTGCTGTTGTGTGATAGTTGGGCTGAAAAACACAGTCAACACAGTTGAAAAGTGAATCAGTAAACTGGAAGACAATGTGGGGGAATTCTCCCAAAACACTGCCTAACATTCAAGGAGTGGAAATCATGGTATAGTTAGGAAATTCACAATTCTACCTTGTGCTAATAAGAGTTCCAAAAGGAGAAAACAGGGAAGAGAAATACTAGCCTGTAATTTTGAGAATGTGTCTTACTACTTTGATTGGTTCCTTCCTTTAAATGACAAAAAATTACTTAAGTAAACAAAGGACAAGAGGCAGACTTGTAGAAATATTTGCAACATATGTGACAATGTATTAACATTTAGAATCATTAAAAAGCAATCTCAAATCCATAAGAAAAAGGTAAACAATTCAATAGAGAAATGAGAAGAGGAAAAGGACAATTCACCAAATAAGTATACTTTCACAAATGATGGGATTAAAAAAAAATCTATTAAAACAAGGTACAGTGAAACCTGTGAGAGCTGGAACTTGTTGGGAGCACTTGCTTTTCTGGGCCTCACAAGTTTTCCGCCTCTGACAGAGTGCCGTCTTTCCACTTTTGCCGTCTTTCCACTTTTCTATAGCCTGCTTTAATACAAAATATTTGAGTTTTCCTTCTCTGACAGGTTTCTGCCTTACACACATTCTGACTTCCACAGATTTTACTGTATAATTTTTCCCCATCATATTTGCAAATAAAAACAATGTAATATCAAGACTTGAAGAGAATTTGAGAAATGGGGCATGCTTAGACACTGTTTATAGTGTACTGATGGCTTTTTAAAGCTATTTAGTAGTATCTTATCAAAAATTAAGATGTGAAAACATTTTGGCCCCTAGAGGTCACTTCTAGGAATCTGTTAGTGCTATTGTTGTTAAGTGCCATCAGGTTTGCACTTGTCTTAGTTTTTTAGTTATCTAGTGCTGCTATAACAGAAATCCCACAAGTGTATGGCTTTAACAAGCTGGAAGTTATTCTCTCATAGTCTAGGAGGCTAGAAGTCTGAATTCAGGGTGCCAGTTCCAGGGAAAAGCTTTCTCTCTCTGTCAGCTCTGGGGGAAGGTCCTTTGTCATCGATATTTCCTGGCCAAGGAGCTTCTTAGCACAGGGACTCCGGGTCCAAAGGATGTGCTATTCTTCTGGCTCTTGTTTCTTGGCGGTATGAGGCCTCCATGTCTCTCTGCTCGCTTCTCTCTTTTATATCTTGAAAGAGATCAACTGAAGACACAACCTAATCTTGTAGATTGAGTCCTGCCTCATTAACACAACTGCCGCTAATCTACCTCATTAACATCATAAACGTAGGATTTACAACACAGGAAAATCATATCAGATGACAAAATGGTGGACAACCACAGAATACTGGGAATCATGGCCTAGCCACGTTGATACACATTTTGGGTGGACACAATTCAATCCATAGCAGCCCTGACTCATGGTGGCCCCAGCCACAATGAGATCAGACAGTTTCAATCGATAGGTTTGTCATTGGCTCATTTTTGGAAGTAGATCACCAGGCCTTTCTTCCTAGACCAACTTAGTCTGGAGCTCTGCTGAAACCTATTCAGTGTCATAGCAACACCCAAGCCTGCACTAACAGAAGGGCAGTGGCTGTGCACGAAATGCATTGGCCAGAATTCACACCTAGTTCTCCCGCATGGAAGGCAAGAATTCTACCACTGTCCTCTCTAGGAATATACCCTCAAGAAATTTTTATCCATAGATATATAGATGGAATAATGATAAGATAAGATAAGATAAGGTAAGATAAGAGCAAAAGTTGGAAACAACATAAATGTCTAATAAAGCACACTGTAGCTCCAAACTGTGGAATACTATTCAGATGTAAAAAATGACTAGAGTAGATCAACACACAGTGACTTGGAAAGATCTTCAGATATGTTAATTATAAAAATTATGCATCACAGCAAATACACAAACATACACATATACACAGTATGCTCTCAGTAACATTAACAAAAAGATATGTATGTAAATGTATGTACATAAATTTTAGAGCATGTAGGGACAGTCTGGAACATTGTTTGCCAAAACGTTAAATGGAAGCAAGGTGAAGGAGAGTTCTCACATTTTGTTCTATTTGCTAATTAGTAATTCTTCTCCCTATGAGGTTCTGGAGCCCTGGTAGCATCGTGGTTAAGAGATAAGGCTGCTAACCAAAAGGTTGGCAGTTTGAATCCATCAGCTGCTCCTTGGAAACCCTATGGGGCAGCTCTACTCTGTCCTACAGGATTGCTACGAGTTGGAGTTGACTTGATGGCAATGGTTGGGTGGTTGGTTGTATGAGGTTCTAGATGAATATGAACTCACAGGAAAAAATGGCAAAGGAAATCATAGCACCAAATCATTGCTGTTGTTAAAAAAACGAACACCCAGTGCTGTCAAGTTGATTCCGACTTATAGCGACCCTATAGGACAGAGTAGAACTGCCCCAAAGAGTTTCCAAGGAGCACCTAGCGGATTCGAACTGCCAACCCTTTGGTTAGCAGCCGTAGCACTTAACCACTATGCTACCAGGGGTTGTTAGGTGCCGTCAAATCAATTCCAACTCATAGTAACCCTATGTTTGTACATGAAACACTGCCCAGTCCTGCACCATCCTCACAATCATTGCTATGTTTGAGCCCATTGTTGCAGCCACTGTGTCAATCCATCTTGTTGAGGGTCTTCCTCTTTTTCACTGACCCTCTACTTTACCAAGGATGATGTCTTTTTTTTTTTATTAACTTTTATTAAGCTTCAAGAGAACGTTTACAAATCCAATCAGTCTGTCACATATAAGTTTACATACATCTTACTTCGTACTCCCACCTGCTCTCCCCCTAATGAGTCAGCCCTTTCAGTCTCTCCTTTTGTGACAATTTTGCCGGCTTCCCTCTCTCTCTATCCTCCCATCCCCCCTCCAGACAAGAGCTGCCAACACAGTCTCAAGTGTCCACCTGATATAATTAGCTCACTCTTCATCAGCATCTCTCTCCCCCCCGCTGACCAGTCCCTTTCATGTCTGATGAGTTGTCTTCGGGGATGGTTCCTGTCCTGTGCCGACAGAAGGTCTGGGGAGCATGGCCGCCGGGATTCCTCTAGTCTCAGTCAGACCATTAAGTATGGTCTTTTTATGAGAATTTGGGGTCTGCATCCCACTGATCTCCTGTTCCCTCAGGAGTTCCCTGTTGTGCTCCCTGACAGGGCAGTCATCAATTGTGGCCGGGGACCAACTAGTTCTTCTGGTCTCAGGATGATGTAGGTCTCTGGTCCATGTGGCCCTTTCTGTCTCTTGGGCTCCTAGTTGTCGTGTGACCTTGGTGTTCTTCATTTTCCTTTGCTCCAGGTGGGTTGAGACCAACTGATGCATCTTAGATGGCCGCTTGTTAGCATTTAAGACCCCAGACGCCACATTTCAAAGTGGGATGCCGAATGTTTTCATAATAGAATTATTTTGCCAATTGACTTAGAAGTCCCCTCAAACCATTTTCCCCAGACCCCCGCCCCTGCTCCGCTGACCTTTGAAGCATTCATTTTATTCCGGAAACTTCTTTGCTTTTGGTCCAGTCCAAATTGAGCTGACCTTCCATGTATTGAGTGTTGTCTTTCCCTTCACCCAAAGCAGTTCTTATCTACTGATTAACCAATAAAAAACCCTCTCCCCCCCTCCCCCCTTCGTAACCACAAAAGTATGTGTTCTTCTCAGTTTTTACTATTTCTCAAGATCTTATAAGAGTGGTCTTATACAATATTTGTCCTTTTGCCTCTGACTAATTTCACTCAGCATAATGCCTTCCAGGTTCCTCCATGTTATGAAATGTTTCACAGATTCCTCACTGTTCTTTATCGATGCGTAGTACTCCATTGTGTGAATATACCAAAATTTATTTACCCATTCATCCATTGATGGACACCTTGGTTGCTTCCAGCTTTTTGCTATTGTAAACAGGGCTGCAATAAACATGGGTGTGCATATACCTGTTTGTGTGAAGGCTCTTGTATCTCTAGGGTATATTCCGAGGAGTGGGATTTCTGGGTTGTACGGTAGTTCTATTTCTAACTGTTTAAGATAATGCCAGATAGATTTCCAAAGTGGTTGTACCATTTTACATTCCCACCACAGTGTGTAAGAGTTCCAATCTCTCCGCAGCCTCTCCAACATTTATTATTTTGTGTTTTTTGGATTAATGCCAGCCTTGTTGGTGTGAGATGGAATCTCATCGTAGTTTTAATTTGCATTTCTTTTTTTTTAATGGCTAATGATCGAGAGCATTTTCTCATGTATCTGTTGGCTGCCTGAATATCTTCTTTAGTGAAATGTGTGTTCATATCCTTTGCCCACTTCTTGATTGGGTTGTTTGTCTTTTTGTGGTTGAGTTTTGACGGAATCATGTAGATTTTAGAGATCAGGCGCTGGTCAGAGATGTCATAGCTGAAAATTCTTTCCCAGTCTGTAGGTGGTCTTTTTACTCTTTTGGTGAAGTCTTTAGATGAGCATAGATGTTTGATTTTTAGGAGCTCCCAGTTATTGGGTTTCTCTTCATCATTTTTGGTAATGTTTTGTATTCTGTTTATGCCTTGTATTAGGGCTCCTAGGGTTGTCCCTATTTTTTCTTCCATGATCTTTATTGTTTTAGTCTTTATGTTTAGGTCTTTGATCCACTTGGAGTTAGTTTTTGTGCATGGTGTGAGGTATGGGTCCTGTTTCATTCTTTTGCAAATGGATATCCAGTTATGCCAGCACCATTTGTTAAAAAGACTATCATTTCCCCAATTGACTGACACTGGTCCTTTGTCAAATATCAGCTGCTCATACGTGGATGGATTTATATCTGGGTTCTCAATTCTGTTCCATTGGTCTATGTGCCTGTTGTTGTACCAGTACCAGGCTGTTTTCACTACTGTGGCTGTATAATAGGTTCTGAAATCAGGTAGAGTGAGGCCTCCCACTTTCTTCTACTTTTTCGGTAATGCTTTGCTTATCCGGGGGCTCTTTCCCTTCCATATGAAATTGGTGATTTGTTTCTCTATCCCCTTAAAATATGACATTGGAATTTGGATCGGAAGTGCGTTATATGTATAGATGGCTTTTGGTAGAATAGACATTTTTACTATGTTAAGTCTTCCTATCCATGAGCAAGGTATGTTTTTCCAATTAAGTATGTCCTTTTGAATTTCTTGTAGTAGACCTTTGTAGTTTTCTTTGTATAGGTCTTTTACATCCTTGGTAAGATTTATTCCTAAGTATTTTATCTTCTTGGGGGCTACTCTGAATGGTATTGATTTGGTTATTTCCTCTTCGGTGTTCTTTTTGTTGATGTAGAGGAATCCAAGTGATTTTTGTATGTTTATTTTATAACCTGAGACTCTGCCAAACTCTTCTATTAGTTTCAGTAGTTTTCTGGGGGATTCCTTAGGGTTTTCTGTGTATAAGATCATGTCATCTGCAAATAGTGATAACTTTACTTCCTCCTTGCCAATCCGGATACCCTTTATTTCTTTGTCTAGCCTAATTGCCCTGGCTAGGACTTCAAGTACGATGTTGAATAAGAGCGGTGATAAAGGGCATCCTTGTCTGGTTCCCGTTCTCAAGGGAAAGGCTTTCAGGTTCTCTCCATTTAGAGTGATGTTGGCTGTTGGCTTTGCATAGATGCCCTTTATTATGTTGAGGAATTTTCCTTCAATTCCTATTTTGGTAAGAGTTTTTATCATAAATGGGTATTGGACTTTGTCAAATGCCTTTTCTGCATCAATTGATAAGATCATGTGGTTTTTATCTTTTGTTTTATTTATGTGATGGATTACATTAATGGTTTTTCTGATATTAAACCAGCCTTGCATACCTGGTATAAATCCCACTTGATCAGGGTGAATTATTTTTTGATGTGTTGTTGGATTCTATTGGCTAGAATTTTGTTGAGGATTTTTGCATCTATGTTCATGAGGGATATAGGTCTATAATTTTCTTTTTTTGTAATGTCTTTACCTGGTTTTGGTATCAGGGAGATGGTGGCTTCATAGAATGAGTTGGGTAGTATTCCGTCATTTTCTATGCTTTGAAATACCTTCAGTAGTAGTGGTGTTAACTCTTCTCTGCAAGTTTGGTAGAACTCTGCCGTGAAGCCGTCCGGGCCAGGGCTTTTTTTTGTTGGAAGTTTTTTGATTACCGTTTCAATCTCTTTTTTTGTTATGAGTCTATTTAGTTGTTCTACTTCTGAATGTGTTAATTTAGGTAGGTAGTTTTGTTAGAGTACAATTTTTCGTAGTAATCTGAAATGATTCTTTTAATTTCATTTGGTTTTCTTGTGATGTGGTCCTTCTCGTTTCTTATTCGGGTTATTTGTTTCCTTTCCTGTATCTCTTTAGTCAGTCTAGCCAATGGTTTATCAATTTTGTTAATTTTTTCGAAGAACCAGCTTTTGGCTTTGTTAATTCTTTCAATTGTTTTTCTGTTCTCTAATTGATTTAGCTCAGCTCTAATTTTTATTATTTGTTTTCTTCTGGTGCCTGATGGGTTCTTTTGTTGCTCACTTTCTATTTGTTCAAGTTGTCGGGACAGTTCTCTGCTTTTGGCTCTTCCTTCTTTTTGTATGTGTGCATTTATTGATATAAATTGGCCTCTGAGCACTGCTTTTGCTGTGTCCCAGAGGTTTTGATAGGAAGTATTTTCATTCTCGTTGCATTCTATGAATTTCCTTATTCCCTCCTTGATGTCTTCTATAACACAGTCTTTTTTCAGGAGGGTATTGTTCATTTTCCAAGTATTTGATTTCTTTTCCCTAGTTTTTCTGTTATTGATTTTTAGTTTTATTGCCTTGTGGTCTGAGAAGATGCTTTGTAATATTTCAATGTTTTGGACTCTGCAGAGGTTTGTTTTATGACCTAATATGTGGTCTATTCTAGAGAATGTTCCATGTGCACTAGAAAAAAAAGTATACTTTGCAGCAGTTGGGTGGAGAGTTCTGTATAAGTCAATGAGGTCAAGTTGGTTGATTGTTGTAAGTAGGTCTTCCGTGTCTCTATTGAGCTTCTTACTGGATGTCCTGTCCTTCTCCGAAAGTGGTGTGTTGAAGTCTCCTACTATAATTGTGGAGGTGTCTATCTCACTTTTCAATTCTGTTAAAATTTGATTTATGTATCTTGCAGCCCTGTCATTGGGTGCATAAATATTTAATATGGTTATGTCTTCCTGATCAATTGTCCCTTTTATTATTATATAGTGTCCTTCTTTATCCTTTGTGGTGGATTTAAGTCTAAAGTCCATTTTGTCAGAAATTAATATTGCTACTCCTCTTCTTTTTTGCTTCTTGTTTGCTTGATATATTTTTTTCCATCCTTTGAGTTTTAGTTTGTTTGTGTCTCTAAGTCTAAGGTGTGTCTCTTGTAGGCAGCACATAGACGGTTCGTGTTTCTTTATCCAGTCCGTGACTCTCTGTCTCTTTATTGGTGCATTTAGTCCATTTACATTCAGCGTAATTATAGATAAATAAGTTTTTAGTGCTGTCATTTTGATGCCTTTTCATGTGTGTTGTTGGCCATTTCATTTTTCCACATACTTTTTTGTGCTGAGACGTTTTTCTTAGTAAATTGTGAGATCCTCATTTTCATAGTGTTTCACTTTATGTTAGTTGAGTCGTTACGTTTTTCTTGGCTTTTATCTTGAGTTATGGAGTTGTTATACCTTTTTGTGGTTACCTTATTATTTATCCCTATTTTTCTAAGTAAAAACCTAACTTGTATCGTTCTATATCGCCTTGTATCACGCTCCATCTGGCAGTTCAATGCCTCCTGTATTTAGTCCCTCTTTTTGATTATTGTGATCTTTTGCATATTGACTTCCATGATTCCCTGTTATGTGTATTATTTTTACTATTTTTTTAATTAATCTTAATTTGTTTGTTTTTGTGATTTCCCTATTTGAGTTGATATCAGGACATTCTGTTTTGTGACCTTGTATTGTGCTGATATCTGATATTATTGGTTCTCTGACCAAACAATATCCTTTATTATTTCTTGTAGCTTTGGTTTGGTTTTTGCAAATTCTCTAAACTTGTGTTTATCTGTAAATATCTTAATTTCGCCTTCATATTTCAGAGAGAGTTTTGCTGGATATATGATCCCTGGTTGGCAGTTTTTCTCCTTCAGTGCTCTGTATATATCGTCCCATTCCCTTCTTGCCTGCATGGTTTCTGCTGAGTAGTCTGAACTTATTCTTATAGATTCTCCCTTGAAGGAAACCTTTCTTTTCTCCCTGGCTGCTTTTAAAATTTGCTGTTTATCTTTGGTTTTGGCGAGTTTGATGATAATATGTCTTGGTGTTTTTCTTTTTGGATCAATCTTAAATGGGGTTCGATGAGCATCTTGGATAGATATCCTTTCGTCTTTCATGATGTCAGGGAAGTTTTGTGTCAGGAGTTCTTCAACTATTTTCTCTGTGTTTTCTGTCCCCACTCCCTGTTCTGGGACTCCAATCACCCGCAAGTTATCCTTCTTGATAGAGTCCCACATGATTCTTAGGGTTTCTTCATTTTTTTAAATTCTTTTATCTGATTTTTTTCAGCTATGTTGGTGTTGATTCCCTGGTCCTCCAGATGTCCCAGTCTGCATTCTAATTGCTCGAGTCTGCTCCTCTGACTTCCTATTGCGTTGTCTAATTCTGTAATTTTATTGTTAATCTTTTGGATTTCTACATGCTGTCTCTCTATGGATTCTTGCAACTTATTAATTTTTCCACTATGTTCTTGAATAATCTTTTTGAGTTCTTCAACAGTTTTATCAGTGTGTTCCTTGGCTTTTTCTTCAGTTTGCCAGTTTGTGATGTCTTGAAGCATTCTGTAAATTAGTTTTTTATATTCTGTATCTGATAATTCCAGGATTGTATCTTCATTTGGGAAAGATTTTGATTCTCTTGTTTGGGGGGTTGGAGAAGCTGTCATGGTCTGCTTCTTTATGTGGTTTGATATGGACTGCTGTCTCCAAGCCATCACTGGGAAACTAGTTTTTTCAGGAAATCCGCTAAAAAAAAAAATGCAGTCAGATCCCTATCAGAGTTCTCCCTCTGGCTCAGGCTATTGGGATGTTAATGAAGCCACCTGGGGAGGGTGGGGGAGGGATCCGAGAGATAGGAGAGTAGCACCTCAGAATATAGCCAGAGTTGCTTGTCTTGCTTGGCATGACTATTATATCTGAGATTTCCACAGGGCGTGTTGCCTATGTGTGCTGCCTGTGTGGAGATTGCCCCCCGGGGGTCTGGCCCACTGGAGTCACGGTCAGATCCTCCGCTGCCAGCCTGGGACGGTGCACTCCCGACTCCAAAATCAGTCGCTGCCTCCTGGGGACTCCCCATCCCCGCCTACCACGTTGCCACACTGCCCCCGCGAACCGGCTGGGCTCCCCCCCAGGGTCAGCTCAGGCAAGCGGAGCTGCTCCCTGCGCCTGGGCTGCGACCGCGCGTCCCGGCTGGGACGCCACTCTCCCCGCTCCAAGACCCGTCACTGTCTCCCGGGTACTTCTCCCACCGGCTGCGTCACCACGCCATCTGCGCCAAGGGGTGGAGCAGCTCCCCTCGCCCGCGCCCCTCCAAAATCCCGGCGGGACAGCTCCCCGGCTGGGACACTACTCTCCCTGCTCCAAGACCAGTCACTGCCTCCCAGGGACTTCTCCCACCGGCTGCGCCACCACGCCGCCCACGCAAACCTGATGGCCCCCCCCCGGGGTCAGTTCAGGGGGATGGAGCTGCTCCCCACGATTACGCCGCGCCCACGGTCCGCCAAAATCCCGGTGGGACGGCTCCCCGGCTGGGACGCTGCTCTCCCCGCTCCAAGACCCGTCACTGCCTCCCGGGGACTTCTCCCACCGGCTGCGTCACCACTCCGTCCGCGCGAACCGGCTGGGCCCCCTCCTGGGGTTAGTTCAGGGGGGTGGAGCAGCTCCCTGCGCCCGCGCCCCGCCAAAATCCCGGTGGGACGGCTCCCCAGCTGGGACGCTGCTCTCCCTGCTCCAAGACCAGTCACTGCCTCCCGGGGACTTTTCCCACCAGCTGCACCGCCACGCCACCCTTGCGAACCAGCTGGGCCCCCTCCCAGAATGAGTTCAGGGGCCAGGGCTAGGCCCCTTGTTTGTGCCGTCTGCCCCCCTGGGCTCTGCCCCAAATTGGGTGCCAAAGGTCACCTGACTGGTACCCTGGCTCCAGCCTCTGAAAACAATCTCTGCCTCCCCGTATTTGTTCGTTCTCCGTCTCTAAATCTGTATTTGT
This sequence comes from Loxodonta africana, assembly GCF_030014295.1. NCBI lineage: Eukaryota > Metazoa > Chordata > Mammalia > Proboscidea > Elephantidae > Loxodonta > Loxodonta africana. The sequence continues at coordinate 198,778,870 of NC_087344.1, read as the reverse complement.
TGTTCAGGGTTCGTAGATTGTTATGTATGTGATCGATTCACTTGTTTTTCCGAGTCTTTGTTGCAAAAGGGATCCTCGGTAGCGTCCACCTAGTCCGCCATCTTGGCCCCGCCTTTCGATGTCTTTTTTTATTACCAATTTATTAGCAGAGCTTATACCTGAAACTCCAAACCATAGTTCTAATACGCAGTGTGGGTCTATACAGGCTTGAGGGGCCTCTTCCTCCTCCTATGCCCAAATCCATATTTCCAGTTGGCCACAAGGCATATATGAGATCAGAGATGAGAGTGCCTGAGAGTATTGAAAGAATTAAAAAGAGAGAGAGAGAGCTCTCAATGGCAGGCACTTCTGCTATGGTCTTGCCCTCTTATCTCTAAAGGCCACTTGGAAGGAGAAAACAGAGGAGAGAGATTTGAGAGAGCAGGATGGTTCCCAGGCTAAGATGAATGTGAAAAAAAGAAGCAGAGCAGAGAGCCATGTGCCTGACCTTGTGGGGCCTCTTCCCAGGAGTAAACATGGAACAGTCACAGCATTATAATCAGATTAGTATTCCTCCTCTGTAGGAGGGGAATAAGAAAGGAAGTGTGCAGAACTTCCCCTCAGATAAGCAGAGTAGCTAAGAGCCTCTCTTCTCCCTCAATTCTACATTTCCACATAGGACTCCCTACAAAATTTGAGGAGCACAGTACAAAACGAAAATGCAGGACTCCTGTTTCAAAAATTATTAAGAATTTCACAACAGCAGCAACAGAACACTGAACCAAGCCTGGGGTTCCTCCGGGTGCTAGGCTCTGTGTGACTGCACAAGCCACATGCCCATGAAGGTGGTCCTGTTCCCACATGATAGTTCTCTTTTAAAACATTGGGCCTCACAGGCAAGACCTTGATTGAAGGGATGTGACTGGAGGCAAGAAAATGAGACAACAAAATTCTGGGTGGTGATACTTTCCCAGCACTTCTGCTTTTATGTTTCCGTATCAGTCAGGATCCAAGCAAATACAGACAACACCCCCCAAAAAGTGTGGCAGGGTTAAAGGAAAGTAGGAAGCTACTACCACCCCTAAGCCTGAAAGAGCAAGAGGCAGAAGCAGTTACTAGAACTCAGGAACCCTTGTAGCCGTAAGAGAAGACCAAGGAAATGAGCACTGCCTTAAGTAGAGGGATAAGCCCCCGCCAACCAAAGGTCCTGTAGAAGTGGAGTCAGGAAAATACCCCAGCTTCTGTCTCCTCCTGCCTCAGGACTCCCGCCAGTGCTTCCCTCTGGTGGAATGAGAAGCCAAAGGGCAAAGGAGCTGGTTGATGCAATGCATGAAGTTCTACCTTCAGGGCACAGAACGGTGGAAAGGGGACCTGGGGGGACAAATGGAAAATAGCCAGCATGGTATCCCCCTGAAACCAGTGATGAAAGCAGGGCAAAGGTTATCCTCAGAAGCTTCCGAAAAACAGATAAAAAAGAACATTAGGGTGACTTCTTGGCCATACCAACCACAAATCTACCTCATAGTCTGTTTCCTATCTCAAATTACAAGGTGGATTGTCCAATTTAGCTTACCATTGAGGGTTACACATTGTTGTTGCTGCTGTTACGTGCCGTTGAGTTGATTTTGACTCATAGAGACTCTACACGACAGAGTAGAACTGCCCCATAGGGTTTCCTAGGCTGTAATCTTTACAGAAGCAGAGCGCTAGGTCTTCTCTCCCATGAAGACTCTGGAAGGTTCGAACTGCCGACTTTAGGTTAGCAGCCAAGGCCTAAACAATTACACCACCAGGACTCCTTGAGGGTTATACACGGAGCAACAAATGGAACCAGAGGCAACATAATAGGATACTAGCAATGTAAAGGAAACCGAGACCTAAAATATGAAAATTGTATAAATGGGAATGCCCACCCTTGAAAATGTGATTTTAGAGATCTCTCAGCAACTATGGAAGCCCTGGTGGCGTAGTGGTTAAGTGCTAGGGCTGCTACCCAAGAGGTCAGCAGTTCAAATCCACCACGAGCTCCTTGGAAACTATGGGGCAGTTCTACTCTGTCCTGTACGGTCACTATGAGTCGGAATCGACTTGACGGCAGTGGGTTTTTTGGTTTCTCAGTAACCATGGCCTCTTTAAGGAGTATTTAAGATGCACAGGGAGCAGAGGTTCCCAGTAGGGGATTCAGAGAAGAGCAGTCAATTAAGTAATTCCAGGGGCTTGATATCACTCTGCATCCCGTAAACACCGCCAATGTTCCCCTATGTTGGTAACAGTTCGTGCTGAAAAGTCTAAAGCAATTACTTTTGTCCTCCCGGGCTTCTGAGCACCTACTTCAATCAGATGGAAAGGTTAAAACAAGAGCTAAATGTGCCCTTTTGTCACCACGAGGGTAGCCTTGTGCTGGGTGGAAGCATTCATTGAGGCCGATTCATCTAAGCCTTTTTGCAGCCAGGTGACAAAGGTGGTCAATTGGGGCACTCAGAAACAGCAATTGCTCAAAGAACTGGGGCCAGGAACATTTGAAATCAATATCCCTTGAAAAATAAAGTGCAGCTCATTGCGTTCCTATTATAATTTTACTTTGCCTCTGCTTTAGCCCGGAAACAGAAATAACATTTGAAAAACATTTATTTACTCATTCTTTCCCTTATAATATTTTGTTTTGATACATTTACTTTACTGTCTTTCCATCTCTGACTGTATGTGGGACTTTTTTATAATAAAAGCCAAGGGAAAACATTTCACAGTAATGTCATCCTCTAGCTGTTTGACCTTGGCCAAATCAATTCACAGAAAAATAGCCACGCCTTTCTCCCGAAGAGCAGCTGGTGGGTCTGAGCCTTTCTGTTAGCAGCCTAGTGCTTAACCACTGCACCAGCAGGGCTCCTTTAGAAAGATCATAGGTAACAACAAATATTTGTGTGATGTTTCATAGTTACAAAACCCTTACACATATCACTTTTGACACTCACGGTAACACTGTGAAGTAGTAGCGCACGCCTTTCTCTTTTTAATTTTATTTTGTAAATGAGAAAGTGAACCCTCTGGCCTAGCCGAGGAAATTGGGAAGTTTTGAAACTGGGATTAAAATTCAGACCTTTAACACTACGGCATGTTCTCCAGTTTTTTTTTTTTTTTCCCCACATTTTCCAGATGAGAAAACTAGGCTGAAATTTGGTGACTGTCTTAGTTATCTAGTGCCGCTATAACAGGAATACGACAAGTGGATGGCTTTAACAAACAAATTTATTCTCTCACGGTCTAGGAGGCTAAAAGTCTGAATTCAGGGCGCCAGCTTTAGAAGAAGTCTTTCGCTGTCAGCTCTGGGGTAAGGTCTTTGTCATCCATCTTCCCTTAGGTCTATGAGTTTTTCAGCACTGGGGCCCCAGGTCCAAAGGACACACTCTTCTTCTGGCTCTTGCTTGGTGGTAACCAGGTCTCCCTCCTCTCTGCTCCATTCTCTCCTTTATATCTCAAAAAAGATTGATTCAAATTACAGCCTAATCCTGTAGATTATGCCCTGCCTCATTAACATAACTGCCTCTAATCTTGCCTCATTAACATCATGTTGTTGTTGTTGTTAGGTGCCATTGAGTCATTCCTGACTCATAGCAACCCAATGTACAACAGAATGAAATACTGCCTGGCCCTTCCTCATGATTGTTGTTATGTCTGAGCTCATTATTGCAGCCACTGTGTCAAACCATCTCATTGAGGGTCTTCCTCTTTTTTTGCTGACTCTCTACATTACCAAGTATGATGTCCTTCTCAGGGACTGATCCCTCCTGATAACATGTCCAAAGTATATGAGAAGTCTCACCATCCACAATTTTAAGGAGCAGTCTTGCTGTACTTCTTCCAAGATAGATTTATTTGTTCTTTGGTAGTCCATGGTGTATTCAACATTCTTTGCCAACACCATAATTCAGAGACATCAATTCTTCTTCAGTCTTCCTTATTTACTGCCCAGCTCTCCCATGTATGTGAGGCAGTTGAAAACACCAAGGCTTGGGTCAGACACACCTTAGTCCTTAAAGTGACATCTTTGCTTTTTAACACTTTAAAGAAGTCTTTTTCAACAGATTTGCCCAATGCAATGCATCCTTTGATTTCCCTACTGCTACTTCCATGGGTGTTTATTGTGGATCCAAGTAAAATGAAATCCTTGACATCTTCAATCTTTTCTCCATTTACCATGATATTGCTTATTGGTCCAGTTGTGAGGATTTTTGTTTTCTTTATGCTGAAGATTAACCCATACTGAAGGCTGTGGTCTCTGATCTTCATCAGTAAGTTCTTCAAGTCCTCTTCACTTTCAGCAAGCATGGTTGTGTCATATGCATATGGCAGCTTGTTAGTGAGTCTTCCTCCAATCCTGATGCCCTGTTCTTCATATAGTCCATTTTCTCTGATTATTTGCTCAACATATAGATTGGATAAGTATGGTGAAAGGATACAACCCTGAAGCACACATTTCCTGACTTTAAACCACACAGTATCCTCTTGTTCTGTTCAAATGACTGTCTCTTCTTCTATGTACAGGTTCCTCATAAGCACAATGTAGTGCCCTGGAATTTCCATTCTTTGCAATGTTACCCATGATTTGTTATTATCCACTCAGTTGAATGCCTTTGCATAGTCAATAAAACACAGGTATACATCTTTCTGGTATTCTCTGTTTTCAGCCAGGATCCATCTGACATCAGCAATGACATCCTTCATTCCACCTCCTCTTCTGAGCCCAGCTTGAATTTCTGGCAGTTCCCTGTTGATGTACTGCTAAAACCACTTTTGAATGATCTTCAGCAAAATTTTACTTGTGTGTGACATTAATGGTACTGTTCAATAATTTCTGCATTAGACTGGATCACCTTTCTTTGGAATAGGCATAAATATGGATCTCTTCCAGTCAGTTGGCCAGGTAGCTGCCTTCCAAATTTCTTGGCACAGATGAGTGAGCATTTCCAGCATTGCATGTGTTTGTTGAAACATCTCAACTGATATTCCATCAATTCCTGAAGGCTTGTTTTTAGCAGTGCCTTCAGTGCAGCTGGCACTTCTTCTTTCAGTACCATCAGTTCCTAACCGTATGCTACCTCCTGAAATGATTGAATGTCAACCATTTCTTTTTGGCATAGCAACTCTGTGTATTCCTTCCATCTTCTTTGGATGCTTCCTGTGTCGGTCAGTATTTTGGCCATAGAATCCTTCGCTATTGCAACTCGAGACTTCAATTTTTAATTCAGCTCTTCCTGCTTGAGAAATACAAAGTGTGTTCTTTCCTTTTGGTTTTCTAACTCCAGGTCTTTGCATATGTCATTATAAGAATTTATTTTGTCTTCTTGAGCTGCCCTTTGAAATTTTCTGTCCAAAAAAAGATCAGATTTACTGGCCTGACAGAGGCTGGAGAAAACCCAAGAGTTTGGCCGCCAGACACCCTTTTAGCTCAGTAATAAAGTCACTCCCAGGCTCACCCTTCAGCCAAAGATTGGACAGGCCCATAAAACAAAACGAGACTAAAGGGGCACACCAGTGCAGGGGCAAGAACTAGAAGGCAGGAGGGGACAGAAAAGCTGGCAATAGGGAAGCCAAGGTCAAGAAGTGAGAGTGTTGACATGTCATGGGGTTGTTAACCAATGTCATAAAACAATATGTGTACTAAGTGTTTAATAAGAAGCTAGTTTGTTCTATAAACCTTCTAAAGCACAATGAAAATAAGTAAATACAAAGAAAGAAATCTGTTTAGCTCTTTTACCTCATCATTTCTTCTGTTTGCTTTAGCTACTTGACAACCAAGAGCAACATTCAGAGTCTCTTCTGCTACCCATTTTGGTCTTTTCTTTCTTTCCTGTCTTTTTACCGACCTCTTGCTTTCTTCATGTATGACGCCCTTGATGTCATTCCACAACTTGTCTAGTCTTAGATCATTAGCGTTCAACGCATCAAATCTATTCTTGAGATGGTCTCTAAA